>NW_027412540.1:14436344-15036344 GCF_025532065.1 Leptinotarsa decemlineata | reverse complement strand
TAAATACATAAGTTTTCTTATGATAGCTTTATATTGATTTCTGATCTTATATACGTATATTTGACGTATGTCAAAAGAATAAGAGCTATCATAATTTGAGGCGAAAGATTTAAAGTGAATTTTAGGTTATGAAAACGGAAAAAGATTGTCCGAAACGTCGACCATGCAAGAAAGCTAAGTACGAATATCCGATTTTTTTATTGATTCTTTCAATTTGTAGGCAAAATATATTAACCACCGAAGAGTCCAATCAGTTGCTAATTGATTGGACTCTTCGGTGGTTAATATTACGCAGTAACTTTTGGGGGCGAACTTTACCATTTGTCCTTTATTACACTTCAGCAAATTCTCTACTAGCAGTGATAAGTATTGAGCCCTACACAGAAAAATAACTTTCGGAGAATATTTTCTCTATAATATTTGACATTTGATATAAGATAGTTCATGTGCAGGACATTCTTAGTTTGAATGAGTTCCACTGTAGTCGTTTTTTTTTCTGTTATGAAACATTCAAAGGAATCCGAATAGCAGAATAGCCCAAAATTATCCATTTTTTAACTAACACGCTTTCATTAGCTGCACCTGTATGTACATGTGTATATATGTTTGTTTTCGAATTCGGGATCTGTATTTGACAGAATTATCGACATTATTACTTGATCTATTCGCGGGCAGATGGCGCTGTACGTAACCTCTTTGATATAATTCGAACTCACTTTACATGTACTTCTTCTTGAAAAAAGTATTTTTTTTATTAACACTCGCGCCTGTTGCCTTATTTGCAACCCTTCTTTGCGCTCCTGCTGCCTTGGGCTTGGTAGCTGATTTTCAGGCTCCCTCTCCGGAATCGGAGAATATCAATGGTGATTTTTCTGAACAATATACAGCTGATTGATCCCAAAGTTTAGATAAAATAAATATCGTTTAAAAAGACTTAAAACACGATTTTATAGCATACAAAACTAAAAAATGAAAAATAAATATTGTTTAAAGAACTAAAATACATGTTTCTAAAGAACATCGAACTAAAAAGTGAAGAATTATTTTTTTAAAATAAGCTCAAAACAATAACGAACGAAAAATACTAGTATTATTGTGAAAAAAGCGTGGGCGCTTTGTGCCATATTTTTTCTATATCAAGCGTCCGCCCCTTTTTTCAAAATAATAGTAGTGTTTTTCGTTCGTTATTGTTTAAAGCTCATTTAAAAAAATATTTTCAACTTTTCAATTCGATGTTCTTTAAAAGCGTGTTTTTTAGTTTTTTTAAATATATTCATTATACTGGATATCCATTCATAACAACTAAAATAGTATCATTTAATGAGTAATGTTTCGAGAGATATCCTTTTTGTTTATTTCATTATTTTATCGCGATCAATAATTGAAAGGATGAGAAATCTCGTTCAAATTTCCAATATCTACATTGAATAGTTTCCGGTACATATAAATTTGGGTATTTGGGCCTATATAATTTGGGAAGTATGAAAAGCAATTTCTTTCGGCAAACACAAACGACGCCTGTGAAACATTTCAGCCTGGGATAGGTGAGCGTACGGTCAAAATGTTCCATCTTTCAACAGGAATGAAACTTTATTTGTTTTCGGTGGTTTTTAAACGTGGAAATTGTGGAAAATACTATTTCGTTTTCGGGCTGGCAACATATTTCGAATTTAAAATTGACAGACAGAAATATTTCGGGAAAAATAGATGTTTCGGTTGGAGGGGATCTTTTATCGCAAATTTTATGATATGGTCGTATTTGTGATACAAAAGGTGTGCCATATGCGTTAAATACTGTTTTCGGGTAAGTTTTGATGAAAAAAATGACAACAAAAATCCTTCAATATCATCATTTTTTGCACTTCAGGTGACTATCTGTTCATGATATTCAGTCTATCCATCTTGAAGATGAATATTAAAGATTATTTTCAGAGTCCTGTGATATAAATAACCAAAGCAATTTTCATTTTGTCTCTTTCATTTCGAAACTTCATAAATCCAACATTTCCAAGTAGTCGAATCAACAGTAACGAGAGTTTATGAAGGAGTATTTGGAGTTAAATCATATGGAATCGGTTTCAACAGAAGAGGCATGCTATTAAAGCTCTTCTATACCGCATCATCGAGTTTGAAACTCTAGAGAATTCCTACTAAACTGTGGTTTTCAATGGATTGGCAAAATCAGCATGTAGGGACCCAAACTCTAACAAAACCTTGTGGGATAAACAGATTTGCTGGATGATTCTGGTATCAAAGTAGCTTTATGTGACGTTCTTGTCGAAGGAAAACTATCAACATGCTCGTGAACTCCTAAACGGATGATGGGGTTAGTTTGCAATAACTTGCGGTGGTCAATTTGTGTAAATGAAGTAGCAATAAACTGAGTTTAGGCTCTTCGACCTGACATATCTGTCAGGTCGAAGAATAGAAATATCACCGAACAGAGTGTTTCTGTTGAACATTAAATTCAAAATTCTTTACGACCAGTTGATGAGTTAAGTTAGTCCCAAAATATAGCAAAAATATCGGAATTGCAATCGTTCCGGACGACTTGAGCTCCACTCCTCATAAGTGCCAAATTGAATGTTGAATTTATTTCAGTTTCCACCACAATTCCAACAAATGATTTGAGATGAAGCAAGTGTTGCATTCCATACATATAGACCCATATAACATATGTTCAACAACAAAAGTGGTAGTTTTGAGGTAGCGCAAAGTACAGGGATTGAAGAGTATTGTAAAGTATTGAGCGAAAACAAACCGTAACATAGTATATATTACAATGTTGGAGGACATTTCATTGCAGGAAGCATCATACGAATTCATCGGGTTGATGGCCCAACTTTTCACTTGTCAGCAACACACGGCTATACTTCTGTAAATTTTTGTCTCACAGGAAAGGAATAATCAATCGACTATCACACTGCCAATTAGAAGAATCGCAAATTAAAAGGAAATCTTCCATCCGAGAAGACTTTTACACCATCATAAACAGAATGGAGGGGGCCATCCAACATCAAGCAGAAAGAAAGAGCCAAGAACCCACAGTGGCACCCACAATATTTCTGGAACCAACCAATGAGAGCGAACTATCTAATCTAAAAAAAAAATATATTTTTTTCTTCAACCAGCTGTCGCACTCCTACAAACGACAACCCTCAGAAGTCTAAATTTGTGCGAGCTAAGGATTAACGAGGTCTTATTTTTTACCGTGTGATTCCTAACATGGGTTGGACGATAGCAAGTGAAAATCGATCGTTCATAGTTTGCTATGCTGTATGACACAGCCTTAATATTCAAAGGTAAAACATGGTATGATGTTTTACATACTGCAGAAATAGAACTGCAGAAAGTACTGATGTGGTCAAATGATAATTTACTGAGTTACAATGTCAAAAAAATCAAATTCATGACTTTAAATCTGTTTAAATCTTCTAACTGAATTCGAGTACTCAGCCAAACAATATCTCACATGTCATTAAAGGAATTTTACAACCTCTGAGACATGCTCTCATGAAAAAACTTGCTAACAGTAAAAAACAGAATAAATAATTCGATATTGTTTAATAGTATGGGGTGGTACTTTCAACTATACCATGCATCACTTACAATCGGTTCAAAACTCACTACTGAAAGTAATATTAAAAAAAAGATGCTTCTCACTTTGCAAGGAAACAAAATTATTGAAAGTAAGATGTCTGTACAGCTACCAGTATTTGATATGAATGTTTTCAAACATTACCAGATACAGAACTAATATACCCAGACCCACAAGATTCTCAGATAACTCAAATATCCAAAACATAATAAGTCATACGCAGAGATTCGTCTTTTTCTTTGGTCCAAAACTATTCAACATGCTTCCAATAAACCTGAAGAATATCAATTATATAAATAAATTAAAAACTGTCGTAAAACAGTAATAAAACCAGTAATAATTAGTATTTTTTTATGAAGAAATCAATATAGCTGTTAACACTGCCTCGAAAAATATTTTTTTCTCTTTGTTTTCTATATATTCTATATATTCATCTATTTTCTACTTGTGTGTACTGATCATTAAATGTCGAATTATCAATTAATACACCCTTCAAATTTTGTTCATGAATGAGCGAATAAGTACATTACAGGCATTTGTATGCCTAGGTGTCATTTACTCATTAGGAATGAATTATTTTGTATGCATAATTGTATTTCAGAATTGAGTTGAATAAATTGGAATTGAAATTGTGTAATTATTTATTTATTATCTATTGTTTTCCAGGACCAATTGATTAATTATATTTGCCTGAGATGGAATTAGGTCTCCATGATCTTAGAAATATCATTCAAATATTTCGCTTGAAAAATTAATAATTCAATTTCTGAAAAGGCTTCTTGAATATTAATTTTCAATAAGAAGTTCGTTACTTGGTTTTTACTTCGAAATATGAGAAAAAGTGGATCTTCTCTCTAGTTCATTTTGTACATACATACTTTGGAATATCTTATTTGAATTCAACAAAGCACTATTCCTTGCACCCAATATAAATAAATCGGACCGGCTTCAAGATTTGTTTGCTTTTTTATTTCGCATATTTCTTCGGACGACTGCTATTTTTATAAATGAGATGATAATGCAATACAGTTGAAGTGCGACTTGTCGCTGTTCAGATAAATGCTGAAGATGCACGAATATGTATGAGTTGCGGAAAAGAAAAACGTTTTAGAGATTGTGTGAAATTTTTTTTATTACGATGAGAAATCTGTTACCTAATTGGCAGAGATTGAGGTGTAATAATGTTTCATCACATTTTTCATTCATTTCAAATCGCATATTTAAATATTGCATCGAATAAATCTGTGTGTAGTAATTTTATGAGACGAACCGGGCATTCAGAACAGACGAAGCAATAGTTACTCATCATCAGCCATACTGATTCAACTTTCAATAAGATTCATGACTGAATAAATTAGGTGTTGTTTAGAGCAAGGCATTTCGAATATCTTTCTGGATTTGTATGATATTTTAGAAAATCAATTCGTTTACATGTATGAAAATTGAAAGCTCGACTGTCAGGTTCTCCAAAAGAACCTTCAGCAACATATCTGAGTTATAACCGAATTCCTGAACACAAACATGAGTATAACGACAAATTACTGTTAGTAGCAACAGAACTCAGAATTATTATCCGAGATCAGCATTCAATAGCAAGACAATTTCAATCTAAATGCAAAGTTCCTCAACATACATGAAGTCTAGCTACCTGCACTCTACAACACATGAATCAGGCTAATAAACCAAAGGAATAGTAACGAAATTATGGCTACCACCGATGAAATGAATCTGGAGACCTGAATTCTGAGTAATGTTATACATCTATACATGTTATAGAGGCACTTAAAGTCGTTCGTCGGCCTTAAGCGATGTAATTGATGCTATAGTTAAGTCACTAGATGACAACAAAATATGTGTGCTCATAATGAAAGAGTTCTTTTGCCTCTTTGATACGAATCATCATGGGAAGATATTATCAATTGGAAATTACTTTGGCTTCAGTAAAGCGTCATTGGAACGTCTTAAATCATATTCAATGGATCGTCAGCAATAAGTGCGAATTGATGCTGAACTCTCAGGTAATTTAACGATAACGCAAGGTGTATGATGAGCTAGCATTCGTGGTTCTTCTTTACATACATTGTACACGCCAATATTTCATCATAATTTTTCCCAGTGTTATATTATTCTTCATCTCATAATATTTTCAATATGAATGACACTGAAAAAGCTCGAAGTTGCAATCTGGAGAAATGCATTACTCTCAAATCGTTATATCCTCATCGAAGAGAGATTGATTCGATAACAAAAAAAATGTTTGGCGACTCGATGGTTCTATCACATTTAAACCATTATAACACAATTGGAGAGAACGAAATCCAGACTGGTAGGCCGTGATCGAATGGAACCTGAAGTACCAAAAGTTTTGTCTGCTACTGCATCAGACATGATCAGTGGTATGTGCGTTGACTGTACCGACGAAGGTTATATTTCGAGAGGGTTCCATTCGAGCAAGACCTACCAGCCCAGGTTTTGTTCTGTGTAATCGTGACACCACCCGTGAGAGCCTTCGTTCTCACATTACAACATAATTCATGGCACTTTGTTTTGGACCTATTGCAATATTGGAATATCAATTAATTAAATACTCTTTCACCCAACAACTTGAAAACTAAGTTATATTCCTGAATGACACAAAGTAATCCGTTCATGAAAACTGTAAATTTGTCGACATTTTCATTGATTCCCGCTGGGATTGGAAAGAACTCTGTCAGTTCCAGTGTTCCAAGCTCTCATCGATCTACTTTATGTTTAGAAAGCTCAAACACGTATCGACTCTACATCAACTGATGAATTATTATCACGCACAACTGGAAAGTCGGCTCAGGTATGAACTGTGTTTGTGGGAAAACTCTTCTCATTCGCAGATAGTCTTCATTTCCAAAAAAAAATCATAAGATGTATAGCTGGAGTCAAAAGTAACTACACATGTCGTAATCTCTTCAAAAATTACAACATTCTTACCTGTACAGGCGTGTATGTGTTTGAAATCTGTGCATTCCTTTTCAAAAATAAGCATTATTTTCAACGCAATGGAGATTTCCACTCTTATAACACCCGTCTTAACAATGATCTGCGAATGCCACGGTCCAGGGTCAATGTTACATCCAAAGCTCCAAGTAAAATTGAAGTTAAAATCATTAATAATTTTCCAGATACCTTAAAGAAAATATTTAAAACACCATTCAGTTGACAAATGTTTATACTCCATGAATGAATACTACCAAATAACCAACCAGCCATGTACCTGTGTGTGGTATTATGTATGATAATTTATCTTTGCTTTTATTTATACATATATACCATTTGTATGTTATTTTCAACCTGACTGTGTACTGTATCTACGTACCTATGTATGCATCTCTTTGTCTTTTATCTACCTAACCAACCTGACTGTTCTTATACAATGTTAAATTGTGTTGAAGAAATTGAGGAGATGAAGAAATGTTGGTACTCTTGAACTCGACCCAAATTTCAAGTACCTATTCGAGTGGTTTCGGAAATAATAATGTGCCGACATGGATTCATACTGACAAAGTTGATGATCAGTGTCAATGTTTTTCGAGTTTGAAAGCCGTGGATTTTTGGAATTTCTTCCTGACGTTTTGCTGGCGCGAGTGGCTAGTTTCTTCAGAGGTTTAAACATCATGACTTGCTGCCCGATGACTAACTTTTTAGGCTTCGTAAAGCGTATTTATGCCTTGTCAGGTAATCAGTTGTATTGGTACCTTTATTTATACCTGCATTTGTACCTGTACTTGAACCTGGAACATTAACAATTTTACTGCCTGTTATCATTATGTTCGTTGGGGGCAATTAGTTCTGTATTTTTAAACAAAATTATGTGGTCTCCTTCACTAAGTGCGTGTTCTGCCACAGCTAACTTGTCCGCTTGGTCTAGTCTGCAGTTCCTTTTATGCTCTTTCAGTCTTGTTTCCATGGATCGTTTGATGGTTCCGATATACACCTTCCCACAAGTGCACGGTATGCGATAGACCCCTGTTGCTGATAATGGGTGTCTTTTGTCTATAGTCGACCTGAGGCTTTGTTGTATCTTCCTCATGGGTTTGGAAACTGTTTCGATATCGTGTTTATCCCTAGGGATAAACGGTAGATATGCGCGTGCAACCATCTGATCTTTTTTCGCTTTTTGAACCGTGGTGCTTTTCGGTTTCATGACTTTCCTGATCTCGAAAGTACTGTACCCATTCGATGTCAAGGTCACTTCAAGGTATTTCAGTTTCCTCTCCAGATATTCTGGTTCACATATTCTCCGAGCCCGTTCCGTTAGAGTGGAGATGACTCCTTTCTTTTGGCTAGGATGGTGGTTCGATAGTGCGTGCACGTATCTATCTGTGTGTCTCTAACTGTAATCTGAGTCAGATCACGCTTTTCACAGATGATCAAGAAAATGTGAATGACGACGCTCGCCCTGAACGCCCTGGCGTTGATCATGAAGCTTGAGGCAGCAAAGTTCATTGCAGAATTACTGAATTTTGACCAAAAAAAACCGTCGCATGAGCATCGCTAAGGAATTGTTGATTGACGTCAACGGCGATCCAGATTTGCTCAAAATTCGCTTTGCTATCAGTGGTATCAAAACTCATGGAGAAAGTCGTAAACCGCCATATCCTCAAATATTTGGAAGACTTCAACATCTTGAGCGATCATCAATATGGCTTTCGGAAATAAAGACCAACGGCGACCTTCTATAGTATGTCACCCATATTTGGAATAACGCAATCGAGAAACATGGAGAATCAAGAGCTTTTGCGCTTGATATTTCTAAGGCCGTTGACCGTGTGGTGGCATGAGGGTTTGTTGGCCAAACTTCGATGCTATGGCTTGTCGAATCATTTCTGTGTATGGCTCTCTAGCTTCCTGAAAGGACGATTCCTGCAAGTGGTCGTCGATGGCTGTCTCTGAAATACTTTCACCATCAACGCTGGTGTTCCCCAGGGATCCATATCGTCTCCAACACTCTTTTTATTGTATATCAATGACTTACTGGAAAAAAACAAGAATCCAATATATTGCTTTGCTGTCACAAGAACCCAGGCATCGGTTTTCTCTAAGAATATAAATGTCTCCGAACCGGATATAATAATGTCAGGCCAGACAATTTCGCTTTCTGCTTCGATAAGTTTGTTGGGGGTTAAAATGAACACCAATATGTCTTGGCACAATCATGTTGCTGAAATTGCAAAGGCTGTTTCTCAAAAGTTTGGAACACTGTCCCGAAACAGAAAATTAGACACATCTCAGCAACTTTTGATGCTTTATGAATCCCAGATCAGACCTTCTTTGGAATATTGTTCTCATGTATGGAGCTCTGCCCCCAAACATACCCGAAGTTGCTGGATTCCATCTAGGAAAAAACATCCGCCTGATTGGGAACGCGAACTCCACGTGCAACCTTGATAGCTTGGAACATCGAAGAAAGGTTGGAGATTTGTCTCTCTTCTATAGATACTTTCACGAGAAGTCACTTGGCACATTTGATTCCACCAAGAGTGGTGGGTCCATATCAGAAATACGCGACGGATTGTGGCTGCTCATCGTTTAGAGGTTCAACTCAGTACTCCTCAAACTTTACTGTTTAAGAACTCTTCCATCTGGAGAACTGCGTTTATGTGGAATAAACTTCCTGAGAACGTTTTTACAAATGGATTCAATCCTCACTGATTCAAATCCAGTGTGAATCCAGCAGTGCTTGTGTTTGGTCCTTGAAAAAAAGGTCATAAATAGTGACGAATCATAGGTATATGATAGCGATATTGAAACCAAAGTCTAATTGTCCCAATGGAAGAGCCCAGCAGAGCCAAAACCAAAAAAACACTTTAAGTTCTGCTTTCTTTTATTACCGTGGCGTAGTGCATCAGGAGTTCTTGCCACATGGTCGTACAGTCGATAAGGATTATTGTGGAAAAAACATTTAAAGCTCTCGCATCATGATAATACACCTGTTTCATCGACATTTTTTTAAACAACACTGTAAGCATTCCTCAGCCACTGAGGCTGAGGAATGCTTACCAGACTTGGTCTTCTGTGACTTTTTTCTGTTCCCAAGATTGAAGAGACCCATGAAAGGCCAGAGTTTTGCTATACAAATGAGGAAATAACATTCGAATCGCTGAGAGAGCTCAAGGACATACCAAAAAGTGCATATCAGAACTGCCTCGAGGAATGAAAAAACCGCTGGCACATGTGTATTATATCTGACGGGGACTACTCTGAAGAGAACAAAATAGAAATCAATGAATAAATCCATATTTTTGGGATAAATTGAAATTTACCTTAGTTTTTGAACAGACAGCCTATACTTTTCATTGTCGCCCTGTCTACAAGCTGATTACTCCAGTTTGCTTCAAAATCTGATTTCAGTGTAATCAATGTTTCTATATAGTTATTATTACACTTGAAGAATTTCACAGATGATTCCATAATTCGTAGCTGTGTTCGGATTACCACTACTATAAGTAACGCAGCATGCAGAACATAAACATATCTTCTTCTTCGTACCTAACATCGCTTCTCGCAAATCAGGTGGTCATGTAACATTAAATTGGAAATTACAAGTCGGACAGATGAGTATCGTGAACTAAGAGACACGATTGACCTTGTGCCCTCTAACTGCACCTGCTAGAAGCGATTTCCAATTCGAAAAATTGTCAGATTGAAAGGAATTTTGTGTACTTCCACTCAGACTTATTGTTGTCAAGCAAGACTAAAACATCAAATGAAAAATCTAAGAAGACATATAATTCGTAAAATTTCATCAGTTAAGATATGTGTTGAGGTTGAAACGGTTGAGGTTGAAATATTTCAAATTTGGAACATGTGCAGGGCAAAGATTAACGAGGTCCCAACATGAATCAGATCTAATGAACACTCATTGTCCCAAAATGAGCATCCACTGTAGCTCATAATTGGACGTGATGCCAAAAGACACCACTTGACCCTGGATAATGCTGACTACTCACTTATTTCGAGCAGTTACTACAGTTTTATGTCAAACAATTGAAACGTTTCAAACTCAGGCAGTTACCCTACCTTTTTTAACACGAGGCGTAGGGAAGTGATATAGTCAGCATCGTTCTTGAAGGACAGTTGAGTTGAACAATGCATTGGTCGGTTCAGCCTCACACCACTGATGAAACCTTGGCGAGTGGAAAAACTGCCGTCCTGTGTTGGATAACAAACACATCGTATTTGAGTCTGAAGAAATGATCTTTAAATGTTCAATCCAGTCTGGGATATACCTACACAGTAGGTTGAATAGACTGACACCTACCAGAAAACAACTACTCCACTGGCTAATACCAGGAACGGCGTTGGATCATATCAGACAGGCGTGCAGGAATTTTCACAGAAAATTTCCTGCATATGCAACTGGCAATACAACTGAAAGATATGCAGTTGGTTAGCACTTCGTCCACTAGATGGAGTTACATTTTGTGATGTTAGCTCCAACTTCGAAAGAGGGATGAAATACCCTGAAATAATTTCGATTTTCAATTATGAAATATCATTGACTTCAGGTCGATATCTACCTGGCACTGACCAGAGGCTAAGGAGCCTGAAACCGTTCTACAAGTGTGCCCGTTTCAAAAGTGGAGGTCGACTCTTTCAGTTGAATTGCCAATTGCATATGCAGGAAATTTTCTGTGAAGATTCCTGCACTAATGCCTGTCGGATATAATCCAACGCCATTCGTGGTATTAGCCAGTAGAGTGGTTGTTTTCTGCTAGGTGTCAGTCCATTAAACCTACTGTGTAGGTATATCTCAGACGTGTTTGAACATTTAGAGTTCATTTCTTTAGATTTGTTTACTGCCAGTCTTCAAGTATAGCCCACAGACTAATAAGAAAAAACATCGTATTTGGGCTCTGTTTATCAATAAGATAATATATCTATGAGTACCTATGTTGAGGAATGGAATGTGTCTGACAAAAAATTTGTTGTTCAGGTCGTCCGCATATGAACTTTGAAATCGTAGTGTCTCATACGTCGATTATATATTATCAAAACGCCTGGACAACAAACTAGGAAGCCTGGAAGGGATACATGGAAACGTGTTTATACCGGATTGTTTTCGTGATACGAGATCCTACAGACAGAGTTCGCAGCAAGCAAGATCAAACATGAATTTTTTCTAGTGAAACGAAAATTTGGCACGGATGAGGAAACAAACTAGGAAAACTTGCAACATGGCAAAACATAATCTTAAAACAAATACCATGGAGTACACAAGAACAGAAGATGTACTATAAGAAAGGTTCGACGGGTGCAATTTCCAGGGTCAGTACAGTACGGAGTATTGGACAAATTTAGAACTGTGGGCTCTTGAAAAAGCCTCCAGAGAGAATTGGCTGGTGGCGGAAGTGAAAACTTTGAAGAAAATTTAATGGGTCCATAAATTCATTTCAAACTTCTAAGTCACCGGGGCCAGATGACATTTACCCAGCAATGCTGCAGAAACCCCGGGATTTCTACTCAAAAAATTATATATGATACTCAGAGAAAATTTGGTTTTGGGATATATACCAAAAACATGGAGACTGATTAGGTCCACTTTCATTTCTCAACTTGGGAAAATGGGGCAGGCGAATACTTTGGGACCAATCAGTCTCATGAGTCTTGGATTGGAAATATTAGAAAAACTACTCGACAAGCATATTGATGACACTGGATACCAGACTAATATATCTACAGGTGATGGAAAAAGTAGGATATGCCTAATGAAACAAGAAATACTTCCACCTGCTTTCTTGAATATAGAAGATGCATTTGATAATACTTTCTCAGAATCAATCATCAGGCGTCGATAAGAACAGGGATCTATGACAGGAGGTACAGATGAGTAGAGTGCTGAGAGGAGGATTAGTATATACAACTATCATGGAAGGGACAGTAGAGGCTCGGGTAGTAAGAGGTTGTCCTCAGGAGAAGGTACTACGTCTTCTAGACCATAAGGGGCACAAATCACAAAGAGGACCAAAATACAGAGTCTAGGATCTCCAAAACTTTGAGGTGAAGATGTGAATCTGTCGAGAAATGTCAAATATCTGGAAGTGATAATAAATCCCAGACTGGCATCAGGATATATTCACAACTCTGAAAATTCATATAACACAATGAAAAATTGATCATGTTCCACAATAGATCCTGCAACGTTGGTATGAAGAAATTCGTAGGTAATCAAACGCAGTAAAATTATTAGTGCGAGTACAAAAACTTGATGAAACGAAACATTTGAATGAATAGGAGAAATCTAGCACAGTAATGAAGGAAATAAGCCATATCAGAAAACACAGAACTGAGTTGAACCATTTGAAAAATTCCTCATTATATCTTCCTGAAGTACTGATCATAGATTGAAAATAATTAACTTATACTCAAACATTGATAAACGCTGTCATCGATTATTGTAAATTATGCATGACTTCATTTCATAGCATTCATAACTGTAAATGTTCTAGCCCATTGTCACATATGTTCACCGACTGCTAGTTGTTTCGATAAATACTGTCAGATTAAAAACATCAGAATTTTCATATAATAATATTGAAATATTGGGTATAATAGTTATGTAGGAATGAAGTGTCGTAGGTAACAGAAACTCTCTTACAGAAGGAATTCAATTTTTATAATATTGATTTGTCGTTGTTTTTTCCACTATCGATACTTAGCTCATCAAACTCACCAATAATGTTATGTATTTCTTCAAGTTCATGGAAGACATTGAAGATGATGTTGAATTTCATAATATATTTAATACAAGACATAGAAAATTCGATTCTAATCTGGTGGATCATTATATCACAAAAGACATCGTTACTTCCTCGATATTGTTTCGTAAACTGAAGTTACTGAATATTGTCATCCTGAACTACAACTTCAATTTTGCTGCTACAAAATTAGTGCAAAGCATTTGTACATCACATTTTTCTTCTATTTTTTTCTAACGGATTAGGTGTAGAAGAATTCAATTTCTCAGTATGAAACGTATCAGTTTTGTGGTAATATTTTCCTAATGTAAGTATATTTAATTCTTGAATTTTGCCTAATTTCTCTGCGGAAAAATGTATATCATTATAGAAAATTCATTTGAGAAAAAACCGTTCCAAGTCTTATTATTGAAGTTGGACATAAAATTGATCTGGAAGTTTGATCTATAAAAAAAACGTTACAATTATGTTTGTTGTTCCGTCAATCAACATGGTTATTGAACTTATGTAAATTCTCTATTACGAATTTTCCATTATTTGTATTTTTTCATTTCTCACACCCACTGACCAATAAAAACGAGAAATTTATTTGAAGCCATTTTATCAATTTGTGAATACAAATATTAGCACAATTAAGTTGGTAAACATGTCTAGTATCCAATCGTGCAAAAAGATAATTTTATTCATTGGTCATTAAACGATCACGTAGGGCAACTTGAATTATTCATCACATTAGTAGCACACAAGTGTTTTTCAATGAAAATTGTCTTCAAGTGGTGACGGAAAAGGCGATTTATATAAATGAATATTTTTATAATATATTCACTCTAAATGGATATTCTGAATTTTTTGATTATTCCTAGTAAACAGAAGTGGTTTCATTGTGAGTTTCAATGATATAAGATTCATTGAATTTAATGTTTTCATATGCTATATTGTTTATTTTTCAATGCTGAATATTTTTGATCATTAATAATGACTGATAGATAGGGCCTGTTCCGTCAGTATATAACTCAGTACATCAGAACCTGATAACCTACTTCATAAATTGTTTGATATTGTATTAGAAAAACAATCTGTACTGTGTTTTTTTTGATGAGTTGTTATGAATTTTGATCAAGTTTTGGTCAGTTCTATCATAGTTTTGTGTGCTATTGAAGTGGTATTATGAGTCAAAAAACTGGGTCGGTTATTTCGAGTCCAAGATAGCTTTGAAATGGAATTTGACGGATGGAGTGTGAAGTTGTCCAATCTTATCCCGCTTTTTGCTGGCTAAATCTCTCCAAGTTCATGATTATTCTGTAACACTTTTGATTGCTGTATTTATATTCACTTAAACAAATCTTTAAACTTTCTGCTATATCTCTTGCAAGCTTATTTCTGAAGTGAGTACTAGAATTGATGAGCTGTTTAAAAAATTACTTTCAATACGCTATGCTACTACACAAAATGATTTCTATATTTATTGAAGCAAACCTTTTTTCATAAAGAAACTTCTTAACCTGGAACTTTCAATAGAAACATTGAGACTTTCGTGGACCGAGATGAATCTTTACCGGTGTAATCATAAACAAAATTCATACCCTGAAGACACCAACTTGTTTTTTACACGTGTAAAAAAGAGTAAATATTGCAGTTCTGGTGTTTGGGAAAAGTGCTTCGGTTGAATAAACAATACAAGTAATTGATATGTTTTGTTACTTCAACTTCTGATTTCATAATGTGACAGTTTACATTCACTGTTGTACAAAGTTATTGAAAGGGTGATCCTTTGAAACGTATATTATTACAAATCGGAAAATATATCTGAAATGTCATTGCGGGACTGGAGATATATAGAATATGCCAGATTCATATCGAAGGGTTTTATATGAAACTTCAAGCAAAATATCATGGGATTATATTGTCAAAAACCATCTTCTCTGGCTTTTATGGACCAGTGCCTGGTCGATAACGGGTTTCCATATGTTGTGGATTGAAACCCTATAACGTTTCTTCACTAGTTTCTGGAGCCTGAGCAAGAAAGTGGTGGAATAACTAGCTCTTGATTCGCGGAGGCAAGGGCACAGGTCGGTTTTTGAATTTCAATATGAATTCAATTATAAGTGCTGAAAAAGGTTACCAAAATAAAAGTTTTTTTCATAAACCCATTACAAAGATTTCTAGAAGCACTGTAACCAGTTTCAACAATTATCACTATAGACCAACTAAGTTACACCAGGATATAACAAGGATTACCCTATTCCTTGTTTCATCTCGGTGTTGAGTGTTTTGATACGGTTTTGCATCCCCTGAAATGAATTATTCAACAAAAATACTAAATCAATATTGAAAATAAATTGAGTATTCAGAGTGCCGTTTCAAAATATTTTTCTCTTTCCAATGATGGCCTTAATAAGGAATATAACTGAGTACAGAGTCTCAACCTAGAGTCCGATGCACTACACTTTACAACTTCTGATCGAAATCGCATCTCCAGAAACCATTTCTCCAAATACATTCCTTCGATTCTTGAGATCCGGGACTCTGGCAGTCTCTAGCAGTAGCCACCTCAGACCTATATTTCAAAGACACGTCCAAGACGATTTCCTTCTTGTGTCCAATGTATTCAGTTCATTTCTGTTTCAATGCTATTGGTTATTCTCTCACTTTTATTGATTTTTATGCTTTTCATGATTTTGTGATTTTACTATTCAACGCAGAACTATAAACAAACTTATGTTTAAAGGCGACAGGCAATGTTTCATGAGGAATTTCATAAGTTCGAACTTTCCTTATCTGATATTATATAAAATGATTTGAAATCCCTGAAAGAACTAATAAAAAATAAACAAAGAATTAAAAAAGAAGAGCTGGAAATAACAATTATATTAAGCAAAATTGAAAGAAGAATTAAAAAAGAATAACTGAAAATAACAATTATATTAAGCAAAAAAAAAACATGAAATGAAATAACACTAAAATAAAATACAAGTGAAATAGAACAATTGAACAAAAATAAAATGAAAAAAAAATAAGAGATTCCAAGCTAAGCATAAAAAAACTGTTGTGAAAAATTCTGTTGACTGTAAGATCAGTTGAAATTAACAATTTCCAAATATGATTTTGTAAAATCCCATTTTAAATTAATATCTATGAAAACTTCAAGGGGTGGAATTCATTCTTATGAATCATTTTCGAAAATTTTACTCGAATCAACACTACGTGTTTTCTATCTACACCTCACTATTCACTCTATGTTACACTACTCTATGACATATATCTATATCCTGCTCAGAAGAATCCCAGTTCTGTGAAAATATAAAATAATTGGTTGCGTACATCGAATATCTTGAATACGGTTACCTCGAATATGGTTATCTCGATTGACAAAAATACCTTATAATGTGGTTTTTCTTGGTCACATTGTAAGCATATTTAGAGATTCCAAGCCACTGTAACTGAGGTAATCACACCAGTATTGTTTCAGATAACATTTCCACGACAAGAAAGCAACCCTTTCCAAAAGTAGTCTTGTAACGATGAACGATATGAGAATCATCATATTTTTGATTACCCACCTCCACCAAGAATTTCAGTCAACAGTTCTCAATCCAAATGGATCGTCAGTTCATGGTTTTTAAGCTAGCCGTCTACATGTCCGGCACAGCACAGCACGGTGCTGTCCGCCACCTGATGGCGACGGGTAGTAGCATCGCCCACTTGTTCAGCTATAACCAGCACACTGAGGGTGTTGTTTGTTCGATTTCAAGGGAATATCAGTTAACATTGAGCGGTAACAGAAACATATCTATCACTAGCAGTTCTGACGAAGAAGTCGTCATTATAGTGGCCGCATTATTGAATGTAGAAGAAAATAGTTACAAAAAAGAATGCTGTGGGTTCATCACAATTATCAAAAGAGTTCTAGTGCCTTCCTCAACGAGCAACTCAATTTTTCCTCATCCATTTCCATAGGACCATCTGACACTGTGCTGTCAACTGATGGAATAGCAAAACGGAGAGACAGAAACTTCCCAGGCACGTTTGGACAAGTTGATGCTGGCAAGCGCTGGTCGGCGACGCGACGCGCTCACTTGGCCAGTCCGTCACAGCAAGTTCCGTTATTTGCCGGATAGGATCGGAGAGCTGGAATCCTTTCCGGCGGCGGACGCTCTTGGTTTTGCCGTGCCGGGCTAGTAGGCGGTTGTCCATTCATTTTCATTGTTGCAATCCGATACATATTTCGACGAGACGGGCCGTGTTGTACTGTGCCGGACAAATGGGCAACAAGCTTAAATCGTCTCTATTTATTATGGTGCAGAGTTAGCTGAAACAGTTTCAAAGCATTCTCTATGAGTGACATTTTGCATCAACAGGTCTTTATCAAATGAATACCATCAGTTGGGGTAAGATAGGCCCAAATCTAAAGTTTTGTTATGTATGTTATTTTCTATGTATCTTACTGTGTAAGCAAACTTTATATCAATAAATTAAAACCATATTGAAACCTCTCAATCATTTTGCAATATTAAACTGAATTTTTCAAATGTTGAGCCAAAGTTGTCTTGAATTGGGAAAACTTTGTCCCATACTTTTAAACCATATAAAACCTATGTTTAGTATCGGTTGGGCTAAAGTTAGACAAGATAAAATTACCACCAGACATATTAGTTTGTTGTTTTACCTGCTTTTACTTCAAGAACATCCATGAAATGATGAGAAATGGGAATAAATGAAACGGACTTCATTTTAGCGAAAGAAAAATTAATTGTATAAAAAAAGAAATCAGTTTATATCATACATACTAGTTTTCCAGTTCTGGCACATGGAACTGGTCGTCTTTGAAACTATTTTTGGAGGATTGATCTTCTGACAAACATCCAGCCAGTCGTAAGTCAGGCAATTCAACTGTAGGTCCACCTTCAGATAAGCTAACAATTTTGCCAGGGTATTTCTGTCCATTATATTTAACAAATACAAAGTTATCAATAGTCTTCGGGCTTCAACTCAACTGGTGTTTCTTCATCATTAGTATTGTGAACAGGTATGCCTGCTACTTTCTGTGATATTTCTTCCAGAACGGAAAATGTTTCGCTTTGCCCATCAGACTCTAATACGATCTCAACATCATCTTCATCTAAAGAAGAGTTTTGCTTTTTTTTGTTTTCCTTCTTGGAATCTTTTTGTGTTTCATTTGACGCACTGGTAGAAAGTTTGTTGGCTGCTTCTTAGATGGCTGCTTCAACCTCTTCAAATGCAATACTCTTGCCAGCAGGCACTTGCATTTTCCTTCATTTTCCTTCTTCTCGGGCCATCTTTAGTTAAAAACTCAACTCTTTTCTCCTCCAACTGTTCTATAAAAGCTTCTCCTATAGACTCTTTATCCACGGGCTGGTTTTCTGGAAGACGATCTAGCAGTCTTTGCTTGTTTAAGGGATGAATTCCACATTTGGCAAATCCAGCCGTCAAATTGTTTCTCCGCTTTTTTTCCAGACTTACCATTAGTTCTTTTAGCAATCGTGGAAACAAATATTTAGGGATCGTTGCAAATTTGGATTCTGATTCTGACTCTTTACACTTGCGAAGGATGTCACGCCACGATCTTTTCATTTGTCCAAAGAAAGCAACGTCTGATGGTTGTGTTAGATGTGTTGAATTTGGAGGGAAGCAAACGAACCTTATATTATTCTCTTCACATAGCTTAAACACGTGTAAACTGATGTGAGAAGATGAGTTATCTCCAATGATAACTTCAGGACCATCTAGATTTTTAACACTTGGTAACAATGTTGACTGGAACCAATCTTCGAAGCACACTGCATCAAACCACCCACTTTTAGAGCGGTTATATCGAGTGCCTACAGGACCATGCTCAGTCCATGTGGACCACAAGTGCTCGGCTCTATAGACAATATATGGGGGCAAGAGGTCGCCTGTAGCATTTCCAGCCATCATTATTGATATTGCACTTTTACTGAAATTGCAAATGTTCTCCAGATATTTTGCTCCTCTCTTACAGATAACCTTTTTGTTCCCCGAGTCGTCAGTAAGCTTCGTCTCATCGTAGTTGAATATATTATTTGGGGGAACATTTTAAACCTCTTCTTTGAGGTTGTCAATGTGATTTTTGATGAGTGAAGCATCCACTTCGGCTCTGACCTTTCTGATTGGAACTTATCCTACAAGTCAGATTCTCATGTCTTAAAATTGCTTTTGTCCATTCATAGCCAGGGAGATTGTTTTTGAACTGACAAATGTGGACACCTTTTTTGTCCAAATAGCTTTTGACTGCATAACGAAAATCCATTTCAACTACAGGGAACGCATAGTCTGAAATTTTTACTAAATGTTGTTCGAAAATATGCTCCTCTTCATCACTAAAGATTCTTGCACGACCTACATTTTTTGTATGAGCCCCTTCAAGTTTATTTTTTATCGTAGATTTAGGTATATTATACCTTTTTCCTGCAGCTCTTTGGGTTAAATCACCTGAGCTAATAGCCTCTAAACACTACTCTGACACTTCTGGTTTGTAATTGGCGTAATTTCTAGTTCCAAGAGGTTTTATTCGATTTTTCGGCATTTTTTCTGCGACAAAATCCAAAAATTAGTACTTACGATAATAATAAAAGATGTCAAAGATGTCCTGAAACAGTGACATCGAATTACTTTGTATATAACAAAGGTAACAGCATTATTACACCAAAAATACTTGAAACAATTGAATATATAATATTATTATATACTTACCTGCTAGTAGCTCTTCAAGAATAAGCGTTGACAAGTAAAAGTTGGGAGACATCAAATTTCGACACTTTCTCATAGTTAAAGGTGGAGTAACACTGGAGGGGTGGTGAAATATGGAACTGAATTCCCACTTGATCAACAGGTGGGCCAGTGGTGCTACCTATCCAGTAATGGATAAACTAGGTCGATAACACATCATATGATTACAGTACAGCACAATAAAACTCTTCTAACTTTGGGCCAATGTTACCCTTGAAGGGCCAATCTCACCCCAACAGACGGTACTGACAATTTTGATGATTCTCTACAATAGAATGTAACACACTCAAATCCACTTAGAAGTAAAGCTTCTTCTTTTCGTAGTTCCTCAAATGATGCTTCCACACATTTCATCAACATATGGGCAAGTTGATGATTAAAATCCTACAATAATACCTTATGTTTTTTTCCGATTCAAAAACTCCACCCTGATAGACCCTGATTTCAAAAGGACGAAGGACTTTCCACCAATACACTTACAGAACTATATCAACTTTATTCAAAGAATATTGTGACGAAATAGTAGAGGATTTAAGAAACTTCATCAGAGGTAGACAGTGGGACTGATTAGGAAACGTATGATGATTATTGATGAAATTCGTCATCAGATTTGGAGTCAGATCAGTTAAATTTCAGTTCAAAGGGTCTCAGGAATGGAGAATCATTTCTGGTTAAGTTGGAAGGAAAATCATTACTGACATTTTGTGGTACTAACCTAACTATAGACAGCAGTGTTAACGCTGATTTCACGGTAAAATACTTCAAACAAAAAATAATGGCAGGTACATGGTAACATTTCAATTATAGAGAATGAGAAAAAAAATTAACTGAATGTCATGGAGATTGCGATGGGTTGTGAAGTTGTTAGAATAGGAGAAAAAAATCAGGGAAATTAAGTGACATGAATCTCGGTAGAACATTTCCCATATGTATGATTGAACTTTTTGAATTTTCAGATTTTGGATAAAACTAATTAATACACTTGAAATGTAACACCTTTCCCTATTGATCGAGATTGTATTCCTCTGTCGAACATCTAATGACAAAACATTAAAAGAAATACACTCTTTTCAAAAGTTTTGCTGTAACAATGTAGGTACGATATACAAATACGAATCTCCTTGTTTTCGAACATCCAACTTCACTAAGTGTCCTAGTTAACTGCTTGCAATCCAAATATAATAGTTCATCAGTTAATGGTTGTTAATCATCATATTGCATTGATCTGAATTCCTCGCGTAATAACGGCTGAAAATAGCCTGGAATGTTATAACCGCCCAAGAAGCTAACATGTAATTCGCAAAAAGCTTCTTATAGTTGCAATCACTCTGAAAGCTCTGAAAATACCTCTCCTTCCTGAAGCCCCTAATGACCTATGCAACCCATATATCATATCACACTTTTTTCCATCTTTGATCGCGGTATACCGTGGCGCGCGAACTCACCGCTAAGCAGTCTTTCGTTTGTTTCTCGACGAGACGGTGTTGCGCGTTGTGTCGTAAGCGAACCTAACCTAAAAGTCGGCGTTCGTATCTTGTGTTTATCGAACGAGAATGTTTGAAGTTAGATTTTGGGCAACTGAATTTCGCGAAAAAGTGATAGTGTTTGCTGTTTGAAGGGATTTCCAGTGTGTTTTGTACTGTTCCATCATGGGATTGCTGTTAATTGTACTTGCTTTAATGCTCGCACAGAATCAAACACGTAAGTTTTTATTTTTAGAATTTAATTTGTTTTGCCAAATATTCACGAGTTGAGTTGTCAACTCAGGTGTCACAGCTGTGATAACTGTAGGTATATGAGGTTTTGACGAGGTAATCGGAGAAATAAAGATTAAACGTCATGTGTTGAGGGATGTCTTGAATTATTTAATATGAATCAACACGACTTCTTTCTGGCTGTAATGAGCATTTGCCATGCATAAGTTATGCATTATTGGACACCTGTGAAATAAAAGCATTTGCAATTCTATACCTACTTATACAACTTGCAACTCGGCAGAATAAAGTAAGCAGTTTCCGTGTAAAAGTTGTTATAAATGTCATTATAGAAACATTTCTTAAAAAAATAGGTAGGTATTTATTAACTTTCTATTTGAACTTGCCATGAAAAATCATTTATATTTTGACGGGTTTCATCAAAATCTAGTTTTTTTTTAGTTTAATTCTGAGAGATATAAATGGACTGACCATTACTTGAAAATTAATAACACTATCCTTGATGATAATTAAAGCTACGGTGTCAGCAAAACGAGTATAGAAATAAAAATGTTTCTGAAAATTATTTAATTATTATCATGGATCTCAGAGATATTCAGATAAAAATGTATCAATTATTTGTCAACAAAATACTCAACCGAAGGTGGAATGAAATACCTCACTAATCTCTGGAAGAGAACGAGAGAGGCGATATTGAATTAATTGAATAAAATTGACAGTTCAGCTACTATAAAAACAAAAAAGAACCTCAAGTGTCTAGATAAAAAGCATCTATGGCACTAACTGTGTACCTGTCTTTCACATAGATATTTTCACCTAGATATTTATATAAGGGCTAATGTAATCAATCATTGTTAGTTTAATGTATACGTTTGAGAATGTCCTTACAGGACGAAATTCGAAACTGCAGTAACGTTAGTTACAAATAAAAGTGGTAAAAACATAGAAAGTTTCAATTCTATTTTCTTCATTACGATTTCCCCCCACGTAGTAACGGCTACATTCATCAATTTTCTTTAATTGATATAAATAATTTTTGTAAGTACTTAATTAGATATGAATGAGGTAAGTAGGTATGCGTTCTGTTTGGAATTTGCATATGCATATTTCAGTAAAAAGCATCAAAATCAAAATAGAAAAAAAAATTACAAATGATTATGTGGAACAGATCGATTTCTATCTTTTTTGAATTAACACATTTCCTATAACATTCAGTATGTATCTAACCTTTGTTTTGTTGATAAGTGAATTTCTTAAGAAGGATAATCAATTATCAGATGCTACAGTGGTTTTGGAAAAAAGTTTTAGACATGATTTTTTTGTATGTCGATAAATATACAACCTATCTTTTGGTCTTGAAATATGTAAGGGTGATGAATAGGTACTTCTAAATAAACTCAAAGAAATAAATCTTAATGACAAAATTTTTAATGTTTATTCCATCACCCCCTTCTGGTTACCAAAATAATTCACCAGTCAGACCCTTTATTCAATTGCTCTGTTACTCACGTGAAGACTATATTTTATATGAAACCAAGCAGAGTCGACTTAATCTAATGGTAAAGAAACATATCACTTATGTGACAAAGATTTAGGAACAGTATTTGAATCGCTTACATCTCACAAATGGATAGAAAAACCTAGACAAACTCCTATGTTTTTTCATATTATTGTGTCAGATACAATATATTATTACATGATTTTCATATTTGCAACTCAATTGAATGAATATATTTTTAGGAGAGGTTAGTTTTTCGTAAAAAAACGTTTCGACCGTTTTTATACAAAAAATGTTGGGAAGGCAATTGAGTAATTTCAATATAAACTCTTCACAAATATGTATAGATCATGTATAGAAGTTTGAGGTGAAGGCTCGGGTGAAAGTTAGCAAACAATGCTTTCTATAAAAGTTTCAGATATCATTGCATTAGGTTTTTTATCGATTTTTTCAATTATACACTATAAACAGGGTTAGTCCCGAGTAAAAGTGTGGGTCAATTAGGGTTTTTAGATGTAGTCATATAGCGACTTCCATATTAGAATTCGATCACAAAAGTACTTCCAAAAAGTATGGAATTTTGTGGATATATACTGAGCGATTCAGAAGTTTAATCAATTGAAATTTGTGTAAAAGTAGTTGAGCTTTCCAACTCTCTTGAAGAGTCTGCATATTAATGAAATATAAATTTTTCTCACTATCAAACTCTTTTTCATCACTGGGTGAATGTAAGTTGAACATCAGGATATTTAAACTGTCAAACGAATCGTCGAATGAGTTGTGATTTTATAAGGTGGGTATTTGAGCCCTAGCCCAAAAGTTTTTGGAACTATCTATGCCCATTAAGTTTAATCAGATTAGAATCGCTTACTAGACAAATGAAAATTCAAGCAAATTCATTGGAACGCTAAAGACAAAACTTCAGATAGATAAGGAGCTGACTTCAGGTTCTTGTCGAAAACTTTATATTGGCTAAACGGGGACAACATTTCCTCCACGAATAAAAGAACATAACATGGTTTCTTGAATGTGAAGCACAACTCCATATTTGCGACAGAAGGGTATCCTTTCAACCACCACTACATTTCGAAGAGAGATGTTTGAAATTAAATCTTTTAATATGCTTATAAATTACTAGATCCCAGAATTCTGAAAACGGAAATACCACATAGAATCGAATTCTTCATCCCTTCTGAGTCTGCTTTCTGATGTGACTTGATAATTAGTTTATTACAGGACCATTTAATGAATTTGTTGAAATTTCTTTTTACGATATTTGAATTTCCAATTAATTTTCACCTAAACTCATGTATAATAATGAATCGTTGAGTAGGTTGAAGGTCAATTGTTATTACATGCAGCACAAAATGTCCATTTACCTAATAATTTGATCAAAAACAGTTTTGTGATGTTTAGAAATTTCAAATAGATTTTACCTCAAGTAATTCAGGTAAAATAAAATTATACGTAATTACGTATGCAATAGGTAATATGATTCAAATCATATTCAATTATATATTGAATAAAGCCCAAATTAAGTAGAATTTAATCATTATGATAATGCTTGAGAGAGTTATTGTATCGTGAAACACGTGTTGCGGTTTTGTAAACTGTCTAGTGAAAATCTCACCATAGTGTTATTTATGGATTTATCGGCTAATTCCATCACATATCTTGTTTATCGTTATGAAAGTATAGCCAGTTTTCAAATTGCGTCTTTTATCGAGTCCGAGATTGACTCAGAATCCGTAGAGATAAGCTCAAAGGTGAAACCTTATATATTTTTTAACTAAAAATGCTTTTAGTAGGGGCTTTCGGAATTTGTCTATAAATTATGGTGCCTGGGATATATAAATGATATTGGACGTAAAGGGGGCATGATAAATATATTCTATTCAAATTTCTGCCTAAAATGGTAAAAAGAACGGTATAAATCAAAGAATTCCCATAAGAGATTCTACTGATGTTACGTTTCAATTTAGCACTAGATCAAACTGCTCTTATGTGACCTTTCAAAACACTACCTTACCTTTTAAGATCTTTATTCAAAGGATATTAACAATGTAATTAAGTTACAAGTAGATTTTATTCATTTAACATCATAGTAATGGGAATCTTCCGTTCCATAGAAAACCATACCTGAAATGTATAAGAATAAATGTATGCTCCCTGACTAACTGCTTTGACCAGTACTTACGCATTCTCCTATTGCCAATCGACGTTGGAGATCCGAAATTCCTCGCTAGGTTGAAATAGTTGTTATTGTTTGTTTCTCAGTTTTCTTCACCTATCATTTTTTTTGCCGTTGTCTGCCTTATTCCCTATATCTTTCCAAGAATATTTCTTGCATAGATCGTTATTCATTACTTCCAGAAGGATTACTGACATATTAGAGCCATATCGCCTGAAAAACAATATTAGTTAGCTCTGGTTTCTGAATACTGTTTGATATTTTCGGTAAATATTCTGCATAAGATGAATGCTCTAATATTTGTACTGAAAGGGAAGGTTATGGCGACTTACCTTATATGTTTCTATTCCATCGCATGAATAAGGATTGGTAAATAGTTGAAAATAGGTTGGAACAATATATTTTGTAAATATTCGTAAACAAGGTTAAGAGACAGCTGTTGGTTGACATCTGCCGAACTTTCGTAGTATCGTTCCGTCGACTTACACCGAACTAGTTCTACAGTTGTTCACGGGTGGAGGATTTATCGGTTACTCAAGTTGTCAAGGGTTGTTTTAGGGTTGCATTGCTTTGAGAAGGAGTTTTGATGGGTCATGGACTTGTTGATGATGTATCAAGTGGCTGTGGAGGAATTGTTAGATTTATGATGTTGTGCACAGCGCCCCCTTGGTGCTTGTAGGGTAGGTTGGACGCACTGTGGCAACAACTGGTTAGCTGTCAGATGTGGCAGTCTCCTTAGTATTCGGAAGTTGGCTTTCGACGAGCTTGGTTCGGAGTTCAAAGAGTACCATCAGACTGATTGTAGGATATATTTGGTTTTATTTGTGCCATCCTTCACGGGGATTATTTCTACAAGTCAGGATTGTATAGTGGAAGACTGATTGGTCATTTTGGTGTGGATATTTGCAGTCTGAAACTTAAGCTCTTTTGAGGATTTGTGGTGGTTACCGAACTCGTGCCAGGTGGAAGGATTTCCGAAATTAGATTCATAAGAAACAGAAGGCCCTCAGTCACTCATCAAGTCCCAGCAGGACTTCCGTGCAGAGCACCGCACACGAAGAATCGTATAGAAAACCCCTTGGCCAGGGGTTTTTTTCCTTCTTTCTTTTTTTTTCCTGTTTTCCGGTTTTCCTGTTTTCCTTTTTTTTCTTCTTTCCTTTTTTTTATTTATCTTTCTGGATCTTATTTGGTGATCCATTACTGGTCCAGCTTGTCGTGCCCTACAGGGTGATCTATCGTGGTGGTGCTACAGGGTGATCCATCTCCACCGGTGCTACAGGGTGATCCATCTCCGCCGTACTACAGGGTGATCCACCTCCGTCGAACTACGGGGTAGCCTAACACCATATACCGGGTGGCCCAAAAGGAGCACGCAAGTTATAATTGATTTATTTGAAAATTTGTGCTATACTGAGATATTTAAATAATTGTTTGCCCTTATGTTTATTGATACCTGTTGATATAGTGTTGTTTATCGTTTATTGATTAAGAGTTGTTTATTGATACCTGATTGATATAGATATTTGTGAAACGGAAATTGAGGTATATTCTTCCTTTCACGATTGCTGATTGACACAGATGCGCCTACGCCTGAGCTCACGCGACGCAAACGAGTTTGTCTTACCATCCGATACTAGTATTTACGATTTCGCCTACTCAATTTTCGTGGTAGTTTTACTCGACGTATTGTAGTTTTTTTGAGCGTCGTTACTACCGTAATTTATGGCTGATTGAATTCGTGGTTATATACACCGCGCTCGTGTATTGACATTTGAACATCGCGTAGTAGTGTGAATATTGCATTGTTGTCTTAGAAGCGTTGTTGGTTAATCCATGTAAGTTAGGATTACTGAATAAATCATATTGGGGATCTTATCTTTTATTTCCAATATTAATTGGTAAGTTATTGATATTGTGAGTTACTTAGGGTATCTGGAGGATTAAATTTACCTGGCGCCCATTAAGATCTATTTGAAATTTGCTAAGTTGTTTAACCCACTCCCGTCTCCACTGTTTAGCTTAGCCGCGGATACCCATCTGTCTTATTTGTTACCGACAGATGATTTAGTCTCCTCTTGTGGTTTGTGAGGTGACACTGACTGCAACAAAGAAGTCATTTACTTATTTATTCAAATATGTTTCGTTGAAATTTTTGGTTGAATATTGAAAAATCAGTTGACAAAACTAATTTCGACTCACAGGTATCGTGCTTTTCTTGAAGAACACAAAATCTCATACTTTTTGGAAGTTTTTTCGTGACCTAATTATAATATGAAAGTCGCTATATGACATTACATCTAAAAACCCTAATTAAATCACACTTCTACTCGGTACTTACTCTGTTTATAGGTGTATTTGAGAAAAAAATCAAATTTACTGATATCTAAAACTTTTATTGAGAATAGTGTTTTCACCCTCAAATAAAAAAAAGCACTATAAGCAATAAATAAAAATATCTGAAAGTAACTTCTATACATGGAATTTTCGGCACTGTAGCATGTAGAACAAAAGTGTCGTCGATGCATCTACTGAAAAAAAGATTATGCAATTTCATATTGAACATACCTCTGAAGTGTAACTTTACTGGCGATAAATTCCAATTTAGATAATGATTGATATTTAAAAAAAGCAATTTAGTTTTTCGTCTGTTTATTTTCGGTATTGTGATGTAACCATAATCTCGGCTAAATTAAAAATAGTTCAGTTAATTCGACAAACACCATAAAACATGTACGATAAAACGTTTCCCAACGGTTTATTAACATTTTGATAGGATATGAGACTTGATTTCAAAACGTTTTGTACCTGCCTCGCAGTTTGTGGATTAGTCGATATAGTTCACGGACTACGTTTATCTCGAATTCAAGAACAATTTTTTATGAAATTTATTTCTTTATATTGGTTCTTGAAGTAATAATTCTACATTATCACTGATTAAGACTTGTAGGTATCAACAATTTATTGGATTAATCTGTATACATTTCTTTACAGGTTTAGAAAATGATATGTCGATAAATGAAAAATATGAGGTTCTGCATGGGTCATTGCAGATTATTCTTCAATGACGCTCATTTATTTATTTCAACTCAATTCTCTATTCAACTAACCACCTGCATGTGCAACTCTAAGGGGTTAGACTTGGGGTTAGATAATGTTACATTGTTTATATATCCTATGTTTTCATCAATGTTCAGAAATCGCATTCATTATCAACGCCATACTTCGTACAAACAACTTTTCATTTTTCAATTCACATTATTTATTTAAATATTCTTTTTCAGTTACATTTTTTGTGTTGTATAACAATATGAGTTAGGAGTGTTAGGAATCACACGTTAAAAGCCAAGACCTCGTTAATCATTAGCTCGCACAAGTTTCAACTTCTGAGGGTTGTCGTTCGTAGGGCTGCGACAGCTGGTTAATGGAAAAACAAATTTTAAAGCATACAGATTTTTAAACAGTCATGCTAGTTGATAATTAGGTTTTTTATTGTTAATCAGAAAGGTTGCGCTGGTCAACTTAGTGAAGCTCCGATACCACGGAGGGCACTCATGGTAAGTGATCATCAAGTGCTTGAATCGTGGTTCCTGTGAAGAGAAAAGAAAGACATATCTCTACATTTATTCTGCCTCAGTTTAGTTAACTATTTCGTCAGGCCAGGATGAATGCCCCAATTTTCTACTTCAGGTCATTCCACAGAAGAAAAGCGCAGTTTAGCTGGTTAAGTTCACCGTCCGGTGAGGCAGTAAGTAACTGTGAAAAGAAAAACTCATTTTGACTTTCAGGTCACGGGGATCCTATCTCATCATGACTTGACGGGTTCCCTTCGTTACTAATCTATTACTATTCAATTCACTAGTTTTATTATTATTCAATCTTTAACGAAATAAAATCATCGACCCCTTTTTTCTCCTTTGTAGTTGAAAATTAATATATTATTCAACAAACGTGTGATAATAGTTATACCTCACTGAATTCTAGTAATTGGTAGTTACATGTATAATTACTTCGTGCTAGTGAAATACACCTAGGTAATGTCTAGACAACAGGTCCGACTTGTGAAACAAAATGAACTACTCAAAATGAATATAAAGACATGTCCTTAAAATGCAATAAGTAAAAAAATATGTATTATTTTGAGTTATTCCCATCCCCAATGGGATTCAAATCCCATTGAGAGTTACTCAATGGGATTTAAATCCGGACTATTAGCTGGCCATCTCATACATTAATATTGTGCTCCTATAGGAAATTTCTCACGACCATGGCTACGTGTGGCCTGGCATTATCTTGTTGTAAAATGAATCCAGCGCCCATATTTTGTGCAAATGGGACGACATGAGGTTCCAATATCTCCTCTATGTAACGGACAGCCATTAAAGTCCCTTCTCGAAATACCACAAGCTCCGTGTATCCTGTAAAAGTTATACCAGTCCAAACCATTATCGATCCACCTCCAAATGGAACAATTTTTTGTACACAGTTATCCAAATAGCGTTCACCGGGACGTTTCCATACCCGAACACGTCCGTCATTGTTGAATAACACGAATTTTTTTTTCATCTGTAAACATCAAATTGGCCCACTGCTCTAAACTCCAATTACGATGCTCTCGACAAAATTTTCTACGATTTCTTCGATGAGCTAGAGTTAATGTAGGGACTCTAGCAGATCGTCTTGCATGGAGTTGTACTTCGTGAAGTTGGTTTCGTAATTCGCGTTCCCGTAGCTTCTATAAGGCGATTTTGCAGTGTTTTAGCAGAATCGGTGTGACCACTGATTGCCCAAAGTCGTAACAATCGATCTTGTCTGCGAGTTGTTGTCCTTTGTCAATTGAAATAAAGGGCTCTTTTTACTATGCCGTAAATTTGGTAGCGATTCCAAGATCTGGAAACCGCAGAATGACTCACATTAAGCATTTGGGCTACACGACGCTTTGAATACCCTACTTCGATCAATGTCACTGCTCTAGCAACTTGAAATTCGTTGAGGTACACCCTACCTATCCTCCTTCTACCCGATACATCAACATTCAGTGTTTAAATTTTAAAATCTAATACCTATCACGAACTAAAGTAAAGTGAAACTAAATACAGAATTTTTCATATTAATGATTTTGTAGCTAAAAGCACAAAAAGAAGTACAAAAGTTAACAACAACCGAATGGAACATGATAAGAATTAGTATGGAGTACACACCAGAAATTTTTATCATGCAATAATACATATTATTTTACTTATTGGATTTTAAGGATGTGTCTCTATACTCATTTTGAGTAGAATATCTTGCAGTTACGTTTGATTCAACATGAAAATAAACAATGAAAAAGTTAATTTTTTTTCTAGAACTTCTTGTCCTTGATATACTTAATTTATCCCCTCTTGTTTCCTTTACGTATAAATGTATTCTTCTCCACTACATTGTATAAAATAAAGTCGCTTTCCGCTGTCTGTCCTTATGTTTGCTCAGATATTCAAAACTACGCAACGGATTTTGATGCGGCTTTTTTAATAGATAAAGTTATTCAAGAGGACGGTTTATATGTGTATGAAATGCATATAAATAGTAGAGAAACACTGATAATTTTTGAGGTTTTTAATGTGATGTCGTAAATAAACACTTTTTGCGCTTAGGTATATTGCAAAAGCTGGTTGAACCCTACGAGATAGATCAAAATAACGTACGAGGTTTGGCTATTAATAAGGAGACTGCGCGTCTAGAGGGGTGGGGAAAAAACGAGTAGTGCGTCGGGTATCTGGAAATCTTCTCTATTCACGTACCAAAACACGTTTTCGTTACTATTATAGTATTTGTTCAGTAGTGATTTGAAATAAACGTGTTTTTTTCTCGTGCCGAAAACCATGTGACGTAAAACAGAAGCAGCGTATCAATCTCAAATTTCTTGAAAAAAAACTCCGATTAAGTGCTATAAGTTGTTGCAAAAGGCATATAGGGACATTTCTTCATCTCGTGCGCATGTTTTTGAGTGGTGTAAGCGTTACAGTGAAGGCCGGGAGAGCACTGAAGATGACCAGCGCCCAGGTCGCCCTGTCACTGTTTCAACTCCAGAAACAGTGACCAAAATCAACCAAATTGTGCGAGAAGATCGTTGAATGAGTTCCAGAGGGTCAGACTGTCAACCAGACTTACTATTTGTTAGTTTTAGCTATACTGTTAGAACGAATTCGTAAGAAACGGCTCGAGTTGTGGAAGAACAACCCGTGGATTTTGCACCAGGTCAACACACCTGTCCACAACGCGCTATCTGTGAAGCGGTATTTGGCCGATAAACGCACTACAGTGCTCGAACAGGCGCCGTACTCACCAGATTTGTCACCGTGTGACTTTTGCATTGCTTCGATCAATGAAAAAACGTATGGAAAAGTTTGTGGCGAGGGGAGGAAATCATATTGAAGCGGAGCATTCGAATGTATAATAATTTTTATAATAAAACCCGTTTTCGTAACCAGTCCTGTTATGTACTAGCCGGACCTCGTACTACACTACAATACTGTAGTACATTCTTTGATGTATCTATAGCGTTCAGTCAGCGTTTGTAATGTAAGCGCAAAAAATGTATTCATTTACGACATCACATTAGAAACCTCTAAAATTATAAAAAAGACCACGGCAAAACCCGGAAGCCAATCAAAACTTCACAATGATTAAGTCACAATTGTTTTACTCGTTTTATTGGTTCAGCTATAAAAAGACTGAACTACTTGCTCTCAGACGCTCCATCGTAATTTACTTAGCAATATAGAAGGATCCCAACTAGTCTTTGCTGAATTCCACATCTCTGGTAGTATTATCGATGCTTATGCATTCTGAAAATACTATAAGCCGACCCGAGTGTAGACCTTATTTCGTTGATCGCTAGGGTCTGCTTTCTAATAATGCCGCATTCAAATTACACAGCTCCGGGTAACTTGTTTGATCAACTATTTCGCAAGCAGTATGGAGCTAGTTTCTCTACCTAGGTGACCAGTAGTTTGGTCTTCGGAGTTCTTTATATGCCACAGACTTAAGAAATATACTTCTGTGTAGCTTGAGACAGATCAGTTTTCATCTGAGATTGGTACAATTACATACCACGGGCACACACTTAGTGCCCGTGACTTTTCATTCTTTTCTGTCTTTAGTCCCATGCACATTCCATTAGGGCATGTTTAGAATTCGTGTCAGAATCTCTTTGACATTTAAGGGGGGTGTTTTTATGCATGGTTCGTCGTGCTGAAATACCGTTTGAATGGGGTCAACGTATACACAAAAGAATAAAAAATATTTCAGATAACTATAGACTGGAAAAAATTTTTAGCCTCCTACTTCTTCATTATTGAACAAAAAATTTAGTAAACTTTCAAAGAAAGGAGGAAACCATGATAACAATGAAAACTCTGTTTTGAAGTGTTTTCAGATACAAACTGTAAAAAAACCTTTTGACACAACTAGTTCCATATAAACATTAAATTTCACGAATATCTCTTTTTCCATTCAGTTTGTACCATTACATTGAAGTGACACAAAATGTCACTTCAATTATTCTTAATGGTGTACTTCGAAGTTTTGGGACGAGACATTTATTTCATCACCTCATCAGCACCGTTTTGAATACTATCACCAGATGATGCGCTCATTTTGCTCATGACATTATAGCTTAATGAGGATTCTAAGACAGTTACACTCGACATTTGGTTTTGCCGAAACTTTGATGTTGTGGTTGGCCGGAGGAATTTTGATTATGGCTTTACGACACTCCGGCTGTTTTTCAACAAGGGGAAAATCTTTTTTTGTAAGGCATGTGGAAGGGCCTAAATAGCACTGATACTACTAGTAACTTTGACGCTTTTTTAAAGCCTTATTGAATTTATTTAGACACATCGTTTTTTTTTAAATCAACTCATTTTTGTAATTGAATTTGCTATTTCCACCCCCGTTATTAATATTGAACCACTCGCTTCTGAAATGTTGAACTTTGGCTTAGACCATCGTCATCGATGGCTTAGACCATCGTCAAGAAATATTTAGGTGCATCGAGGCTGGCAAGCAAATCATTCCTGATCCTCTGGTTGGGCCTTCAACTTTGTTGCTTCATCAGCAACATTTATTTCAAAAAACCTGATATGATTTTCTGCACAAGGATTTTCGTGCCACTGCACTGTCTAGATCTAGCTTATGTCACACTTCTGGTTCTTGTCTATCAAGATTTTAACATATTCGAATAATCTCTGCAGATGCTCACTAAATCTGTACCATTCTACCCTCTGTGGCAGGTTACCCTACTTTTGAAATGTTTTATAAGGTGTTTTATAAAACTCCTCGTTAAACCCTATGGAATGAATCAGTCAGAATGAGTCAGATTAACCGCCTCTTTTGATCTCGCTCTCAATTCACAATCATCATTTAAAGAGCTGTTAATGACTTGAAGCATTCATAAAACTATTAAATAGTCATTTGAAATTAAAAAAATCATTTTAAATAATGCTTAATATTTCAATTTTTTTCACACATACTTACTCGTTGAATAATTATACTGGAACTGACACTGGCACAGACCTCGTTTCAATTTAGAGACGATAATCGAATGATTACGAAACAAAATCAATCATTTAGGCTAGACTGGCCATTTGAGATGACAGTGCATTTTGACCTTGACTAGAATCGTCTATTCTAGCATCGCTTTTCATGTTACCATTGTTAACATTTCTATAATTGAATATGATTCAATAAGAAAGTCTGAAAATCGTTCACGAAAAAAATTATCGTGCTCAATGAATAATTTGTTGCATTCGCTTGGTGTTCATGCATGTAATAACTCATTGAAATTATAGGTTTTCAAGTTATAATTGCTATGTGTTTATTGTAATGAATAACCATTGCACGGATAAATGTTAACTTTAAATTGTTAGTAGCTCTCAGTAATTGTTTATTAATTTGTTTATTCACACATTCTAGACATTTAGGAGAAGTATTCTTCCTCGATCGTCAGAGCAGATCTCAAAATTATTTATTCATCTTTTTGTCTAACCTCCCACTGTTTACTCAATTATTTCTCGAACAAATATCAAATTTGCGTTACTTATGACCATAAATGAGTTGCAGGTGCTAAATGGGAAAACTTGAACTCCACCTACTCCGAAATATTCAGCCAACTTCTTTTTTCTTCTACTAGGAGCATCCTCTATCAATACTCATCAATTTCATGAAGTGATATTTTTTAAATGGAACACTCTATATTTTTCCTCAGTTCGGACTTCCATTCTCTAATATAATATAAATTGATTTGAAATTTCTGAAAAATATTAAAAAGATTAACCAAAAATAACAATTTTATTTGAACAAAAAAATGAAATCACAAAAAAATTAACATAAAACCAAACAACAACCAAAAAAATAAAAATTCAAATACTAATAAAACCTGAAAGTTAAAAATTATTTTTAACAACAAATGAAAAATAAAAATAAATATTGAAGGATTTCAAACTAAGTTATGTCACGACGTTTCGATTGTTAGTATCCACAATCGTCTCCGGGTGATAACTGGACTTATTTCCCTTTGGACTGATTGGACATTACCCTTTGGACTGATTGGACATTACCCTTTGGACTGATGTTTGCCAGAAGGACAAACGGGTCATAACTGATGGTGAGTGTTGATGGTATGGCGGCATGAATGTCCTCAGACATCAGTACCGCCCTTCACGGTGTACCCCTACCTGGGTGGGGTGGGTTGGATGAAAGAATTGTTCATCTTTCAACGGAGGACATAGGGGCCTTCTATATCGGGAGGGGTCGTCTACAGTGTAATCCATAGCTTCCCTGACTAATTGGACTTATTCCTCCGAGATCCGACTATTTATAGGCCATTCGAGTGCTTTCACCTTTCCCCTTTTCTTTCTCTCCGCTTCATTGGTTTTTAGCGGGAGATGACGGTTTGGTTCCCACCGTTTTTCGTTTGAAAAATGCTCTGCTATTCCGGATTTGCTGGTTTCTCCTCGCTTTGTGTTTCTTGTGCTCAGCAATACGAACTCTCAATTGCCTCTCAGTTTCACCGATGTATGATTCTCCGCACTCGCAGGGTATCCGGTAAATGCAATTCTTGGAATCGCAGTCCGCGTTTGGTGGCCTGGTTTTCGAGAGGCTGCTACGGATAGTGTTCCCAGATCTGAAGCAGGTCCTGATGTTATACTTGGACCCAATCTTTCGTATCCTTTCTGATAATCCTCTGATGTAGGGAAGTACAAGTTCTGGTTGTGGAGGCTTCTCTTCCTTGTGGAGCTCTTGCTGTCTACCATCACTCTAGAGTAACCATTTCGTTGAAGGTCGTTTTTGATGATGCCTAGTTCCCTTTCGAGACTTTCCTTTGTATTACAAAGCTCGAAGGCACGGTCTAGTAGTCTTGATGATTTATGTCTTAGTCGATTGATGGTGGTTGGATTTCTGATTCAGATACTGTCCTGTGTGAGTGAGTTTTCGATATACAGTGTCGGTCCTCTTCACCAATACGTCTAAGAAAAGTAATTCGTGGACTTCTTTTTCCATTGTGAAAGTGATGGAAGGACTTACGTTGTTGATGTGCTTCAGGAAAGTGTCTAGTTTTGCATTCCCATGGTTCCATATTATGAAGGTGTCGTCTACATATCTTAAACAGACTCGGGGCTTCTTGTGGGCTTCTTCAATGGTCAGAGTTTCAAACCACTTCATATATATATTAGCTATAACCGGTGAAAGTGGCGATCCTATTGTCAGTCCCTCAACTTTATTCACAATTTGTGATTCAATATTTTTAACTTGTGACTAGTTTTTTTCTTTCTCTATGTATATTTTAACTGACTTAAAATAAACATTCAAGTGTAAAGGTGTCAAATAAATATATCTATATATCTATCTATCTATCTTGCGTAGAGAATTCGTCCTTCAGTTGGAAGTAGCGGTTTCGTACACAGCATTCTAGTAATTCCATGATTACTCGTATCGATAAGTTTGTTCTATCTTTCAGGTCCCCATCTTCGGATAGTTTCTTCTGTATGATTCAAAGTGCTTCTTCGACAGGGACGTTGGTATAGAGGCTTTCCACGTCGAAGTTGATTCTGCTCTTTGACTTCGATTTCCCCTAGTAGTTCAACGAAATGCCTTGAATTTTTCAAAAAGGATGATGTTTCACCTTGCAATGGTTTAATTATTGGTAGTAAAAATCTGGACAAGTTCTGAGTGGCTGAATATTTGGAGCTAATGATCGGTCTGAGCGGCACATCCTTCTTGTGGATTTTGGGTAGTCCATACAAGTGTGGTGCGGTGTTAGCGATGATTCCTTTTTTTTCCGAAAAAGTCTGGTACAACTTCCACTCTTGTCAATGAATTAATGTAATGGGGTCCGTTCAAAGAACCATGGTAGAAAAGTGGACTGATAATTCTGCCATTAAATAGATCACACCAAACATTAATACTGAATCGTCTTTCCGGATTGTTGGGATGGAAATAGATTATTTCTACTCTAATAATGAATATGTTTTTCATTAGACATCCCTCAATTTGAAAAATTAGCCTCATCGCTCCATATTTCTATAGAAGTTTGGATGTTATGTTTCTTCAGAATTCGTTGAATAAGATACGGTGGAACAAATATTTCTCTGGATTTACCTCAATTTCTGTATCTTTAGAGATTATAAAACGTTTTTTTAATTTTCCTCTTCTCAAAAACTTGTTCATTGTTGCTGAATCGACGATGAAGCATAACAAAAAACCCGATTAGGTAATTCACGACCGGAGAAATAATTGCTGTGTGTTGGAGTGCTCTTACGCTTATCACATTTTTGTTGATGGGAAAACGGCATTTCGAAAAATATTCGAATAGCTCAGTGGTGTCGAGTGAGTGGCACGACATGTTGATCATGGGTTTCACGATATGAGGTTTGTTGTGTCGAAATGCATGATGAATTATAGAGTGTTTCATTTAAAAAATATCATTTTATGAAATATTTTGGAAACGCGATTGTCATTTTTTTTATTTTCGACATCGAGAAGGCCATTAAAATGCTACTAGTTTGCCCGATTAACCGAATCTGTAACATCAATAATAACGGAGTCGGCAATGGTGCCGACTTAATTTGGAGCATCCTGTAGATATGTTAATACAGGGTGGGGCACCGATACCGAAACAGATCGAATATATTCAAAACACATGTGTTCTGGAAAAATGCGAAAATACGTCGATTTTTAATACAAGGGGGACATCTTTCTATCATAACCTCAACTGTCATAACTCTTTCCCCACCCTTCGGTGAGTATCACCTGAACAATTTGAATAGGGAAAGTAGTACGTGTGACACATCGTTAAAAAGGTAATTTCACAAGGAATTCAGCCATGTAAATTTTAGCTACCAAACTTTCGATTTTGGCGCCTTCTTGCGGGAAAAAAATTGTTCCGTATTCCAAATGATGATTCTTCATTCGCAAGCTGCATAATGGAGTTGTTCTAGGAGAAAAAAAAAGATGGCGGTTTCACAATGGCGCACAAGATTTGCAATTGTGGTGGTGGTGGTTTTCAGGGTCGAAAATTATGAATTGTTTTTAAATGCAAAAAATCAAGATGGTGGCTCCAAAATGACGATGGAAATTTGTAATTATGTTTCGATTCAACCCGACACCGAATTATTCAAAACACATGTGGTGTGAACATAATGCAAAAACACGTCAATTTTAAATTCAAGGGGGACAAATCCTGTCGTTACCTCAATTGTCATACTTCTCTCCCCACCCCTTGGTCACTCATACAATTTGATTAGGGAAAGTACTAAGTGTGACACAGCATTGACTAGGTAATTCCATAAGGAATTCAGACATGTGAGTGTAAGCTACTTAACTTTTCATTTTGCCGCTCTATTGCAGGAAAAACAACTATTTTGTTTTTCAATTCACATTTTATTTGAAAGGTAATGTGAACAATTCACGAAAAAAGAACAACAATTGAAAAAACCAATACGACACGGCTAACCTACACCCGATGAGGGCTGCCTCTTCTCTTCTTACAACACCCTCTGGTCATTGACCATCTTACAACCCTCTGGTTATTGACGATCTACAAGAACAAGGGTTGCTCAAGAACTATCACATTGTCAATACTATCCACCATTGTTCTTCGCCAACAAGGCCTTTTTGACACACTTCTTCACCCCAGAAACCGCACCCCTTACGCTCTCGATGGACAGCTCGATGGCATGGTTACCATTGTATCTAGAACCACGTTAGCTATACTACTATAATTCAATCATCGCAAACTACTTTAATTCACAGTAGATGTTCAAAGTGTTCGCCATGAACTGCCATAAATGAGTATAAGTTATTCTCGAAACGCCGTCTGATATTTTTGAGCATTTATGAAGTTATTTGATGACATTCGTACCTTTGGAATAACAATTGACTTACTACGCCTATGTATTGGTATAATAAAAAAACCTGGTTTTGAAGAATTTGTTTAAATCGGGTTAACCGGTGTCGGGTTAAATCGAACATAATTACAAATTTCGTCCGCCATTTTGGAGCCACCATCTTGATTTTTTGCATTGAAAACCAACTCATAATTTTCGACCCTGAAAACCACCACTTATCAATTTTGAATCAAGTCGGACCACAATTGCATTTCTTGTCCGCCATTGTGAAGCCGCCATCTTGTTTATTCCCTAGAAATACTCCATAATGCATTGTCGGTGCTCCGACAATGCATTATGGAGTAGTTCTTATTTATTATGGGTTTTCATTGATAAGTTAACAGTTTTGAATTTTGAATAGTTTACTGTAGTTGATTGTAAAACCGAGACAATAGGCTTATGGTATGAGAAATAAGATACATATTATGTTTTCGAACGAGAATTAGAAACAGAAAACTGCATCGATTGTTGTTCAATCTGTTGTGGTAGGCTCATTTCGGACACGAAATAAACATTAAAATCTCCTGCTAAATTTAGTGATAACGTATGATAGTCTTCTCTCAATTCTTCAGAGCTTACTTGACCGTAAATGTGTGCTCGCACCTCTCTCTTGCCCCTATAGTAATATACGAAACGTAACTCTCTCTTTCTATCGTCACTAATTAAACCTCCCTTCCAACTTACGTTCGCCTTCCATGATCACATTTGTCGTAACGCTCTCGTCACTTTAAAAATCAAATTTGATCAACAACAAATTCAGAAAATTCATATTTTCAGAAAGAGAAATCAACACTACTGTGGCCATCCACCAATATGAATGAATCGAAAGCCGTCTAAGGGATGGGGTTGCAGACGAATTTTTGATCAATTGTACCAACAAATAAATATGTTACTTAGTTGATATTTTCAGAAGGTGATAGGAATACATCAAAGAGTATATCCTATCAATATAAGTGTTTGGAAGGTCGTCTAAGTTGTTGAGTTGTTTAATTAGATGTATTTTATCAGATGTGTTAATTATCACACGTTAAAAGGTAAGACCTCGTTAGTCCTTAGCTCGCACAAGTTTCTCAACTTCTGAGAGTTGTCTTTCGTATGGGGGCTACAGCTGATTAACGGAAAAACAGATTTAAACAGATACTTATCCGTTTTCACCCTGGTGCAGTTCATTAAGCAATCAAGTTTCAATGCCAATGGAAGAAATATTTCAGGTTAATATTACGGCACGTAAAACATCTGTAATATGTGGGCGATGGTTCACAATCTACAAACGAAAAGCACTTAGTCATATACGAAAAAAAAACTAACATTAACTAAAATGTATCTTGCCTATCTACTGATACATATTCTACTCAGTTTCTTGTAAGGCACGAATTTGAATAGAGGTATTGCAGGGCGAAGATTTTTCAATTTTGCCAAGGGCGCATAAGGGCTTCCTCCGGCCCTGGGACCAGGAAGACGCTTTACAATTCTCAGTGTAGTCATTATATTGTTTGTCAAATATTTTACACTGCCAGAGTGGAACATATTTCTAGTTTCTTCGTAAATCTGCACTTTTTTTAATTGTCGGTATGTATGTTGGTTTAAGTTTCAAGTCAGAAGAATGCCATAACCATGGTACGCAGACAAAATGACGAACAGAAATCGAATTCATTTTGCACATGCCACATTTTGCTTTCATCAAAAAAAGATAAGAAACTTGTTCGTCAATTGGGACAAACGTTTCAAGACCATCGAATGCATGATATACAGATATGATAATAGAAATGAACAAAACATGGAAATGTATGGATTATTCAAATTCTGAAATCGCTTTCGGCCTTTGTCATTGTTTTTTTCCTGATCTGACCGAGATAAGTCTCTAGGTTACGCTATTGTTTCGAATCTATCCGACGATAAATTCGTGTTAGGAATATTCTAATCGAAGTCTGACGAACGCCAAGATCAATAGCGTTATCTCTCAATAATAATTGTCATTCGTTCCATTTTGAATTTTGACCTCAACAATCATTCATGATGAATGATAAACGTTCAGTAAGCTTCCCGACAAAAGAGAGGAATGTGGTTGGTGACATCGTGAAATTAATCTTGACCTCCAAGCGTCCAACGGTCTAACTAAGAAAGCAAAAATGCAATTTTCAAGCACTCCTATTCGTATATTAAAAGCCATTTGGCCCACAAGAATTACTAACAGTAGCTGTACCTTGATAGATCAAATATTTTTTAATTCTATTGATGAGCAAATATGCTACATTATTGTCAGTGAAATTTTTGATCACTGTGTAATTCTCTGGGAAATGAAAGACTGTTCGCCTATTTCAGTTGAAAAATCTGAAACGAAAAGATGTTTCAGTGAGGTAAACATAAGAAACTTCGAGGTCGCCTTGCAAGAAATCTGGAACCATGTTTATGAATGCAATTATTGTGGCGGAGTTTTTGAGCGATTCTTTCATGATTTTGAGATGAGCTTTCACAAACAAAAAATATTTCTGAAGAATAATAAAAAAGATGGATCACGCATGAAATAAAAAAATTGAGCTCTTCATTGAGACATTTATTCTTTCTGAAGAGAAATGACCCTTCTTTAGCTGATATTTACAAAGATAACAAGAAAAACCATACAAATTAGGTAAGAAAAATTGAAAGAAACTATTATCAAGAGAGAATACGAATGTCTGACAATAGTTCAAGGGTTTTATGGAAAGTTGTATTCGAACTCTCAAGTGGAGTTAAACATTCATCAGGAGATATGGTTATTCAAAAAGATGCTGAGTTGATAGAAGATCCTGCAAACATTATGAATGAATTAAACAGTTTTTTCATTGAAGCCTACAAGCACTGATGGGGAAAATTACATCTATCATTTTCAAACGGCATCTTCCCATCACAGCTGAAGGTGGGTAGAGTAACTCATATTCAAAAAAATTAAAAATTATCAACATTAGAAAATTTTGGACCAGTTACTATTCCTCCAACTTTTTCGAAGCTTTTTGAGTATGCATTTTTAGAAGGCCTGAACGATTTTATTGGATCACACAATATGCTGACTCCAATACAGCATGGTTTCCGGTGTGGCAAATCAACTCAAAGTGCCCTACTATTTTTTTACGATGACTTGATTGAATTTATTAACTCAGGAGTGTCCCGCTGTAGTTCTATGTGACTGTTTGTTCAACGTTCCTCGACAGTATTCATGCAGAAACATTTTCGTTACACACGAAATTTTAACACTGGATGGATTATATATTTATATGTTGTCAGTTTATATTTTCAATACCAGGAAAGACTTCATTATCAATAGCGATATACATGATAAAAAAACTCGGCAGAAGCAAATGATACACAATAGAGCGGCTGAGTATAAGATAACTCAAAATGCATGAAAACGTATGGACCTAGAATTTACAACTGTTTACTGAATAAATTGAAGTCGATATGCAGCCTGTCGTTGTTGAAAAAAATTGAAATCATTTGCTACTCTATGTAATTTTCTTGTTCATCTGTTTAAAATCTGTTTTTCTGTTAATCAGCAGTCGCACCCCTACGAACGACAACCCTCAGAAGTTGAAACTTGTGTGACCTAAAGATTAACGAGGTCTTACCTTCAAACATGTGATTCCTAATCTTTCTCTTGAAACCACTCGTTATTCTAATTCGGAGTCAAATGATATAATAATCCAATACAAACAATTTTTCCAATCAACAGAACTGCGATACTCTTCTCGACGAACGTTCACCAACCAAGTTGGCGTAGTTTACTTCGTCTCCTAAACACTTCATCTTGGTTAGTGGAACGCACAAAAAAGTACTTCTCGAATACCAAATATTGAAAGTTGTTTCAAACATTGTCTCTCTCACCTACAATTTTTAAATTGATTCGGTCGATTGAAAATAGTTTACGACGTCTTGATTCTGCGAGAATTGAATTGAATTGAATTTCATCAGGTAATTATCGAGGTATCACGCCTGAAGATGATATTGTATAGCGAAACATCTGTCGGGATTTTGTAAACTGTCAACGCCTAATAATCGAGGTAATAATACACTTTTACATTCAAACAATTATTTATTTTGTCAACAGACTTTAGAAGATCATCAGATGAAACTTATATCTTCAAGAAGGTTCATGGAATCACATTCACGGATCGCGTCACTTCACTAGTCTTCACGTAGGAAAAAAGTTCCAATTATAAAATACATCATCTTGGATACGTAATAGCACATGCTCCATGTATATCGTAATAAAAAGTCGCAGCATACAGTTTAATATTGAGAAAACAGACAAATCTTTCTTGAGGTTTTTCAATGTGGATTCTGTTTAGGTTGAAAGGCAAGATTTTTGTTATCGCCAGTAATTTTATTGTTACTATTACTACAAATATTTGAATCCCTAATTTTTCTGCTACCATTGAGCTAATTGTTATTGAAATCAAGATAATAGTTTGCTTGAAATTTCGCCTTGGATATGACGTTGAGGAACTATTTATCAACTGTTAATGGGTGTTGATGTCAATTTCTGTATGAATTTCCCTTTCTGGGTCTGGCGTTGAATCTGGTCATTATTACGCATTGGTCAAAGACGTAAACGAACTGGTATAAGTTTGACGATATTCGTATCACTGTATATTCTGGCAATATCTTGAATTCATTGGAACCTCTGGAGACACCCTACATTTTACTCTATGAAAGAAAGTACATTAGCAGATGAAGATTTTCAGATGATGTGGTGCTGCAGAATTTTCCGGGTTTTCCTGCAGCTGAAAAAGCAAATGCGCCACTGGAATCAGTCGGCCCGGAGCGCCAATTAATTTTTGTTGTTGTTTCATAATTTCATAATTTTCACTTTTTTTTATGTGTGTCTGTTATTAAAAATGAACTCTGTTTTTATGCCTCCTACTATAAAGCAGACAGTCTATGCAATACCATTGGACAAGTCTCGTGAAATAGTCTTTTTTGTTGTATTTCAAGCAAACGATATTTCAATTTGTTTATTTTTTCTGATATATTTTCTCTTTATTTGCAAGCTTTCCATTTTCTGTGGACTATTGATTGAGGAAACGATAAAATTTCGTGCTTTTTTCGTGCATAGGAAAACGGCTGCGACAAATGAATTACTGAAATTTTTTCGGATCTCTAAACATCTGAATGTGTTCATAAGTTTAGATATACCTAGCAAACTATGGCACGAAAACTATGAACAGTGAGGAAGGTAGCATTCTAAATAGCCCATTGTTCAATATTCTGTGACAAATTCGATCAATTTAGCAGGAATTTTTCTGGGGGTATTTTTTACTAGCTAGAGCTGACAAAATCATTACAGATGTTTTTTGTTAGAATAAGAAGAAACCAAATACAAAATACATGTTGATCATGAGTATATGTCAAGATATCGACTTTCTAAAATTACCTATAATTTGTTCACATCTATTATCAAAAAGTTTACATAGATGTTAATTCAATGAGGTGTCATAAAATTATTTCAATTAATATTGGGTGAAAATTCGAATGGAAGATGAAGTTCATAATTTCTGCTCTTGAATTTTGAATATTTTTAAAGTTGATTCGATATGCCCATATAACATAGTTTCAACTTGTAAATCAAATATACCAAGCATAAAACAAACAGTCATCAGTTGAAATTAAAAAAGGTACCATAACCCATATTTGTATTAATTGCACGACTAATAACTGCAACAATGAAATTTTTATTAAATCAACCGAGAAATATCAATTACACTATCGCCTAGCAATATAATTATGCTTCTTCAACATAACTTTCTGGTGTTTGACATTCAATGATCCATTTGCATTTCAAGAATAATCATTTCCCCGACAACAAATTGCTCCAAACTTAGAGGAAAGATAAAACAAATTGAAATCCCGTTTTTATAAAATGAATCAATGCAAGTTTTGAAACAATTGATAAAACCTCGAATAAATCAGTTCACCTTATCTCACGTGATTCAGTGTTTTCAAACAGTCTTACTTTACATTCATTTTCCAATCTTATTTACATATAATTATTACCTATGTCACTCTGTCCGTATCAGTACCAAATAATTCATTCATTTGTTTCATACGTAGTCGGTACAAAGTGCAGTTATATATTTACACAACCGATTTGGAGTGATGCCAGATGTTTCATATTTTTCCTTGTAGTATTCCATACCTATAAATTGATTGTTAATTGCTGACAATCACTCTGCAACTATTCAATCATCCGATTATGAGTTATTAGATATATTGATTTTAATCTTTTAACCCGAGGGCTGGTTTATTGAATAATGTACCAAACTTGATCATTGTGACATCACATCAATTATTTGTATTGTTCTATACTATAATTTCAAAACAGTAGACACTAAAGTTTCAGAAATGACTGACGTTTTTGCCTTAATCTGACTCTTGCAGTGGCGTACGGACATCATACTAAACAAATGAGGAAAAATGATGATCAAATATATAGAATCATAACCTTGACAACAATGTTTTGGTTTTAAGGCAATAATACTTCTGAGAATTTAGTGCCTACTATCGACATACGACAAAATAGTGGATGCTAATGATAGGAATAAAGATATTGTGGGTATATTCATAGATATCGAGAAAGCGTTTGATGAAACAACCTTTCCAACAATTAACCAGCAACTACGCTCCAGAAATATACCTCTGGTAGAAGGAGAATGGGTACTAAAGATGCTCTTTAGTAGAGCAATAAGTATCAATGTAGAAAACATCTTATCACCCCTTCCTTGGAACATAGTTCTGGATACCCTGATTAATCTCCTCAGCAATAATAGATTCTACATAATTGCATATGCAGATGACATAGTTATCTTGCAGACCGGCAAATTTGTGAACACACTGTGCGATAGAGCGCAGGATGGGCTCAAATTAATAGAAATATGGTGTAAGGAACACTCACTGTCGATCAATCCCAAGAAGACTGAGATGCAATAATAAGACCTATGTTAACGTACGTAGCCATTGCATGGGGACCGAAAGTTCTACAAGCAACGGCCGTTCAAAAATTATATCAAATACAGCGATTGGCTTAAAAAATCTCAGGAGGCTTGAGAATAACACCAAACGTGGCAATGAAATTAATTACTGGTCTGACCCCTCTGGACTTGTACGTTAAGGAGGTTGCGTTAATGGCCATGTTACGATTGCACACGCCTGGTGTAAACCTCGAAGTAGGAATGGTCAATTGAGGCTGAGGCTATGGCGAGAAGCGCTTACTGCACAGCCTCTGCTGCAGGCAACCAGTGATGCAATTTAATCCAGGTTTGTGTTTAATGAACCCTACATAATACAAATGAAACAGAACACAGAGTCAGATGCTACAAATGCAATACGCATATATACAGACCGCTCAAAAATCAAAGAAAGCTCAGGATATAGAGTGTACTCACGATCAATAAGCCTAAGGATCAAGTGGCTGGTATCTCAATCGCCACAAAAGAAATAACCAGGAAAGGAATTTCTGGCAAAAACATAACAATCTGCTCTGATGGCAGACAAGCCCTATTAGCCTTCAACAGAAATGTTACCTCAGGGCTAGTACTCGAGTGCCACCAAGATTTAGCCAAAGCCTCGGTAGATAATAACATTACCCTGATATGGGTTGAAGGGCACGACTGGTGTAAAGGTAATCGCATTGCCGACTCTTTAGCCAAGCAAGCGATTGGACTAAGAATTTTAGGACCCAGTGGCACCTACGGCCTGATGACTTCAACAATCGCGGAACTAGCCAAGTTAAGAGATGGGGTGAAATCAAAGGATGTAATCTTGTCAGGATCACCCTGGGTGACCCTGGGAAGCTGGTGTCGAAGAAATATCTGCCGATAACCAGGAAAAACAAAGCCTAATAGAAGGATTTCTGACTGGCCACTGTCAACTTAGTAAACACCTCCATAATATGGGGCTAGTGGACACACATCTATGCAGGATGTGTGCACAGGAAGATGAAACTGTCAGGCATGTCCTTGCGACTTTCCGGAGTTGTTTCAATGAGAGATTGTGTGTTCGGCGAATCTTGGCCTACACCTGCCGATATAAAGAAGATGTCTCCCAGTGACCTGTCCACCTTCCTGAAAAGGACAGGATGGACGATGACCTAGGAGAACAACTCCTCGGAAGGATGTACAATGGGTCACATGTGGCCTAAGTGCTGTGGGTCTACACTCACCTTCCTTCCTTTATAAATACAGAACTGTGGAATCACCAAAACTATATTTAGTTTGGTTTTAATGCAATAATATTTCTGAGAATTCAGTGCCTTCTATTATGGAGTTTTACTATAGACATCTTGGTTATTTTCGTCAATCCATAAAAAAACTATAAACGAATCAAATCACAGCTGGAAAAAACAAAACAGGAAATCCGTTTCAATCGATAGTAATGAAAATATTTGCTGGAGGACACATTACCTCAGGCAAATTAAAGAACGAAATATTATTATTCTGTGTCTGCCCCCTTATCATTTGAAACTTAATCCTACTGAACTCGTTTAGGTTCAAGTAAAGGGATATGTTGCAAGAAGGAATACGACATTTGAAATAATAGTAGAGTAGACGTCAAGATGCTCTTCAAGGAGTTTTCAATGGAACAATATATGGAAGAAGAGGACAACATGTGGAAATCAGACCATTTAGTTGAGGAAATTGTATAACCTTTAATCATAAAATTCAACGAAGATTCATCTGATTTATCTGATGATAACACACAATAATTTTGCTTATACGTTATATCTTTTTAAACAATTGAATGAACCTATTTATTATTATGTACGTACTAATATAAATTGCATGTATATGAATCAATGAACATAGTCATTAGATTTAACAATTATGTTTGATCAAATAGTTAATTGCACGCCAATGCAGATAATGAAATGGTCCGAACGCTGATTGCTGTGGCAAATCATAATGAAATCACAAAATTCAGTTTGAGCACTATGTTAACAATTTCTATCTATAATGAGCATCTATCTATGATCTATCTATATCTATCTCTACATCTCTATCACTATATATATATATATATATATATATATATATATATATATATATATATATATATATATATATATATAGATATATATATATATATATATATATATATATATATATATATATATATATATATATATATATCTTTATCTTTATCTATTTATATCTATGATCTATCTATAACTAGCGATTTCTATCTATATTGAGCATTTATTACTCTTCACTATTAAAAAACAATTTAATAATATTTGTACTAACAACCGAAATGTCTGTTTTTCATACTTTTTCTATAAAAAATTCTTTAATTGTAATGGTGTGAGTTTGAATAATACTCTTCTGGTATGTGACATCGTAGGTGAATATTTATTTTCCAACTCGAAATATATGATTATTTTATTAAATCAAGAAAAGATTATCTCGATTTCATCACGAGTCTTTGACCGAAAATCATATCCTTAACTGATATTGGCCAACTCGAAATTCACACAATGATTACATAATTTCTAGATTAGAATAACAAACAAATTTGCTTGGAATGCATTAAGTAACTCTGTTTCCTGCATCTATATTAAAATATAGGCACCTTATTTTGATCACAAAATTATGATCACAACCTGATTCACAATTACTGTTGTGTTCATTCTCTTCCATTTCAAGGGCGTACAATTTTTTTTGCTCATTAACATTTCATAAAAAATGAGAGACTGGAAATAACAATAACTCAGTTGGTTTCGAAAGGTGTTGGATTTTTCCCTTCAATTTGCCTTTTTTATGATGCATACAGTGTGAACGTAAAAAGTTTTGAACGTGACAAGATATCGAGGCCTGCAAAATTTACGATACATTACTTGTCGCCGAGACGACGATGAATAGACTAGTTATTTATTTATCCTTCACTGGTTCATTTTTGAAATCAGTTCAGCCTGTCCTGAGTTATCACCCACTTATATTCATTTCAGGAATCTGCAGACAAACGACGATAAATATCACGAAGAAAACCTTTTAAAAAAATTGTGAGAAATTTCAGTTATTCATAAACATATAATAATATTCAGTGTGTCTCACTTTTCATGGAAGCATCCCCGTAACTTCGTAATTATCAAGGTAGAATGATGAAACTCACAGATTGATGAAAATGGTGAAAATATACTTAAAGGCTAAATGGTGTTGAGCTAAGTGATATACACTGCTTGCCAGTCGCGAAGAAATAACCTATTTTTACGGTAAGTCATACTAGGGGACAAAATGGGCTGAATATTTCTCCAGATTCGTGATCGAGACCCCCAAAATACTACGGGTACACCTCTTACCTGTAAACATATTACCTCTGAAATAACCAAATTTGTCTCACTTTTCATGGAAGCACCCCGTAAGTCCTGTAATTACCAAGGTTGAATGATGAAACTATCAGGATTGATGAATATACTGAAAACACACTTACCGGCTAAATGGTGTTGGCCTAAGTGATATACACTGCCCGCCAGTCGCGAAGAAATAACCTATTTTTACGGTAAGTCATACTAGGGGGCATAATAGGCTAAAAATTCCTTCAGATTCGTGATCGAGATCCTCAAATTACTACGGGTACACCTTTTACCTGAAAAAATATTACCTTTGAAAAAACCAAATTTGTCTCACTTTTCATGGAAGAACCGCCAGTCGCGAAGGAAGAAGCAATTTTTACGGTAAATCATACTAGGGGACAAAATAGGCTGTTTCCTTCAGGCGATTTACCATAAAAATGGGTTCTTCCATCGCGACTGGCGGGCAGTATATATCACTTAAGCATTTTCATCAATCCTGAGAGTGTCATCATTTTACCCTGATAATTAAGGATGTAATTCCATGAAAAGTGAGACACACTATATACTTCAAATGTTAGAAATACATCATATATTGCTTTCTGAATGCAAGCTGACATCCAAAGTTAATTGTTTTGTTTGTCTTTTTCACTCACTGCTATAAAAACTTTGCGAACGTTATTGATTACGTATGTGTATACTTTGTCGTCCCAACTGTATTTGCACACATCAAAGTAGACGAATATTGTTCCAACATTTTTGTCAGGTAGATCATCTTATCTAATGTCTGTTGAACTTCTGACAACGGTTCACATTTGACGAGAATGTAATTTCAAAAACTACGCCTCAAGATTTGATCTCCACAAACTTTATTTGAAAAATATATCACATGTTTCGCTAGCACAGTAGCTTTTTCAAGTAGCTAGCGAAACATGTTGTGATCTATTTTCCAAATAAAGTTTGTGAGGTGTAGCTTTGAAATTACTATGAATCTTCATCAAGTAACGGCCGAATCAATCAGAATGTCTTCGTATGTATACTATATTCGCCTATAGGTAGGTGATAGGTAATTCCACTTCTACTCATTCAGACATTGGGACTTAAGAGAACTAATTCTATTCTTCCTCTAGCAAACAACATAGGTGTAACTAAGAGTCAGCACCGAAAAAACTTATGAAACCTCCTCAAAAATCACTAGAAAAACTTCTGCAATTTTGTTACGATCATGGCGTTTGTGTACACTGAATACTGGACCGAACGGAGATGTGGACACTTGTTCAAACGTCATAAAATTTCTGAAATTCGAAAATTCCACAATCTCTCACAGGTTTTTATAAAACTACATATCTTCTTTTTTTTAATTTGAATCAGTAATCCATTCGTTTGCGTTAGTGCAGTGCATATATTGGAGACAAATTGCATAATAAAGTGCACGTAATCGCCCGCATTTAATGTTTAATTACCTTCCAGAGGAAACCATAAATCGTTTGGTGACGGTCCAAATCAAAGCCGCAGCGGATGAAAGGAAAACTATTACATCGGTGGAATGAACTGCGTACGAAAAATAATCTTGGTGAAAGTAGATCAAAATTTTCAAACAAATTTATACTAAGTGAAAAAGAAAGGTAAACACCCATGTATACTGAAAATATTTTAATAATTTTTCACTTACATATCTGACAGATAATAGCAAATAAACGAGTACATTTTCAGAGAAATTGAAGTTCAGTAATGTGTTGCATATCCTCGATATCTTATATACTCGTGGATACGTCTGGGCGATGTCCTTATAAGGTGGTCTATATCCTGTTGGGGTATCTCATTCCACTCTACTTCATGTCTAAGTCTTTGGGGGCTGTTGTAAATTCAGCAGTCTGCGATCAAGAATATCCCATACATGTTCGATCGGTGAAAGATCGGGCGATCTGGGTAGCCATTGTAAGCGGTTAGTGTCATGCTGATCAATAAAGTCTGGAGTTACTCTAGCCATATGCGGTCTAGCGTTGTCTTGTTGAAATATAGGGTTCTCGATGGTCTCAAGATATGGAAGGACATGAGGCTCCACTACTTCGTGAATGTAACAAAGAGCTATTATGTTGCCTCTAATGAAGACTGGGTGTCTTATTAAGTCACTATATTTGGTGGTTAGTTCCTTCTTACAGTATGAGATCGTGAATGTTTCCAACACTTCATTATAATCATTTTCGCAGTTATAATTTTCTTTTCGGGAAATCCCTATGCGATTGGCTCAATTTGGACATGGTTAAGAGGAGCTTTTTGGTTTCTTCAGTATTGTTCATTGGTCAATATAGTCAACAATACAAATATCCGTCAGGTAGTTGAATGTTTCACAATAACTCAAATATGAGTCTTTAACACTATTAAAATAGCTATAATATAATATTGACAATATTTATTGAAAGATATGAAATATCTTATGGGAAAAACGCTTTTTGATTTTCTAATTCTTCATTTTCATACTCGTACAAGAGATGTAATAAACTTCCGAAGGAAAAATAAATGCAATAATTTCAGTAATTCTTTATATTCACACAACTGGACCTACAACTGGCTACATTTAACATGACCACATGTAGCATGGGAATTCTAGGTCCTCTAACTGGAACCACAAATGTGCGGTTGGCTCCTGTTGTTGACTCCGTTCGTTTGTGTTGTTTCCTGCTGTCGGCAAACAAGTGTTGCCCATCTTTACACTTGGCTGCACAGCGCTGATGAGGCCAATAGCCAGAAACACGTGTCCGCGGTTTGCCCCCCTTTTTGGAGTGTTGTGTCCACGAATTGTTTAATTTTTGATTAGTATCATGCACACTCGATAAAATCGCTATTTTTCTTTGTTATTCATGTGGAAGTCCTTTGTTTTTTCTGTCATGGTGATCTTGTTGATTTGATTTGAAATGGATACCAATACGTCTTGGCACACTCATGTCGCTGGAATTGCGGATGCTGCTTCTCAAAAGCTTGTAACACTGTTACGAAACAGAAACACACCTCACCAACTTTTGATGCTTTATAAAGCATGGGGTTTGGATTCTTGTTGAATGAAAGTTTTTCCTTTTTGATGTATATGAAGACGTTTCGTCCTCGATCGAGAACTTTTTCAATTTAATTTCTTATATTTGAGCTAGGCTGCATTGTTGAAATAAAATACTTTTTGACATTCAGTCCTTTGTTTTCTCTTTCATAGTGATCTTGTTGATTTGATCTTAAATGGACACCAATATGTCTTGGCACAATCATGTCGCTGGAATTGCGGATGCTGCTTCTCAAAAGCTCAAAAGCAACACTGTTACGAAACAGAAACACACTTCAGCAACTTGTGCTGCTTTATAAAGCTCAGATCAGACCTTCTTTGGAGTAATGTTTTCATGTATGAAGCTTTGTCCCTAAGTATACCTTGAAGCTGCTGGATTTAATTCAGAAAAGAGCCATCTGCCTGATTAGAGACGCGAACATCAGTTACAACTTTGATGGTCTGGAACATCGAAGAAAAGTTGTTTTGTCTTTCTTCTATAGATACTTTCACGTTAAGTGTTCAAGTGACTTGGCACATTTGATTCCGCCAAGAGCGGTACATATCGGAAATACGCGACTGACTGTGGCTGCTCATTGTTTTGAGGTTCAACTCAGTACACGCCGAACTTTACTTCTTAAAAACTCTTCGATTTGGACAACTACGTTTATGTGGAATGAACTTCCTGAAAACAGGCAATGCTCTCAGTGCGTCTTAATGATTTTCCTGTAGTGCTTGTATTAACCAATATGACATGTATTTAAAATATTGCAGTGGTTTTCTAGAACTCTGTGAAAGTCCTCGTTAAAAATTTTTACATTCTCCAATTGATTAGTTTTACTGAAGTTCTTGCCGGTAACGTTTCTCATTTGACTATTTACAAATACGGAGGGATGCTATTCAAGTGTAGTATTTCAAACGGTAATATAATAATTAAAATCCTTCATCAGTACATATCACCATTGATTGATGATTGATTTACCCAACCTAGAAGTGATTGTTTCATCTAGATAGGTTAGGATATGATGTTCAAAAGGTCAGTTTATAAAAGTATTCCCAAATTTTTTTGTTTGATTTTGATCATGGTCATTTAAAAATATTCTTTTTGAGGAATATGAAATGAGTTGAAAAATGTTGAAACTCAGTTTTCAACTTGAAACGAACTGTTTTTATTATTAATGTTCAATCTTTCGGTCGCCTAATATTCAACAACTAATATTCAACAATCATTTGCCCTTGGTATCGATATATATTTCTCCTTATCTCAACACCAAATGTAATATCTGGAAACATCCCTTATACTTTTTCCTTCGAAGATTAAGTATAGAAGTCTGCTTTGAATACCTGAATATTTTTTCAACGTTCCCATAACGAACAATAAGATTACTGCGACTTCCAGAATATTCATATCTACTAAAACATTCTTTTTACCGTTTGTTGTCGTACCCATACATATACCCTACATTAATAAAATATATATATTTTTTAATGGAGGTATCGTGAATATTATTTTTTTCTGGAGGGATCGTAAATGTATAACATTTTCCAACCAAGAGACTGACTGAAGTGAAACCGACGACTTTTTTATAAATATTATCAATAAATGATTCAAGGGAATGCATGGAGTATTCCGAAGTCATTTTATATGAAAATCTGAAGTTAGAGTAATGACCTGAATAATTCTGTCCTATGATGATACAGTTATAATAACGTTGATTTTCGAATAATCTCAAACTTTGAGTTCATTGAAGTTGGATAGGTTCCATATGGTGTTTGAATATTCTGTAGCGTTCACCACCTCATTTGTTATCATTCGTTAGTGCATTTGCCAATTTTTATTGTGATATGTTTTGTCAAATCATCGATTTGTCTGAGAGAAGCAGTCAGTATCAGAAGTCTCTAGCTGTTTGGATATAGATTTTACTAAATAGTTTTACAAAAATACGTGTTGTGTTTATGTGAAACTGTAATATTAATCCGTTGATGCTACGGTGTGTACAATAGTTTTCGTTAGTCCATGTTTAGGTAACACAATCAAAATGGATGGTATGCCCACTCGACAGCTTGCCACGTATAATTCTCCGTGTGAAAAACATGGTGTGCTCAAATTCAAGCCACAAACGGACATTGTCGAGGTATCGATATACTTTCACCTCTAAACTTGCCATTTGAAATGTTGGCTTTGACAACGTTTTTCATTATTTTTCAATGACTAATCGTGTGCCGTTGCACAACAGTGGTGGATTCAATTTACGGAACCATCCAACCTCCATTCGTAAATTATGCGGTAGCATGCGTAGAAAATCCAATGAGTTCAAAAACACTGTTAAGATAATTAACAACTTCGGTGGCATCGCGAACTGTATCTACGTTATGATGCAAGAAGTGCTTAGATCAGAGAAGACATGGAGTTTTCAAGAAACTTTCTATTGTGAGATTTTCACTAAACAGTTTTACAAAAAAGCAAGACGTGTTTCGTTATACAATACCTTCTTCAGACGTGTATTACGTAAAGACACGCCTGAAGAGGCGAAACACGTATTGTGTTTTTGTAAAACTGTTTAGTGAAAATCTCACAATGAAGTGTTTCTTGGGCCACTATTATTTAATATGCATATCAACGATTTTTACGAATCCAATATTGACGGAACTATAGTCAGTTTTGTCGCGATAAAAATTGGACAGACCTTAAGAACTAAGTTGAAAAAGACTTCATTATTATAATCCAGTGGTTTGGGAGCAGACTACTAACAATTAATTTCACCAAAACATTTTTTGTTCCACTCGCAAACTACAACTATAATCTACCCAAATATCATACTCTCACCTTGAATGACGGTGAAACCATTATTGAAATAATCATGAAACCATATGTCAAATGCCTGGAATTAATCATAGACAAAAACCTGCGTTGAATCAAATACGCCGAATACGTCGCAAGGAAATTAAGATCTTCATTAAATAAATTTAAGTTTTACAACAAAATATTCTCTCTGACGCAGTTGAAAATCTCATACCTCAGTTTGACCCCTATGCAATCACTGTGTGGGGATGAATAACGAGTAACTATCTGAATATTATTGAAGTGGCTGTTGAAAATTATAGATAACAACATACACATATGCGTCACAAAAACTATTTGAAGAGTCACAAACCTTTACTTGTGGACACTTTTATTTAATAATAATAATAAATAAGCAGGGTTGGCCACTAACACCCTTGGCCTTTGGTGAGTTGCGACACCACTTACCCGAGCAACTGGTGCAAAACCGGACCGGCAGCCCAGGCGCACCCGGGAAGGAGAACTCTGTTCTCCTTCCGGTGCCGGCCGTGGGTCCACAGGGCTAACCACCCGGTGGACCCAACACTTGGTTCCCAATAATCAAGAAAGGGGCCCCCACAATCGACCCGCTCGGAGGGGTCAGAGGCAAGCTGATGGGGCTCATAACGATGATTTGCCTACTGATGACAACCCTGGCAATGAAAACGGACGTTTTGAGTGGACGCATGAGCTAAGAGATAGCCTTATGCATTGCTACGAGAGTAGTGAGCCTGCGCGAAGAGGGTATGGCGAGATGGCATGCTTTGTGGTGTGAAACACATCCGGAGCATGCCGCCTTTTCCACCCAAAACCTTAGGGATTACGTATCTTATCTTCGGCGCCAGGGCTATTTAGCTCCTTCCCAGCCTGTTAACGAAGTGGTAGAAGTGACAGTTCTACCACCCGTTGGCACGACTGGAGAGGAGACTCGCACCATACCACCAATGGAGACGACAATCAGAACACGTAGGGCGCTCCACAGAATTAGGCCACTGAAGCCACAAGAACTGGCTTGTTTGGATGCGGAGGTTCATAGTGTTCTAACAGACGAGGCTGACATCTGGCAAATCAACACCGCCGTGTATAGCGTCGTCCAATCGGTTTCCGAATCGGAAGGACGAAATCCCGACCTTGCGGTTCGGAAGATTGAACGGCGTGTACACAAGATGGAGGCTAAGATCACGTCGGCAAGACAACACGCGTCTCTTATCCAATGTGTGATGGATTACAGGGCGGCCAACAGGCCTTTCACGCCTGCAGTGCGGCGAATAGCCGCCAAACTACGACGTATCCATCACACTTCAAGTCAAAGCGTGCTGCTGACCACCAAACAGCACTGCCTTGATAGGATACGAATGCTAGTGGCTGCTAAGAAGTCACTAGTGAGGCGAGCGAGAAGTATCGCGGAAAACCTTAGATTCCGCGAGAAACCTTCTCACTTATTCCAAGAGCCTCCACGTGTTGTGGATAATCTGCCGACCGCTCATCAGGTGGAATCCTTCTGGAAGGATATCTATGAACACCCACAGCCACTCAACTAAGACACTCCAGCCCTAGCGCAGTTCGAAGCTTCCAACAGAGAGCTTCGACAGCCTGAGCTCAATGAACTGCTCAACCCGATAACCTCGGATGACGTTCGAAGAGCCCTTGTGGGTTCCAAGAACTTTGTTGCTCCGGGCCCAGATGAGCTGAACACTTATTGGTGGAAAAAACTACCAAGCACCCACCGCCATCTGGTCAGAGTTTTCAACTCCTGGCTGGACGGAGAGCAGCTGATTCCGGATTGGTTTGTCGAGGGGTGGACCGTTCTTATCCCCAAAAGCGGAGATTTGTCGAATCCTAAGAATTACAGACCGATAACATGCTTGAATTCGTGTGATAAGTTGTTCACAAGCATCTTATACACACTTCGAATACTCACCGCAGTTGACCGAGTATTCGAACGGATATATGAGCAGAGAGGGTCGAAGAGATGAGTCGCTGGATGTAAAGAGAACCTGTTCATCGATAGATGTATAACGCAGGACTCGATACTGTCGCAACTCAGTTCTCGCTTGGCTGTTAACGAGAGGATTTTTTATTTGCTGTTTCACCCATTCATTCATTCATCCAAATAATAAAAGAACTCATTTAAAACTTAATTAAATATTTATTGTAAAAGAAACGGAAAAAAAATACTTTAAATAAACTCAAACTCAAATGTTAATAAGAAAATAATGCATTAAAACAATCAAAAACTTACATTATACTGCCACCCAGCAGGATTGAAGAAAAGGAGATGTGCTGCATTTCTGAAGACTCAATCGATACGTAAATGAATGCTGTCTGTTGACTGTTAACTATTAACTATGATCCATGATCTTGACCTCCCTCAATATTTATAAAGAATTATACGCTGACATTGCGACTTTGATCCGGTCACTGTACTGAAGTAAAATGCACAGCATGCAATCTGTGCCAAGTTTGCATATTTGGAGATTGTTTTATATTCCATATCCTGTGATCGGATCAATTTCGATGTCTATGAACTTGAAATATCAAAAGATGGAATTCTGAATACTGAGTGTTTTTGTGTTAAAATATTGAAGTGAGGTTGGAACATCTTTCAATTCATGTATTTACTTAAATGAATCTGAATCATTTCATGATTATTTTCTATATTTGACACATCTCCCCTCCACGTTAAAGCTGGCCCCCAGCTTTCTGGGTGGTAACGAGAAACAAAAAAATGAAAACTTACAACTCAATAAAAATATTTTGAATAATAAAAAAAACAATGGGTTTAAAATATGATTATAAACATCAATTACAAACTACATGTCCTATAAAAGTTGGAAAAAACTATATTGTACAATTGATTCTGCAACTATGAGTTCCCACACTAATATTGTCATAGTCCGGCACTGAACTTTATCTGTCTTTGTGTCACTCCACCAATCTGTCCGCACATTGTTCCGTGTCTTGGTTCTGATACTGTTTAGGTTGACGGCTGCTCGGCTACCACAACTCAACTGGATGGAAACATTGGCAACGTAACAGTGGACTGAATTGGACTGGACTATAATTACGTATTACGTTGTGCTTTGCGTTTTCTCGTACTCACAGAAAATGTTTTTATGGTTTCTGTGAAATGTATCTGTCATTCTGTTCCATGCCTATTCTCTCAATTGTGTATAGAGAAGAAGATTTACGATTTGACATGACATATGACATACATATAATTTGATGAATATGTGAATATTTAGCGGCATTTTTCGTTCACTGAAGTGATTTTGATTTCACACTTTGAAATATATTTATATCTGTGTGTTCATCGTGTAATAGTGTGATCAAGTTATTAGCTGCCCAGGAATATAGAAATTACCCCTTCGAGAGCTTTTGGGAAACTTCAAACATCATCGTTTGTGGTTCTGTTGTGTCAGCATTTATGAAACTAGCGTTGTTTTCATAAATTACTTGCGAAATATTTTCTGTAGGCTGCTTGGGATTTGGATTATCCTGGTACTCAACGGTATGATGGTGATTCTGAATTGTTTTGAGTATTACAATTCTATTCACATATTATGTCTGTGGATGATGTCTGCCCACACAGGAACTGTTTATCAGCTACTCAGAACAACTGGTAACGCAACAACGTAAGTATTTGTTTCTGGTTGAATATGGCACTAGTGACTGCGATATTCCTATAGTCCATTCATTTGAGCCATGATGATTCAACTTCATGTTTCCCTAGGTCATCGTGCTGTCTGTGGTACGATCTGCTGAATGTCCTGGAGTGGAAAACCGTAACAGTGGTGATGGAGTAGTGGAGTAGTGACTGCCTCGAAGTGCCTTGGGGTGTGGTGTTGCCTCGATTGCATGAAACAAGAGAGAAGTTCGGCAGTAAGTTCTTTCATGATATATTTTTATTCTTATAGCTAGGTTATGTTACTATTCGATAAAAAAAAAAATCAACAAAAATCACTGCATTATATAGTTAACAATCATTTGACAATTTAATCTAATTGGTTAGAGTACATATAATATACATTAAAGTTAATTTGACGATGAATAGCAAATAGCTTACAAACTTTCTTTTTCAACTTTGAAGCATCCTTTTTGATTTATGCTTGAGCATACTTTCAAAATCCTTGGTTCTTTATGACACACCCATTTCAACATCAATTTCTTTATGTACAATTTTTTTTTTTACTGATTCCTTACAGTCTTTGTCACCTGCCTATTCAATTGTCACCTCATGTGATATACATTTCACTGAATAATAGGAAATTGAAAATAGCAATAGCAATTTATTTTCTTTTCAATGAAAATAAACAGCTATTGGAAATATTTATCGAAAACAACTACTTTCCTGGCTAGTACCAACGACGAATATTGAATTATATCTGATAAATATATATTATAAAACACATGTAAATTGCATCTCTCAGATTTTGCATATATTATTATTATTCTCTTTATACTCTTTCACCTTTTTTCATAATTACCATGACGTAGTAACTTTCTACATCTTGAAACATCATATTTGTCTTTTCTTAAGACAACTTTCTGTGTCGTACTTTCTACAACATCGTACCTGTCTTTCCTCCGAAGACCTCATGTATGCACATTTCATTTCATGCCTCATACAAAATTCATATTATAATCATCATTATTTCTCATGAACATCTAACATATTTCACACACCTTCAAAAATGAAAAATTTCATGCAGTTTTGGGAGCGTCCTCCACAGTCTGCCTTTTCATCTCGTGTGTATAGTCTACCTATATAAATGATTCTTCTTCAATACATAATTATCAATTCTCACCTTTTCAATATATCTATACGCTTCTTTTATTTCTCATAATATTACAAACTTCACTGTTTGTAGATCATCAGTCTGAGATGCTATTTCCTATCACTTTACATACAAAATAAAAAAATAAAACTATGTGGTGACATTGAATTGTTTGTACTTCTTCTGGCCAGGGGTGTGTCAATAATGCATTCGTTATCATTATGTTTTTTTTTCTTATGTAATTACTGCATATTTTTCTTTAATTAATTGTATGTAAAATTTTATTTGAAAAATGCAACTGAAAAAATATTTTGTATCTGCATTTCATTCAATTACTATTCTTTAATGTTTATATCCTAACTATTCTGGATTCTTATATGTTTGAAATTGAATATTTTGATTCGAGTCAGAATACTCATTCATGGAACAATTCAGTTCTGGAATTTTTCCGTATACCTAACTAGATAAATTAATTTTTGTTTAATATTATATGTACTCTGGACATGCTCTACCGAGCATAATTTAACAAATTTAATTTTGTTATAGGGGAGGCACTTAAGATTATGCAACGAATAGTGAACAATAGTATTTGAGAACAAAACTTTTTGTGAAAGAGAGGTAAGTATGCTTGAAGTGTAATACTGCCATGTAAAACATGTTTTAATAAATTTTTTGAAGACCATCATCTTTCACTACCTCTTGATATCAGTCTCGCAATAAATATTTATAGCAAATGAATTGTTACTCTTCAAACTCAAAGAAAAAAAAGTTTGAATATTTGGCGGTTATAATAAAATAAAACTATTTCCAGAATCTACTAAAAATAGTAAATCTGAGGGATTTTTTAAATATTTTACGTTGCGCTGTATCGAAAACAACATTATAAATCAATCGACAAGGGTTCATATTTATACTGTATGTCAAAAATGAGGATTTTTTCATGTTGGCGATCATGATGGCGTTCCTTATCTTGACAGTTTTCAAAAAGTTAATAAAACTCAAAAATGGACCTTTTTCTTGTGTCAATATTCTTATTGATTATATTAAATGTATTAATTATTTACTTAATAGCTGATGTTGATGACTACTATAATTTTTTTCGTGTCATTACCAATAAAATGTTAGAGGATGATTGGGAACAAGGAAAATTTTATGAATCCAACTAATTGATACTATGATACACATTCCCAAGCTGATGAAACAGATATTGGTAGGTGTATCATTTATTTTTCAAAAAGTCAGATACATATGCAAAATTTCGAAATCAGGTAATGGGTAATCGTACGGAGCTGGATGAACAGATATTCCATACGTTTAGCCAATTCAACTGTACAATTCCAAGCTGATAAAACAGATATTGGAAAATGTACCGCTCATACTTTCGAAATTTACAGATGATAAATGAAAATTTTTTCAAATTATTCCATTGGCAATCTTAAGAAGCTGAATGAACAGATATTCTTTATGATTGCTCAACTTCAGTAATACTTTTCTTTCTAAGCTGATGGACAGTTATTAGAAAGTGTATTACTCATAATTTGAGGAGAAGGGAAACATGGAAAGTTGACTGAAATGATAGGTTATATTTGGATTAAAAAAAATTGAAGCACAAGAACCAACATATTCAAAACTAATTATCAAATTATCAAAAAAAAACATTTATTTGAGGTATATTAAAAAGAAGGAAAAAATGTAATTTTACTGGATGAAACAGCTATTAAATTCTCTCATTATTGGAAAACAAAAGAAAAATACACTTTTCTGCTAATTATCACAACATATTTTCAAAACTTGAACAATTCAACTTTTTGTATCAGAAAATTAGGCCCATTATGAAGAATGAAGCCCCCGAGAACGAGAGAGGCGCCTCCACCACGTGTCGCATATAGAAAATAATCATGAAATGATTCAGATTCATTTAAGTAAATACATGAATTGAAAGATGTTCCAACCTCACTTCAATATTTTAACACAAAAACACTCAGTATTCAGAATTCCATCTTTTGATATTTCAAGTTCATAGACATCGAAATTGATCCGATCACAGGATATGGAATATAAAACAATCTCCAAATATGCAAACTTGGCACAGATTGCATGCTGTGCATTTTACTTCAGTACAGTGACCGGATCAAAGTCGCAATGTCAGCGTATAATTCTTTATAAATATTGAGGGAGGTCAAGATCATGGATCATAGTTAATAGTTAACAGTCAACAGACAGCATTCATTTACGTATCGATTGAGTCTTCAGAAATGCAGCACATCTCCTTTTCTTCAATCCTGCTGGGTGGCAGTATAATGTAAGTTTTTGATTGTTTTAATGCATTATTTTCTTATTAACATTTGAGTTTGAGTTTATTTAAAGTATTTTTTTCCGTTTCTTTTACAATAAATATTTAATTAAGTTTTAAATGAGTTCTTTTATTATTTGGATGAATGAATGAATGGGTGAAACAGCAAATTAAAAATCCTCTCGTAAATAGCCAAGCGAGAACTGAGTTGCGACAATACAATATAAGCGTAACCTCTCTATGTCCTGGATCGATTACCGTAAGGCATTTGATACAATTTCGCATGAGCTCATCTTGCATATGCTCAGATGCCTTGCGGTACCCGACAAAATAGTGAAATGCATTGAACAACTGATACCACTTTGGCGAACTTGCTTTACCAATAACATCTGGTCAAGCAAGAGTCCAAACAGGGTGGTCACTTCAAGAAGGGGTGTATTTCAGGGTGATTCCCTCAGTCCTCTTCTCTTCTGCATCTCACTATTGCCATTATCCGTTGCGCTCAGAAACATTCGAGGGTATAACTGTGGCACCCCCGGAAACCGGCACAAGGTCACCCATTTGTTTTATTTGGATGATCTTAAACTTTATGCCTCTGGAGAGAAGGATCTCCATGAGTCCTTGAGGGTGGTGGAAGAGTACACGCATGCTATCGGGATGAAATTCGAGATAGATAAATGTGCAATGGTCCATCTCAAAAAAGGACGATGCGGGGACTACGGAGAGGATGTGCAGCTCGTAGATGGAAGCATCTTACACCATCTGGATGCCGGAGAGACGTATACTTACCTCGGGGTGGAACAACGCCACTCACAAGAGGTAACAGCAGTGAAAAACTCTCTCCGCGGCAAGTATCAGCACAAACTTCGACAGATCTGGTAATCGGAACTGTCGGGGAAGAACAAAGTTGCTGCAACAAATATGCTTGCCGATCCAATCTTACTCTACTTGTTTGGAGTAGTGAAGTGGACTCGGGAGGAGCTGTATCAACTCGGCGTAAAGACCCGAATAATGATGCATCTCTATAGGAGTTTGCATCCCAAATCGTTCGTTCCACGGTTGTACTTCCCCCGACAACAGGGAGGCCGTGGACTGTTGAGTTTGGAGTGTCTACATGACAGGATGGTGCTGGGTACAGCCTGTAAATTCCTCAGGAGTTCGGATCCCCTTCTCTGCATGGTCCGTGACCATGAGAGAGCAGGAGTTGGAGCATTTCCCTTTGGGGCAGCTGCTCGAGCAGCTGATGAACTCGGTTTAGTTTTCGACACTGAACGAGAAGACCACAACTCTGTAACCGAGTTGGAACCTGTTCAACAAAAATCTCAGATAAAAGCCGCAGAGATCACTTTACTTCTGCGGAAACACAAGGATAAGCCAATGCATGGGGTCTTCTTCAATTACATTGGAGGCCTTGGCTTATCAAAGCGCCTGACGTTCGCTTTTCTCTGGTCGAGTGGGCTAAAGTCGGAAACTGAGGGGTTCATCATGGTTTGTCAGGATGGTGTCTTCAACACCTTAGTCTACCGCAGTCGCGTGATGGGTATAGAGATTCCTGACATAAGGTGCAGGGCCTGCCGCGAGGCGCCTGAGACTCTAATGCACTTGCTATCAGCATGTCCAGTATATGCGGTCTTGGTCTATATCCATCGACATAACGCGGCCTTAAGAGTGTAATATTACCATCTACGGCACTCTTACGGTATTGACGAGACACCGGTGTTGCCCTACGCTCCGGGGGATATTGAATCCGTTGTGGGGAACGAGAAGTGCCGAATTTATTGGAACTATTCGTTCCCCACCCTCAGGCTCATACAAGCTAATAAGCCTGATGTAGTCCTTCTCGATCACCAGAGCAAAACCATATTTGTCGTGGAGTTTTCAGCTCCTGGCGAGACGAATATCGTCAGAAAAGAGGAGGAAAAACGGATAAAATATCGAGATTTTCTTTTCGAACTCCGCAGACTCTATCCAGATCACTCTGTCAAGATGGTTGTTCTGATTATTGGAGTCCTTGTTGGAATGATGTCCTCTCTACTCTCGAATCTCAAAATCATACCGGCTTGCCGCACTAAGGTAGAAATATTAGCCGCACAGATGCAGAAGGCTGTCATTCTTGGCTCACTGCGTTTGCTCAGGGCACATGATTCTCGGACCCAATGATCACTTACCCCACAGTGTGGGGACTGGTCATTGGTTGATAATGCTGGCGCGCCCTCCCGAATGTATCGGGGCTTCGGGGGATAGGGCCTGACCAGCGTCTTTTCGTCTTTTTTTATCTCCTAATACATTCAAAGCAAATAATCATGTACAGTTCATTTATTTTAAGAAGATAAAAGGCGAAGTTCAATTTACATGATGACAAGTCATCATTCAATCGCTGTTCCACTTTACCTCAATCTAGCCATCCACCATCACGAAAATAAACAATTTATGGCTACCATCGAACACGATCATGACACAAGATTCAAACAAAAAACAACAAAAATACCTGAAGTGGGAGCAATCAAACACCGAAAGTTTCTGTCTTATGCAGTCCAATTGTCTATGCTGAAATACTCAATGAGTTAGGACATACCCGCAACCAACAAACAGTACCTACAGAAAAAGTGAACCAAATTATCGAAAGAAGGATATACTGTATAGTTACCTCGAACAGTAAGTCAAGTATTGAGAGCTCGAATTCCATTGGATATAATCATAGAAACAATTCTATTTTCAAAATCGTTCAATTAGTCATAAATGAGGTGTACGTGGATCCAAACAGTATTGAATGCATACTTCACAGATATTTAGTCATTCTATTTTTATTATATACCTAGTATGTATTCATTATGTCAAGATATAATTTCACATTCATATTTCTTCAATTTCACATGCTTACCTTCATACACGTATTTTACAGTTTAACATTTAAAATTTTATATTTTTACATCTTTAGATATTAACCGTCTATATTTATACATCTTGAAATTTATATTTATGCGTCTCTCGATAATACTATTTTACATTTCAAATTTTATATCTTTACAAATTTTGTTGTTAACATTCCACATTTTATATCTCCAATTACACAACGTTCATTGATAGACTAGTTAACTTGCTCATGCACAAGGTTATACTTTTTCTGAACAACATACCGATCTATATGCTGAATTAGATTGAATAATTATTATTGTAGTTTTATATATTTTCGGTGGCAAAAGCTCCAAGATAAAAAAAACGTTATGGATTTTCTTTAAGTATCGCCCGATTCCATCATATGTACAAATGGAAATAACCAAAAGCTGGCCAAGAAAGGCCCATATTGAAATGGCAGAACTAGAATTTTTCATGCATCTACACATGACAGATGCATCTTTCATGCGTAGATGCATGAAAGGCATGAAAAATTCTGGTTCTGTAAAAAAATTGTAATCGAGGTCTTTATAGAAGTGTGAAGACATTTATACAGGTATAGAAAGGGCAAACTTCTTATACAAGTTTACAAAGAGCAAACTTTTATTTCATTTCGATTGCGTAAACACAATGTATTTTTCACATATGAAAATACACCGTCCACCAGCATCTGATATTGTATAATTCTGCCCATCAAAAAAGAGCTGAGAATTGCAAAAATACCAATTTTAAATTTTTGGAAGCCAAAATCTACCTTCGTCCTCAGAACTGAAAAATTAACTGTAGATGGTAGCTGTTTTTTCAATTTGATTCATTTCCGAACTTTCCCGACAAATGTCAAACGAGTTTTGAAATGTGAAATATGCCAATTGACATTTGATGTTAACCAAGGTGTTCTCTGATAATCTGTTGCAATTTCGCAACTTTCCATAACTTCCTCCTAGATGAACCATTCCTAAAGAGCTATTTGAAACACACTTGTCTGCAGATATTCGAATGAGAATGTTTGAGCATGCTTGAGCTTGATTATTGTCACTTTTCAGCAGCTACTTCGGCTCGAGCAGCCAAATTACTAGCGGCGTCGGTGAAAAAATAATGTCTCCATACACAACATTTAACTAGTTATTATACACAAACTATGATGAGAAGGTGTAATCCACCCCTGAATAATGATAATCAGACATAAATCCTTTCAGAACAATACTGTCAGCTTGAATGTCAAAGGGTGTGAAAGATTTGATACGAATGTTTTTCAACAGTTTAATTATTTGCAGAAAGAATAAGGGAGTGTATTCTACTCCCGAATGATGGAACCCGAATGACGAACATTTCATGTTAATGGTTATCGTGAAGTGTACTAATTATTCAGTTCCCGAAAACGTCACAATATTACGAATATTTTGTCGCGGCTTTCGTCAACACAAACATCTTATGTTGTTCAGAATTTATACAGTTGAATTTATTTGCTATCGAGAGATTCATATTTCATGTGTTTCATCAAAATACTATTTATTCTTCACAGCACATTGCAAATCCATTCATCTTTATTGATTATGAAAATGTTCTTTCAACATTTTGTCAAAAACGAATATCGAACATGAATCATTCAATACAATTCATTTTTTATCGTAAACATTTTCAAGAGGATATGAATCTGATGGAATAAACTATTTATTATTCGACGTTTATTTTGTTTTCACAAGCTCCCACATTCGTTGATGAATATATTGAAGGGAACATTATTGCAAAATTTTCGTAGTTATCCTGCCGGTAAAAAAGATTTTTTTCGGTTTCGATTGATTCATCACAACAAACATTTGCCTTGGATCTTTCCACGCATAATCGCATGATTCTGCGAGTGCAGTAATCCTGTGAAGGATATCTGATTCGATTCCATAACGAATGTTTGGAATACAAACTGAATGTAGAAAAATGTTTTTTTGTGTGATTTAGTGTTCATATGAAAGTATTTGTTTCCGAAGTATTTTTTCTTTCGCGTGATTCAATATTTATATGAAAGTAGCTGTTTTGAAAGGACTTTTCTTCCAGTTTGTGTCTGAAAGTTACATCTTTGCATGATCTACACATCTTAGTATAGGGTCAATTTTTTTTAAATTGATTGTTTCCTTCCTTTCTTTAGAAGATTCTTACATTTTTATATATAAAGATGGAGAAGTAGAAAGCCAGAACCTTTTTTTCCCAAAAATTAATCTCTCCCAAAAATATACCCCTTTCAATTTTAATATCATCATGTTTTATCAATCTTCATTAAGCTTGTCGCCCACTTGTCCGGCACAGCACAGCACGGCGCTGTCCGTCGCTTGATGGCGACGTGTAATAGCATCGCCCACTTGTCCAGCTACAATCATCATACTGAGGGGCTGTTTGTTCGATTTCAAGGGACTTTCAGTTGACATTGAGCGGTCACAGAAACATGTCTATCACTAGCAGTTCTGACGAAGAAGTCGTCATTATAGTGGCCGCATTATTGAATGTAGAAGAAAATATTCACAACAAAGAATGTTGTGGGTACATCCCATTGATCAAAAGAGAGCAAATCTAGGAGAGTTTCATCATTTTTTCAACAACCTAAAAGAAGGAGAAACGAGGAGAAATTTTTCCAGTATTTCCGAATGATTTCAGGCAAATTTTCAGAACTCCTGAATATTCTAGAGCCTGCCAAAACAAGCAACTTAGTTTTTTTCCTCGTACATTTTCATATGTGCCGTCTAACACTGCTGTCGACTAATAGAATAGCAAAACAGAGAGACAGAAACTTCCCAGGTACGTTTGGACAAGTTGATGCTGGCAGGCGCTGGCCGGCGACGAGCTCACCTTTCCAGTCCGTCACAGCACGTACTGTTATTTGCCGGATAGAATCGGAGAGCTAGAATCCTTTCCGGCGGCGGACGCTCTTGGCTGTGCCGTGCCGGGTTAGTGGGCGGTTTTCCATTCATTTTCATTGTTCCAATCCTATCCGTATTTTGACGGGATGGGTCGTGCTGTGCTGTGCCGTACAAGTGGGCGACAAGCTTTACTGATATATTATGTACAATTATTCACTCATATACATATTTATACAGATTTATATAAATTCATTCTCAAACCTATATGTCCGGTGTATTTTTGACAAAATTTTGTTTCAACAAGTTATGATTGTGTTATTGAATTCGCAAGGTAATGCTTGCTTTACCTCAGCTGCACGTTCGGTTTGTGGAAATCGGCAGATTATATTATTTCCGTGATTCTTACATTATTTCCGCAGTAATGAAGAAAATCGAGAATGTCAAGAGAACGTTCATTTTGCAACTAGGTGACACCTACGTCACGATGGACGTTGTTCACAGTGTTGGTGCCTGAGGGAGCAGATGTCTAAACTTGGGGTTTAGGTCTCAAACAAATCTATTAGATTTATGTGGTGATTGTCAGACCAATGATCACTCCTGGTGCAATCGCCTGGTGGCTGAAGGCTTTACAGAAAACGGCCCAGGCGAAGCTCTGTGGCTCACAGAGACAGACTTGTCTGGCCATTAGTGGTACCATCAGTACCACACCGTCAGCGGCCATGGAGATTCTTCTAGATCTACCTCCTCTCCACATTTTTCTGGAGAGAGAGGATAGATGGACTGCATATAGACTTGTGCACATTGCCAATTGCACAAATCAATTCAATGCAGAGTGTAACAGACTGTTGGTTGACATTGGAAGTTACAGCATTCTGGAAATGACCTCTGACTTTATGCCTCCAACTGTCAACTAAGAACTGCCTTATAAAGTACTGTTCCCGAGTAGAGAGGACTAGATCCTTCGGGAGGAGAAAATATCAAGTGCAGATAATTGTTGGTCCACAGATGGGATCAAAAACACATTCCGGTTCTGATGCAGGTGTTTACAGTCGCAGACCCATGATAGAGATATCAGTCTACCTAGGAACCAATGCGACTGTATTTCAAGAGAAAATTTACGCTATTGAATTGTGTGTGGAAAGAATGGAAGAATCCAACCTCATACACAAGTAAATAAAAATATTCCCGGACAGTCAAGCGGCGTTGGAAGCTCTTGGCTGCTACCGAGCAACGTCTAAATTGGTAGCAAACTGCCTCTTCTCGATAGGAGACTGACTCCCTTGCAAACGAGGGTGCTGTAAGCAGCTTCATGGTACCAAACCTGTCATTGGCATTGCTTAAGACTCTGCCAAACAAAGAGTGAACACCTGGATGGCAAGAAGATTTATGGACTTCTGGCAGAATCTTGTAGGACTGGCTCAGTCCAAGGCGTTTATTCACCCTTCTGAGCTTGATACTAAATAGTTGTTGGACTACAATAGGGATGAACTACGATGTCTAATAGTCTTTCTTACAGGTCACTGTCATTTGAATCATATGCAGAGACTCGGACTGAGGGAAGACAGTGTGTATCACCTCTGTTTGGAAAATGATGAAACATATGGGCAAGCACATACTTTGTGCTTGCCCAGCTGGAAACCGAATCAGGTTTTTAGAGTTCGGCAGAGCCGTATTCTTACCATCTGACCTGAAAGACCACTCACCATACAAACTAATCGGCTTCGTTAAGAAGCTGGGTTTATTTGGTCGAGTGTGAATATATCTGAGCGACAATAAACTCTTACGGGTTGCGGTGGAGACTCGAAAAGGCCCACTAACTCAGGACCTAACCTAACTTAACCCCTACGTCACGTTCAAAAGGTCAGATTTCGATAAATCTAAAACCTAGAAATCAACCACCATACCTTAATCTGACGAGATACCTTGTATCATACCTTAATCTGATGAGATGCGCTACTTGCCCGGCTTTCAGTTGAGGGTTCATATACGGTAGACGACTTCAACAGGATGCACGGTATCTCCTTCTATGTCGCGCTCGAGTAAATCCCAAAATCCTCTCTTGGGCCCTCCTACTATTAGCGTTATTCGAAAAACAGTTATTTGAGGTTCATACTCAATTAACTTCTGCTTTGGAAATATATTTTTCCACTTAGTCAGTGGGAGGATTATCGCTTTTTAAATATTCGTCTTAGCATTTCATCCTTTATCGTAAGTTTGTATATACTTTTCTGCAGCATTCAGTTCTCTGTGAGGTTTATCAGGGATCCAATTCAATTAATCAATTGGGGTGGCGCAGTGCGCCCGACTCACGATCGGAAAGCCGTGGGTTCGATTCCCGCCTCGACCAGATATTTTTCTCGAGAGAATTTTCTGGTTGAAGCTGGGATGATTCTGCAACCGTGTTAGGAATCACACGTTGAAAGGTAAGACCTCGTTAGTACTTAGCTTGCACAGGTTTCTCAACTTCTGAGAGTTGACGTTCGTATAGGGGCGACAGCTGATTAACGGAAAACATATTTTAAACAGATTTTTTCAAACAGGTCGATCCAAAGTAACTGTAAACGAGGGTTTGCTTCAAAGTACGTCGATTTGACCCTCTACACAAATGATTTTCAATATTACCCACCAAGTGAGTTGCATTGTTTTGGTTGAGTATGAGTAAATATTTTTTTTGAACCCAGGAGTAAAAATCCTATAGTTGTTTACTCCCTCGTGAATTGAGAAATTGGTCGATAATATTAATGTTTATTAATTACATCCAATAAATTCCATACAAACCATTGTAAATTTGAATTTAAAAATCACATTACTGTATGGAGATAAAAACGGAACCGGTTTCTTACTTTACACTATAAATTAGTCAATTCTTTTTTTAGTCCATCATTAATTTATTGAGAATGTTATTTATCGGCGTCCGTAACTGCTTTTACGCTATTTTTAGAAATATCTTCTTAATTAGTAAGTGGCCGTATTTAACATTGAGAGATTACGATTTAAGCGCCGCAGGCAATACCGTTCCACTATGTAATGAAGCGCGAAAAATTCAGATTTATAGTCCAGTTTCTACCACTTATTGAAACAAACAGTCTCATAACAAATAACCAAAACCTCGTGTTGTATTGATATAATATTCTGAGGAAGTGAAGGTTACATGTGTCTTCATGAATATGTCATTTATAAAATTGACAGAAGAATCAATCCACTGATGATCTTCAAGCATGACTCAACCTCTGACGGAAGCAAAAAACTCTTTCGAAGGTTCGAAATAGATGAACACTTCAATCTAGAACATCACTATTATAATCTTCATGCAGTCATTGTTTACTGTGGTTCTGGCGTTGAATCTGGTCATTACTACGCATTGGTCGAAGACGAAACAGATTATCGCCTTTCGAATATTCATCTTCGCATTTCATCCTTTATCGTAAGTTTGTATTTATTCACTACAGCATTTAGTTTTCTGTATCATCAGAGATCCAATTCAATTGAGATATATCCAAAGTAAATGTTAGGCTGGGTTTGGCTCAAAGTAAGTCGATTCAACCCCACACACCGTTTGACGATAGTCGTGTCACTAAGAGTTCTGGCGATACCTTGAATTCATTGGAGCCTCTGGAAATACCCTACATTTTGTTTTATAAAAGAGAGGACATTGGCAGATCTAGATCTTCTGCTGATGTGGGGCTGCAGGTTTTTCCGGGTTTTCCTGCAGTTGAAAAAGCAAATGCACCACTGGAATCAATGAAGTCGCCCAGGAGCGCCAATTAACTTTTTTTGTTTCATTATTCCATGATTTGAATCACTTTCTTCTTTACTATCACAATATATTTTTCATATGGAACATAAAAGCACTTCGTTTATGTTTCATATTCTAGAAAGGTCAGCACATAGAAACCATAAACAAAAAGATTAATAAGAAGATCAAGAGAGAGATGAGCAGAAGTTTAATATTTAGAAATTGAGAACAGAAGAAAATTATGTTGGAAGTGAGGAAAAGTTAGAGACAATCACATTGAAGGCCAAGTAGTACAATTACGTTTGAAAAAGATACAAGAAACATGCTAATTGATTCACCAAGATAATGGAATCAGAAGAGCTCCATGAAAGTGTAGCAAACATTCGGATAGGAATGGAAAGCTCTAACGATGAATCATCGTTACTGGACACATTCAGAAGCTCTGAGGCTTCCAAGCCACGTCTGTTGTGAGGCTCCCACGCCAATCTGTTGTAAACAAGCTTCGAAAACGACCGCCGACTGATATTCATCCTTTGTCTTTCACTGCAAGGCCACACTGTCCATGAAACCAGACCCCAATAAAAATCATTTGTGATCTAACACCAAACAGCGGTATTTGGGTCTGACAAGGTTTCATAAGCGTGTGAGGCTGAAACACGAATGCATTGCCGGAGTTAACTGCCCTCAGAAGAGAAGCCTGAGAAAGTAAATGCAAGGACATCTCACCTTACGAAGATACCATCTATGGGATCTACAGAAACGTCAATCATCAAATATTAAAAAAGTGGACTTCCCAAGGCGGCTCATTGTGAATTTAAGCTTAGACATCGTCCCCGAATGAATTCTTCATTCTCTGTCTTGCACTTCAGCGTCCATCGCAAGGCAACTATAGATGAATCCAGACCTGAAAAATAAAATATTCACGACAATTTCGAAGACGGTTGAGTATAGCAGGGCATTCGTATTTCAGCTTAGCACCAATGAAATAACGGGTCGAAATAACGCTGTTACATCTCGAATGCTTTGTTTTTGAGCTCTGTGGATACATCTATATAGAATATTCCATAATTTTTACTGAGAATGGTTTCTGGTGAATCCAGTTTTTGAACCAGAAAATAAAACCATTCATTAACACCTCATAAACTTTGAGTGTATATACACTGGACTAATTATTGTCCATTATTGTGCAGCAGGCACATTTTTACTGCCTGATACTTCATTTGCAGCAGCGGTAAAATTACAACATACACTTCCTAATTCACTTGTTATATACTTCTTTTAACTTCGTACTGGAACTAGATGCTTTCGAAAGCTTGGAAATCGAAAAATGTGAAATGGGTTCTATGAATAGCGACAAAGGTCCTATAACAGCCCTTTGTTTGGTCTTATACGTTATAATTCTAAATAATGAACATCAAAATATCGGAGATAAAATGCAAGGGATAGTCACCAACATAGAAGAAATACATAACAAATTGGAGGTGTTAAAAAAAACAGTTAGTTCAGCATAGGAACAGTAACAGGTAGAGTTAGGTAATACTATCCGGTAGTAGTTAGGTACTACTACCGGATAGTAGTGAGTCCACTAGCATATAACACTAACATAGTAGTGAAATTCAGTCATAATGATCTCCTGAGGTCGCTAACTTGGTTAGCGAAACGCATTCAAAAAAAAACAACTCATAATTGAAACTACCCCCAACTGACCTCTGTTTTTCGTAATTTTCTCCCTTTACACTATTTCAAGCATCCAGAGAAAAGAAGAATGTTTGACATATTCCAAAAGAAATGCAAGACCACTAATAATCAAAGCTGATAGTAATTTTTCCAAGCTCTTCACAGAAAAAAAGGATTGTTTGAATTCAGTTCTTTGATTCATTTGAAATGTATTCATTGTTCTGTTTTGAGTAATATTTATTTCACTGTATGATATTTGTATTGAATTTTGTGAATTGATTTCTTTCAATTGAATATTGTGTTAATTGTTAATACATACCATACATATCAGAAAAAATTCGCCAAAAGCTGCATTTAATAATTTTGTTCTTCCGGCAAGCAAAAATCAAGCAATGCAGCGAATAGCCTTCCCAACAAGGAGGACAACTTGACGCTTGCCTACTAGTTTATCTCTCTACTTATATCTGTCATACAATACGTGACATCTGTCAAAATGGATTCGTCAAGGGATATGTTTCAATGGTCGTTAAAAGCATGCAAGGTTTGCCATTTATTTCTGTGACGCAAATGTTAATATCAACTTACATAGAAATTGATACTGAGGCGACTATTGTGGATCGATTCCTCACCCTATTTAAATATCCTGAGTGAATGCCTACTCAATGTCGTTTCTCAATAATCGATACCACATTTTTTGTGAAAATTGGATTATTCTATTCTGATATTGGTCGGTACATTAACTGGAATATGATATATTTACATTGGTTACTGGTATCGCGTATATGAAGCTCTTCTTGAAGTTGTCAGCCGAGCCTATGTCTATTTTCAGTGAAGCCCATAGCCCATTAAGCTAATCGACTTGAGAAGTATTATCGATCAGTTATAGATTACAACTTCGTTTCCTATGATGATAACGATATACGTATACCCCACTTGAACATGTCAGTGATATCATTACTTTTCTACGCATATTCTTGTCATAGACCGCAATTTTCTTTAAACTATTATTGTGAAATTCAATTTTTTTCATGATTCTGAATATTCAATTAAAGTCACTTCTGTAAAAATGCTTCATGCCTTGCAACAAGTATAAAAATAATGAATCTGTAGCGAATAATGAATGATGAGGATTTTTCAATTCTTTTAGAAATGATGCAGAAAAGCTATATGTATTTATTGTGTTAATTCACCACTGCCCAATTTTCAGTAGCCACTTTACTATGGAATCTCTGTGGCCCTGCTGTCGGTACACAGCCATTGTAATTGTTTATAAGTTAGTTGGCAACATTTTTGCTAATAAACGGCACTTTGGTGACTCTTATAATATAAATTACTTATATTCATCACATATTACATTCTTTATGATATATATCCGATGTCTAATGCTAAATACATGGTGAATATTAGACATAACCTATATGAACTCCGATGAAATATTGTTAATATTTAATTTATCGTGCGTTTAGAGGAAATGACAGGTCAGTTTTTGATGTCAGAATATATCTTTTAATTAGCTTCAATAATTGACCAGATATTTGACAATTCAGGCCTATATTTTCAGTTGATAGTTTTGTCTTTTTGAAGCTGGATTCCACTCATTTTATTTACGTTTTAGGTATATATGTTCACCATAGTTCCGTCGTCATGGGTAAATAATAACCAACTCTCATGGCCAAAAATTGATGCTTATAAGCTAATACGAATCCACAATTCTATGCCCGAAGCCAGTTGGTTTACAATGATATTTAAACTAAAACGAAGTCATTTGATGACCTACCAAATTGCTGAAGAAGAACTATTAGAACGAATGCTGAAGAATGACGATACAGAACAAAAAAAAATATCAATTCTATGCAACCCAAAAAGCAAGCAGGGTTATTTTCATTCAAAAAATTTGTCACAGAAAGTGCGAAAAAGCCAGAGTTATGTATCTTTTATGGGGCACTCTCTACATGACAGTAGGTATTAGTTATTCGAGGAGTTACTTCTGTATCTGAATTTGTCATCATTTAAAGGGTTGTAACACGAATCTGCTTCACTCTGAACAAAATATCCAGGTTTCCTAAATAGATAACTAAAAACTGAAACTTAAAAGTGCAAACCCTTTGTATTTTATAGTCTTCCAAATTGTGAATAATAAGGTTGAGTTACTGAACATAATGCCTTGAAAATATTGAATTTACTTATGGGGTACCTAGACTCAATAATAATCGAATATTTAGAAGTTGCTGAAGAAATAATTTTCACCACGATATTGAAGGTGTCTCATTTGAATAACTAAATAAAAATATTCTTACTATACACAACCAAAATTTTGAAAATTTTTTCAAAGCTGTGATTGGGAATCGATGATAGCTGGTTGTTCTTAAATGCTGCATTTTATTCTTGGTGGCAGCAAATATATATTATCAAAAGCAGTTTGATTTTATAACAGTTATATTAGTGTTTTTAATCGTAGTGAATATACCGTACTAAAAAATAGTTGGGAAATTATCATTGAAGTGACAATATAGTAATGAAAATAAAATAGTGTCTGAAAGCATTCTAATAAAATAATTTCATTAAAGCCACAGGAAACAGTTATAAAATGAGCTTGAAATAGTTTTATAGCTATCATAAAAATCTCGCAGAAAAGTGTTATAAAACTGCTACATAACAATTTACTTTTATAGGAAAATAAGTTTTATAAGTTAGTTGTAAAAACGTTTCTGTGATAATTTCCTGACTATTTTTTAATGGTTTCTCAATTTTATTTCATAAACGTTTCTATTACAAATTTATAAAACACTTTCATTGCCTAAAACTGTATTGTGTTCACCGATCATCTAATACAATCAATCAGCATTTTGGAAGTAATTATAAAATATTAATAAAATAAAACTGTTGCAAAACCATGGAATTATGAAACAACTTTGCTGGTTGGGATGGTAGAATGGGCTTTGGCTAAACCGTTATTTTTAACACCTCGACATGTGTTTCAATCACCAAGTGATCACCTTCAAGAGGAAGATTAAACACTTGGTGATTGAAACACCAAGTGATTGAAACACCAAGTGATCATCTTCAAGAGTTTAATCTTCATCTCGAAGATAATCACTCGATGATTGAAACACGTGTTGAGGTGTTAACGGTTTGGTGTTGGGATGAAACTCCATTAATATTAATTACGATAAGAATTTTGACTCGAATTTTGATATGAAGAAACTCTGCTCATCGGTATTGAAAATAAACTTTTTTCGAATATAATGGCTTTCTAATAATGTAGTTGTTTTTATGATTCCTCATTATCAGTGAAGTTTTCAGTGATATCAGTTTCAGTCTTATTTTTTTTCAAACACCTTCAAGTATCTGGGTTTTGTGATACTGAATTCTGAAGAGCCCTCAACATTTTTCCTGATATTTGTGTTTAGTTGCCTATTTCTTTGACTTCTAACGGTTTCGTTGTATAATTTGCTTTCACGTTTAAATAATTCCTTGAATTGAGTAAGTTCATTCAACTATTAGATAACTAACTTACACACTTTGAAAAGATAACTCCTTAATTAGAAACAATTTTTCAAATTGAATAAACTAAACATTGCGCTTTTCTATCATCAAAAGAACACAATTATAAATTGAAAGAGTTATATTTTTAGGCGTGACTAATTTTTGGGAAAGAAAGTTTTTGGCTTTCTATTACTCCATCCATCCAAAGAAAGGAAGGAAGCAATTAATTTTAAAAGAAATAAACATAGATGTGTAGAAGTAACTTTCAGACACAAACTGGAAGAAAAATCTCTCCCGAAACAGCTACTTTCATATAACCATTTGAATTACACGAAAACAATCATTCGAAACAAATACTTCCATATAAACATGAATTATACAAAAAACACTTTTCTCTACTCAGTTTGTATTCCAAACATTCGTTATGGAATTAATTCGAATATAATTCGCATGAATTCTACACAATATACTAAATGAAAGGTGGAAAATTTCACTTACATGGAAGCGCTTACTGCGCATCATCTGCTGCAGGCAACCAGGGATGCAATTGAACCCAGGTTTGTGTTCAATAAACCCTACAAAATACAAATAAAATAGAACACAGAGTTGGATGCTACAAATGCAATACGCATATATACACTAAGCCTAGGATTGAGTTGGGAATGGGAAAAAATACCACCGTAGTTCAAAAAAAATTGGCTGGTATCTCAATCGCTACAAAAGAAATAACCTGGAAAAGAATTTTTGGCAAAAATATAACAATCTGCACTGATAGCAGACAAGCCCTATTAGCCTTGAATAGACAACGTGTTACCTCAGGACTAGTACTAGAGTGCCACCAATATTCAGCCATAGCCTCGGTAGATAATAACATTATCCTGAGGTGGATTAAAGGACACGACAGGAGTAAAGGTATTCGCATTGCCTTGCCGACTCTTCAGCCAAGAAAGCGGCTGGACTGAGAATTTTAGGACCCAGTGGCACCTACGGCCTGATGATTTAGACAATTGTGGAACCAGCCAAACGTCACACCCATGCTCAATCCCTAAAGAGATGGAATGAAATCAAGGGATGCAATCTTGCCATGATCATCCTTGGTTACCCTGTGCAGCTGGCGCCGAAGAAATATCTGGCGGTGACCAGGAAAAATCTACGTTTAACAGTAGGATTTCTGACTGGCCATTGTCAACTAAGGACACTAGTGGACACACCTCTATGCAGGATGTGTGAAAAAAAAGATGAAACTGCCAGGCATGTCCTATGCAAATGTCCGGAGTTATCGTCAATAAGAGAGTGTGTGTTCGGCGAGTGTTGCCTACACCTGCCGATATGAAGGAGATGTATCCCAGAGATCTGTCCACCTTCTTGGAAGGGACAGGATGGACGATGACCTAGGAGGACAATGTACAATGGGTCACATGTGGCCCAAGTGCTGTGGGCCTACACTCACCCTCCCTATCCTACAGATACAGATGTCTTGGCACAATCATGTCGCTGGAATTGCAAAGGCTGCTTCTCAAAAGCTTAGAACACCGTTCCGAACCAGAATACTGTTAATACTTTAGCAACCTTTGATGCTTCATAAAACTCTAATCAGGCCTTCTTTGGAGTATTGTTCCCTGAAGTTGCTGGATACCATCCAGAAAAGAGTCATTCGCCTGATTGGAGATGCAAACATCACGGGCAACCTTGATAGCGCGGAACTTCGAAGAAAGGAGATTTGTCTCTCTTCCATAGATACTTTTACGGAAAGTATTCAAGTGACTTGGCACATTTGATTCCACCAAGAGCGGTACATATCAGAAATACGCGACTGTGACTGCTCATCGGTTTGATGTTCAACTCAGTACGCCTCGAACCTCACTGTTTAAGAATTCTTCCATCTGGAGGACTGCGTTTATGTGGAACAAAACTCCAAATGGAGCGATTCAAATCCTTTTCCTGTAGTGCTTGTGTTTTGTCCTCAAAAAATGTTCAGAAATAATTTTATCAAGCTTTTCTGTCACCCAGTATTGTATGTACCCTGTACATCAGCATGAAATTGATACTGAGGTATAACCGATTTTCCCTTGATCAATCGACTGGCAGCACTAAACTAATTAACTTTGCAATGAAGCCTGACTAACCAAAATTACTACGGCTGTTAAATGGTGAAACTAATGTTAAACAACCAATTCCGGCTATTTGTTATCCGCTCACTCATCAATTCACAAAATTTTAAACATCTGTAGAAATCATCTTCATTTAATTCGTGAACAAGAAGAGTGCAGTGTAGTTCACGGGATTTCTGAATTCTTCGAATATTCTTACAACTTATGCCAGAAACTGTATGATTTCTACGTTGAGTACGTAGAATTGATACTGACGTGGCCCAACAGAAACTTTCATAGCATCGTTTCCCATCATTTCAATTGGGGAGTTCTTCTTCGATTTGCCACAGATTACTGTCTCTCTAAATTTTGCCACAATACCTGTCACATTATTTCGGTTGAGATGCTTATCCGGATTTTGGTCATCAAACAACTGTGCTGTAGTACTAGCGCACCCAGCAATTTCATAATAAACTGCAGTTATTGATAAATACCCTTTCTGCAGTTGAATGAATCATTTTGAGCAAATGGATAACACAAAATAGTCACGGTCAAAATCTGGGAGATGTTAAAAAAATCGGGTTTTCCTTTTACCAGCTGTCACTCCCGTACGAACGACAACTCTCAAAAGTCGAAACTTGCTAGCTAAGGACTAAAAAGGTCTTACCTTTCAACGTGCGATTCCTAACACCGGTTGGACGATAGAAAGTGAAAATCGATCGTCTGGCCTTGCGGTTCGATCCACCGGTTCACACAGCGGTTGATTGAGTGAGTGAGGCAAACCACCCACATTAATCCACTAGGCTACCGCCCCACCTAAATGTAGATAAATGAAATTCTACATACTTTAGAAGAAAGAGGGGCAGAAATTGCGTTAATTTTTTTATTGCCAGCATAGAATTCCAGAGTGGGTCATAATAATTAATAAATAGACCAGTAATTAGGTACTTTTCGAATCAATATCGGACTACCTGAACACTGTGAAATTTGTATTGAATGGAAAATACGCTTTACGAACGTTTTTACCAGATTTCTCAAAAACATTTTTTTTCTAGAAAATTTCTGCATCAAATTTCAGAAAATTGGAAGGCTCAAAAAGAGAAATCAATGGACTTGATTCCTGATCCCATTTAAGATTTATCATTTCCAACCCCTCCGCGGGGGTGAAAATGACAAGGTTGAATAGGTGCCAAAGATTCATCCATCGAGAAAAAACTTAACGGTCTGAACGATTTTTTTAATGCCATTTGTGAGATATTGACTTTGTTTGTGTAACTTTAATGTGATAGTGTCCTCACAAATATCGGAACAATCGAAATAAAAAAACAAACAGAATGTTGAGGCCGGTTTGCGTGAAGTACATTTCTCAAAAGTATCAAATCAAGCTAATTAGTCTAATTAGTATTATAAGGTATTTTCGATCTAAATGAATTGATCGATGAAGCAATGATAACATTTGAACTCAACAAATTTAGTCAAAGATTATCTATACCGAACTATATTTGTTGTTTTGAATATCAACATTTGAAAAACCTGAGACTCATTATTTTTCGCTATTTTTATTTCTCTATCCAGAGCAGAGTATATAATTTCGCGAGGAACGTGTACATATTTCATTTCAGAGTTATTAGCTATCATACCATAAAATTCATCATCGCGTTCCATTCCTAAATCAAACTAGTCTAGTTATAAATATTCCATAACGTAAAATTTTTTGTTGATATTGCATGGGTTTTCAATGTTGAAACGCAAAATTCCTCACATTCCTTCGCAGGTGAACTCATTCAATACAAATATTTGTCGAAATTACGAAGGTGCTGAACAATTTTATATTAAACTTTCTGGTTAGACGACAGAAAATAAATAAAATTAATCAATAAATGATAAATATTGAACAAATTTGTCGAGGTCTTACCTTTCAGCGTGTGATTCCATACACGGGTTGGGCGATAGCAAGTGAAAATCGATCGTTCAGACTGGGGCTTGAACCACCGACCAACACGGCAGTCAATTCAAGTGAGTGAACGAAGCACCCACGTCGAACCGCCTGGCTACCGACCGACACCAAAACCTTGTGTAACGTTACAGTATTACTAAATACTAAAATTGGTTTGAAAATTAGAACTAAAAGAAGTATCACAAAATATATAGAGAGGAAATTGAAGAAGAATTCCATGGAAAGTTGAAGTCGAATTTCATCTACAGAATCGAAAATTGAGGTCAACTTTTCTTTAGTTGTATTTACTGATTCAGAAATCTTATACCTATTGATGAAATTTTCCCTGTTTTACTAGGTATACAAATTGTTTCTGACAAAGCATTGCACTGTGAGTATGGCTTTTCTTTCCAACACTCCTTCAACTGATAGACTTATTGAAAATATCTCATTTGTTGAATAGTATATTAGACTCGATACTAGAATATTATTCTACTCAAATTCGAAAAGTCTTAGTTGCATCCACAAACTCTATCAGGATCTGTATTCTTGAGTTTCGAGGGGCAAAAATGTAAAAAAAAAATTGAAAATGAGCGTGGTTTTAACATGAAAATGAGCGTGGTTTGATGGGCTGGATTTTTCGTAGGCTAACACTCAGATGGTGCTACTAGTAACCATGAAAAGACACGTGTACAAATTTCACAGCTGTCGGACTATTAGTTTTTGGGATAGAATATTTTGAGTGGAGAAACTTTCATTAGTTTGGAGAAAATGGATAAAAGGAAATTGAGTGTGTTAATAAACCATTGATTCTTTTTGAAGCCAAGGAATGACTTGATAAACTTTCGGACTTTGCACCAGGAAAACCAACCGTTGAGAAGGAGTTTGTCAAGTTCAAACGAGTCCACAAAATAATTTTGGATAACAAAGCAAAGTGAAGTTGATCGAGATAGCTGAGGCTACATTGATATAAACGAAACGTGTTGAACATACCGTGCATGAATATTCAGGTATATGAGAGCTCTGTTCAAAGTGGGTGCCGTTCGAGCTCACAACGACCAAAAACAACAACGAATTAATGAATCTGAGCAGTGTTTGAAGCTGTTCCACCATAAAAAGAAACGAATTGATGCGTTCATATGTAACAATGGAAGAAACATGGCTCCATCACTCCACACTAGATCGTCATCCTGAGTGGAATGTACGTGGTGGACCGTCTCCTTTATATCGGCAGGTGTAGGCCATCACACACACTCTCTTATTGACGATAACTCCGGACAATCGCATAGGATATGCCTGACAGTTTCATCTTCCTGTTCATACATCCTGCATAGACGTGTGTCCACTAGTCCCACATTATGGAGGTGTTTTCTTAGTTGACAGTGGCCAGTCAGAAATCCTACAGTCAAGCGTAGATTTTTTCCTAGTCATCCCCAGATATTTCTTCGGCGCCATCTTCCCAGGTTTGACCGGGTACTGTGAAGATAATAATAATTCACCAATTCACGCACTTTTCATTAAGTTTTATAAATGCCGTTTTTCACATCATCTACCTCGAAAATCACTAGGAAATGTTACTTTTTATACTTCAACAAGAAACTTTACCTACTTCCTGTGCCACAAAAAAATATCAAAGCTACTGAAACATACAGAGCTTACTACATCATATTTTTATAAAATTTTTAAAATAATAAATGCACTTTTTCCCCGGCGCAATAAAATTATTCGCAAAGTATTTTGACATTTTTTTGGAACACATCAATGATGAAGTTTGAAAATATCAATCGTTATTGAGATTTTTCAGATGAATGAAATGAAAAATGGCATGAAAAGAATTATGAAAAGTACGTGAAATGGTGAAAAATGTTTGTACTTAAATTTTTATTTGAACTGTGACCAGAACATCGTATCCTATCATATTGTTTTTAGAGAAATTGGCTTTTATGGCACCATGTCGTTTTTTGCGTTATATCGTTGAAAATAGTATTTCATATCCTATCAAGTCGCCAAGGTTTCAATTACAATTCTTTACTTGTGTTCATTTCCGGTTGAACCGGATCCGGTGTCATTCTCAATAGAAATATCGTTTAATGGACTATATGCTCCAAATTTCAAATTTCTCACCCCAGAAACAACTGAATGGAGCCCCATGTACAATGATTTCGTAGTCATCTAGCATACAAAATTTTACTGATTCGTTATTCGGTCAAATCCCAGCCAAAGGAATCTAGTTTAAATTGAAAGGGGTATAATTTTGGGAGAGTTTAATTTTAATCAATCTTATTTCGTTATAAAATGGAATCATATGTCATTCACAGGATTGCTACATAGTACAGTTAATGAAGGAGGTTAAATTTCAGTTACATGGAACACTGTCATCATCCTCATCAGTAAATATCCGATCTACACATCTTTGTATAGAGTAACCTTTTTGAAATTGCTCGCTTCCTTTCTTTTTTAAAAAGATTTCCACATTAATTTTTTTGTATAAAAATGGAGAAGTAGAAAGCCAAAAGATTTCTTTCCCGAAGGAAATGCCATTTCATCATTCAAAATTAGATTTTTTGTTACATTCCAGATCAAAATATAATTGTAAATATCCTCCAATATAAAAACGTCGTAGTTGACACTATGTACGCTCATAATGTAGACAAGCGAAATTCCACACATTCTTCTATAACTATAACATTTACTGCAAATATTTGTCAGAATGAAACTGCTGAGCCAACCTTATTTTTAGATATTTTTAAACGACACGCTATAAAAGTTGCAGTTACAGCTTTAGTAAATAGATATTCAATATTGTTATCTCCCCAACGATATAAAGACTATAGTCGTAAACTATTTCGCACACATTTCTGAAATTCTCTCGATTGTAGAGTGAAAGTTAATTCAAGTCAAAAAGTATGGTCATGAGTCACCATACTTTTTGACTTTTTAAAATTAACTACTGATGGAACTAACTTGGTGGTGGAATGCGTGTCGAACAAAGTATCACAGTTCTGGTGTGTGCGAGAAATGTTTTTCAATTGGATTAACAGATATTTTCAAATCAAACTGATTTTACATATCATGACGTTTTATTAAATGATCATTTGAGTACGTGATGGAAACGACCGATACTTGATGAAAATCCATAATGTATTCAAGAAATACTTTTTGTGAGTTTATAAAGATACGCCTGGAAAAGTTATTGTATAGCGAATCACGTGTTTAGTGAAAATCTCGCAACAAAGTGTTTCTTGATCAATCATGTGAACTATCTGAGTCACAAGAATCCATCAGAAAATCTGTGATTCAAGGCAAGAATAAGAAGATAATAGGTAAATGTAATAATAAGTAGAATACGGACGGTATTATTATAGGGTTCACATTTTGAAATTTTTTTCATTTTAAAAATAGTTGATTACAAAAATTGATTGATCAAATGTGTGAGTGCGGTTCAATATAGACTAATCATTATTTATTGAGAATAAAAGTCTTCATGATTGATATTCCATTATTTTAATACTCTCGGTGTATTTGAATATATAACAGAAGAATTGTGATGAATGTTTGTGCTCAATTCTAGGATAGAAATTCCAGGGTCAAAGAATGAAAAATAAATAATGACAAAAATCATTAAATAGTGAAATTATCAAATATAAATGCGTGAAAAAATTCAACTGAAACTGGAAAAAAATATTCAGACAGTAATAATGAAATGAAATTACGCATAAATTATTATTATTTTTTTAATAAACCTCACTAGACGATTTAACCATTTACCACAAACACATGTTAGCTATAAAAGTAACCATAGATATACTTTTCAAAATCTACAAATATTAATGTTGATGATAGACCAAAAATTGGACCACTAAAATCGAATAAGTCGAAATACATTTTCCCTGTCTTCAAATTATAATCAGATTATAACAGATATGATAGATTGTAACAATACGCTGCTATCAAAAATTCATTGATAATCAAATTGTTGGAGTTTCCAGTACCTTCGATCCCATTTGAATTTGATTATCAGAAGTCAAATATAACCGTCATCATTTTGCGGGTTCAACGTGACGAATATTGTCTTGAAATATTATGAAGTGTTCTATTTCAGATATTTGTGGTTTTGTCGTGTCGATCGAAACAATTCTTCAAATTAACGAGTAGGAAGGAGAAAGGAAATCGAATAGGAACATAGTCAAACTTATGTTTTCAACCAATTCAAATGAAAAAAACTTCTTCTTATGTGTTTTTGTTGATATTTTTTGGTTGAAATTATATATGAAGAAATTAACTTTGAGTTGTGCCTCTGTTGACGTAAATGTGACGTAATATTTCATTTGTTCCTTGGAAATATTTAAAAAAATTGCTGAAAAATTCAGAAATATTCCGTTAGGTCACAGACAAGTTAAGTATTCATTTCTGCAGTACTTAAAAAATCAATGAAACTGAAAGAAAAACTTTTTTGTTGAATATTATTTTGATGCTCATTTCTATTTTAACCAGTTCTGAAGAGAAAAATAAGCTAGTACGAAATGAATGAAACAAAACCAGTTTTACTACCTATTGAAAAAATATCTAGAGTATTCAAAGGTCAATAATATATCAATAATTTTTTATCGACCTGTTTTGGGTATTAATACCTTACGCAATCTGAAAAATATGAAAATTATAAGGTAGAAAAGACAAACTTTTCAGTTTACCCCGTTAGTTACTGCGTAAAATCAAAGTATTTTTCACAAAGAAAAATTTTTTACTTATCAGTAACTTGTCGTATTTAACAATTTTGCCTAACAAAAAATTGGTAAGAAATAACACAATAATCATCTCAACATTTCCGAGGCCAACATCTGCCTCCGTTTACAAAAATGGACAAAAAATTCAAAGATATTTGCAATTATTCCATTGCTGATTATTTATCTCTCAACTTCTTCTACAGATGTCAAAGTAGTTTCGAAATATGAAATTATGTCAATGTTGTTGATTGACAACTGAAACATTCTATGTAATACAAGATGCTCTCAGTCTGTTGCCATTTCGCCGCTGTCCAAATTTTCCTTCAAGATGGGCAGCCAAGTATGGTTTCTAAGATTTCTAAGAAGCTACTATTTCTAAGAAGCTGTTCGAAATATAATTCTCTCCAAATATGAGAACATACGCTGATTCTTTTAGCTTACGTCTCTTAGAGTGAGGCTCATTGGTATTCATTCTTGTCTTTCTTATTAGTCAGTGGGCTATGCTTGAAGACTGGCAGGAAACAAATCTAAGAAAATGAACTTTAAAAGTTCAAGCCAGTCTCGAATATACCTACACAGTAGGTTGAATGGACTGACGCCTATCAGAAAACAGCTATTCCCCTGGATAATACCACGAAGGGCGTTGAATTATATCCGACAGGCGTCAGTGTAATAATCTTCACAGAAAATTTCCTGCATATGCAATTGATAATCCAACTGAAAGAGTCGACCTTCAATTTTGGAACGGGCACACTTGCAGACCGGTTTCGGGCTCATTAGCCACTCATCAGTTCAAGATAGTGGTCAGTATCGACACAAAATCAATGATATTCGATAATTGAAAATCGGAATTCTTTCAGAGTATTTTTCCTAAGTTGGAGTGAACAACAAAATGTCACTCCATCTAGTGAACGAGGTTATAACAACTGCATATCCATAATTTACCCGATTCCTCTGAGTAAGGAAGAAAAACTTTCTTATTAGTCAGTGGGCTATGCTTGAAGACTGGCAGGAAACAAATCTAATGAAATGAAATTTTAGCGTTCAAACCAGTCTCGAATATACCTACACAGTAGGTTGAATGGACTGACATCTATCAGAAAACAACTACTCCCCTGGCTAATAACACGAAGGGCGTTGGATTATGTCCGACAGGCGTCAGTGCAGAAACCTTCACAGAACCTGGGAAGATGGCGCCGAAGAAATATCTGGGAATGACGAGGAAAAATCTACGCTCAACTAGGAATTCTGATTGGCCACTGTCAACTAAGAAAACACCTCCATAATATGGGACTAGTGGACACACCTCTATGCAGGATGTATGAACAGGAAGATGAAACTTTCAGGCATATCTTATGCGAGAGTCCGGAGTTATCGTCAATAAGAGAGTGTGTGTGATGGCCTACACCTGCCGATATAAAGGAGACGGTTCACCACGTGCATTCCACTCAGGATGACGATCTAGCGTGGAGTGATGGAGCCATGTTTCTACCATTGTTACATATGAAAGCAATAATTCGTTTCTTTTTATGGTGGAACAGCTTCAAACACTGCTCAGATTCATTAATTCGTTGTTGTTTTTGGTTGTTGTGAGCTCGAACGGCACCCACTTTGAACAGAGCTCTCATATACCTGAATATTCATGCACGGTATGTCCAACACTTTTCGTTCATATCTCTATAGCCTCAGCTATCTTAATCAACTCCACTTTGCTGTTATCCAAAATTATTTTGAGGACTCGTTTGAACTTGGCAAACTCCTTCTCAACGGTTGGTTTTCGTGGTTCCGGTTCAACCGGAAATGAACACAAGTAAAGAATTGTAAATGAAATCTTGGCTACTTGATAGGATATGAAATACTATTTTCAACGATATAACGCCAAAAACGACATGGTGCTGTAAAAGCCAATTTATCTAAAAACAATATGGTAGAATACGATGTTCTGCTCACAGTTCAAATAAAAATTCAAGGACAAACATTTTTCACCATTTCACGTACTTTTCATAATTCTTTTCATGCCATTTTTCACTTCATTCTTCTGAAAAATCTCAATAACGATTGTTATTTTCAAACTCCATCATTGATGTGTTCCGCTTGTACTACAAAAAAATGTCAAAAATACTTTGCGAATAAATTTTTTGTGCCAGGAAAAAAGTGCATTTATTATTTTCAAAAATTTTATGAAAATATGATGTAGTAAGCTCTGAATGTTAAAGTAGCTTTGATATTTTTTTGTGGCACAGGAAGTAGGCGAAGTTTCATGTTGAAGTATAAAAAGTAACATTTCCTAACGATTTTCGAGGTAGATGATGTGAAAAACGGCATTTATAAAACTTAAATGAAAAACGCATGAATTGGTGGATTATTATTATTACTATTATTAACTATTTTTTAGCTCAACGAACATTTTTTTTGCTTCTGTCTACAACTAGTTGTTATACCTGCATTATTTCCATAGATGACCCCATGGTGCCGCCATTATGAGGAAAATAGTTCCAACGGCGCCATTTTGCATAAAATGGTTACTTGTGGTACACCGTTCCATCTAATGATCTAAAAATATACAAGGTTCTTTACTTGATTTCATCACCGATCAAACCAAAATAGGTTTCCAATTGTTTTTTCATCACAAATTCCGACTTCAGTGAACTATAAAAATTTTAAATTTATTACCACCCCAGAAACAAATGAATGTTGCTGTGAACAATTATTTCGTTGTCACCCTGTAGGTATACCAAAAAACACGTTGATAAATATTGATTGATACGTTTTTTCGTGGAGTCTCAAATATTTCTTCTTCACTTCTGCTAATATATAAAACAGAGTAGCAAAACGTGTTAGACCGATTTTTAGGACTTTTGTTTTGTTGGATTTCTCTCCGACGGGAACTATCAACACGTGTAAAATCCAGGTTTTTTGGCCGTGGTCTGCAGGCTTTTATGTCCGACGTTTCGTCTACTACTGCAGAATACGTTATCAAAGGCAATGTGGTAACGGTCGCAGTGCCCGAATTAGTGCTCCCGTTGTTACGAATGCGTCAGGCATAAAAAACAGCAGACCACGATCAAAAAACGCGGGAAATAGCTTTCACATAATTATCTCCGGCCGTGAATTTTAACATTTTTAATTTATCAATATACAGGCCGTTTCTTTTATCATGTGGTAACATTGATTCAATCCAAACCGTAACATCTATGAAGACGGTTAAATGGGAAACAAGTAATTGTCATCGGGAACAATACAATGGTCGAAGAAAATTCACAGGGACTCTCGCCCTTCTCGAGTTATACGGGAAAACCAAAAATGCTGTTTTTCGTTTTTTTTCTCGAATGGAATTGTTATTTCGGAGAATATTCAAAAATGGAAAAGGATAATGTTATTGTTTTCGAAGTGTACTATGAAGATGTAATAATAAATATTCGATAAAGCGTTTCGTGTCAACATGCCCATCATCAACTTTTTTTTTAAATACGGACCTGTCTCATTTATTACAGATATTTTATAAAGCGATAAATTCACAATGCAAGAGTATATCACATTTGATATTTCAATAGCGTTTCATTTGAAATAACCACCATCATCAGTGACAACAATTGAACAGAAAAACAATTTATTTTATCATGAAATTTTTGGAAGAATGAAACCAATACGGAAAATCGGAGCTAAATGGCAATCTACATTAGATGCTCAAATCGACGACCTCTTTGTTGAACATACACATAACGACATACACGAACGACAACATACATTGTCGGCCCGGACAATATCTGTGGCAATTTTCTAGCATAATAGGTGTGTAGGTAATACTAATACATGCATCTCTTATTTTTTGTTTGAGATGGTCTATATCTGCACTTGTTGTTGCAAAAACTTTATCCTTTATGTATCCCCAGACAAAAACATCTAAAATATTAAGATCTGGGGATCGAGCTGGCCAGTTAATTGGTCCATTGTTTCCAATCCATTTTCTTGGGAATATTGCATTTAAATGTTCCCTTACTATTGCTGCATTATAGGGAGGAGCGTAGTCCTGTTGAAAACATTATATTTCATGGCTGATATTCAGTGGCAATTCATCTAAGAAGTCATCGAATTCATTGAATATGAAGATACATTTCACTATTCAAATGATCATCGTAAAAGAAAGGGCCAAGGATGTTTGTTCTCACAATTCCCAACCAAACATTTATTTCGAACCTTTCTTGGAAATTGATTTCCATATGTAAATGTTCATTTGTATTATTCCACCTATAATGGATATTTCTGTTAAACCAACCATTGTTGGTGAATTTTGATTCTTTCGTCCATATTATTTTTTTACAAAAATTTACAAAACGGAAAAGTACGAATTTTTATTGTTAGGGTACCTACCTGTCGAATTTATTGGGTTGTCTGAATGATATTTTGAAGAAATCGATACAATTTACAAAAGAAGTAACGACAGGACCCTAATTTAAAATTGTTGTTACTGATGATGGTAGCTATTTCAAATAAAACGCTATAAAAATTTCAAATGTGATATATCCTTGGATTGTGAATTTATTGTTCTATCAATATCTGTAATAACAAAGAGAGGTCCGTATTCAAAAAAACAATTGGTGGTGGCCATGTTGATATGAAACGTTTTATCAAATATTTATTATTACATCATCATTGGTCACTTCGAATACAATAACATTTTCTCTTTCCATTTTTTGATATTCTCCGAAATAACAATTCCATCCGAAAAAAACGAAAAACAGCATTTTTGGTTTTCCCCGTATAACTTGAGAAGGGCTGGAGTTCCGTAAATTTTCTTCTACCATTGTATTGTTCCCGATGACAGTTACCTTTTTTCCCATTTGATCGTCTCTGTATAAGTTACGGATTTAGAATATAGCAATGTTACCACATTATGAAAGGAACGGCCTGTATTTGTAAAGTCGAGATAAAACTCAAAACAAACGATCGGTTTGTTTGTTATGAGAGTTGTCATAGCATAACGCAAAGACAATGGAGGTTATGACATTTGTAATTATGCGAGCATAGTAGAAGAAAAGAGAAGATCGAATATTTCAGAACGGAGCTGTAATGCCATTAGACTACGAAATATTGCGAAACAATCCACTGCAGATGAAGGAGAAATCGCACAAGAGAAGAGCCGTGTTCATTGTTGCCAGATGTTCTGATTTTAAGGTAGATCTTTTGTTTTGGCTCTCGAACCGCTAGGTCTACTGTAAGAAGGCCGTAGACCTCTCAGAATAGAAATTATGCTTTTTTTTTTAAAATACTGTATTTAATATTCTTGTAAGCTCAGATTGTCAGGTTTCCTGATAGTCTAGACGGCTAGACTACAGGGTAGATTGGCACCTTCCAAATGAGTAGATTTACTGAGAAATATTCTAATTCTGTTCGATGGTAATTACAGTTTTCGTAACTTTTCAAATTAGGTACTTTTTTTCCTGAAAAAATTCATTGATTTCAGCTTCGAAATATGAATTCTCTTGTTATTGTGATGCACTGTTTCGAGCCGTTGGTGTAGTAATGAATATTACTGGAGTTTTTTCCCAACACCAAATCGTTATTTTCAACACTTCGACACTTGTTTCGATCACCAAGTTATCATCTTCAAGAGGAAGATTGAACAATTCCTCTTGAAGATGGTCACTTGGTAATTGAAACACGTGTCGAGATGTTGAAAATAACGATTTTGTGTTGGGTAAAAACTCCACTAATATTCTCTTGTGATTGAAATATCCTGCATCAAAATAATATGTGTCATTTGGTGAAATGAAACTTCCACCTCGAATGTAATTTGTGGGTAGACTTCAGCAGACGAATTCCGTCCAACATAATGTCACTTGACCGCTTTTACCTCTAAGCAAATAATTAGTTGTGAACTAATTAAAACTAGCATCACTGGGGTACGACAGCGAATGCTGGAATCAAAGAAAATGTCAGGTAGCAATTATTTCGAATTTACTCAACCGCAGCGCACATGAAATGTTTTAACTTTCTAGTGACATTATATTCGTACTCGATTGAAAAGTCCGCAGTAGAATTGAAATCGAGGGTAATGTTGAGAGATGAGACTGGTCTACGACTTTCCAACATTGTCGGTTTAATACTAATGAGCTCTTTTGAACTGATTCTTTATTTTGTATCCGTATGTAATTCAGAGATTATGTATCAAATGTGATTACTTTTTCATTCACAAATTTTTCAGTCACCACGTCACGGCGGTCGTGCATAATTAAAATATTTTGAATATTGCATAAGAAACGTAATGTTGACCCAACAATATATCGTGTCTGAACGTGGCGATCCGTGTACCGGATTTTTCAAACAAGAGAATCTACAGAGTGTAACTAAATAAGTGTAAAACATTCAAGGAGGTGACTCCTCATCGAAAAAAAGATAGGATCTTTCATATAAGGAAATTTCATTGGAGCATCCCTTGTTAAGAACAATTTTTTCACCAGCACTGAAGAAGTTACAATATTGAAATTAACCTGACGTTTTGCACTACCAAAAAGACACTTAGCCAGTAATTTATTTGGTTTACTCCATGGTTGTAAGGGGTGGAAAACGCAACCCCTAAAATTTATTTCCAATGTAATTTTTGTCTTATTATTTGTTTACCATTTAAAAATTTATTTCCGCTAGCCTGTTTCATTCTAAACAAAAAATGTCTCATGGGTTTTTTTGCCCAAAATAAACCAGTTCGCAGCAAAAAATTATTTTACGAACAACTACAGAGATACATCGTCATAAATGCGAACTGGATTTATTGTTATTTTGTAGTTAGTACCTGCATTAAACGATTAAAGGGTAACAAATGAAACTAATTTATTAATAACAAAAACACACATCATGTAGAAATCATAGTAAATGTTCAATATATCTGCCTTCAGACATTACGCATGCATCTAGACGTCGGCGCATTGAGCCACGTATTCGCGTGGCATACACAAATGAGGAAATGGCTGATATGCATTACGTTTACGGTCTGTCGTCGGTTAGAAGCTTCTAAGAGATATGCTGAAATGTATCCTCAACGGCAGCGTTCTTCACATAGAATATTTGCTCGACTTCATCATAGATTATGAGAATATGGTTCATTCGACAAAAGGATTGTGGTCGCCATCGAGAAGTACGAACACCACAGCTTGAGAAAGCAGTACTTAATTTGATTGAGGAAAAACCCACTACCAGTACTAGAAAGATTGCTTTCAGGCTAAATGTTGATCATATTTCGAATTTTAAAGGAACAACTCTTATGCCCTTACCATCTGCACCGAGTACAAGCACTGTTAACGCGAGACTTTCCGAACCGTCTTGAGTTTTGCAATTGGATGCTGGAAATGATTAGAAGAAATTGTGACTTTCTGAAGACGATAGAATTCACAGACGAATGTAGTTTTTTCTCGGGACAAGATTATTAATTTTCATAATTACCACATATGGGCTGATGAAAACCCTCACGCTATTGTCGAAACTAATCATCAAGAACAGTTTTCTCTCAACGTGTGGCTCTGAGTTATTGGTGATGATTTAATTGGGCCTCATTTTCTACCTCCTCGATTAAATGGTGAGGCATACGTTCAATTTTTAAGAGAAGTGCATCCAGTACTGCTGGAGAAAGTTCCTTTGGGAGTCAGAAAGGATATGTTTTTTTATGCACGATGGGGCTCACGCCCATTTTAGTCAAGTAGCACGTCAGCATTCAACTGAAACATATGCAAATCAGTGGATAGGTCGAGGAGGACCACATAACTGTCCCGCTCGATCCCCAGATCTCAATCCTCTCGATTTCTCTAGTTGGGGCCATTTACAGCATTTGGTTTATCTTACTTCTGTTCGCGATGTAGAGGACTTGAGAAACCGCATCATCGATGTGTGCAGGGTAATAAGAGAGACTCCAGGAATATTTGAGCGAATACGTGGCTCAATGCGCCGACGTCTAGATGCATGCGTAATATCTGAAGGTAGACATACTATGATTTCTAACTACAAAATAACAATAAATCCAGTTCGCATTTATGACGATGTATCTCTGTAGTTGTTCGTAAAATAATTTTTTGCTGCGAACTGGTTTATTTTGGGCAAAAAATCCATGAGACATTTTTTGTTTAGAATGAAACAAACTACCAAGAATATTTTTTGAATGGTAAACAAATGATAAGACAAAAAGTTATATTGGAAATAAATTTTAGGGGTTGCGTTTTCCACCCCTTAAAACCATGGGGTAATCCAAATAAATTACTGGCTAAGTGTCTTTTTGGTAGTACAAAACGTCAGGTTAATTTCAATATTGTAACTTTCTCAGTGCTTGTGAAAAAAATTGTTTTACAAATTTTATGTGTCCCCTTTAAGGGGCTGTATCTTAATAAGAGATGCTCCAACGAAGTTTCTTTATATAAAAGATCCTATCTTTTTTTCGATGAGGAATCACCTCCTTAAATGTTTTACACTTATTCAGTTACACCCTGTATAGGAACTAGTCGTTGCCCGCGGCTTCGCACGCTTAGAATTTGGTTTGTCCACGTTAAGTTTCGTGACAAACCATTTTAAACAAAAATTTATAATATTTTTTATTAACCCGAAACTTGAGGTTTTCAACTTCAACACTGACGAAATTCAATGCAATCTATTTTTCCCCCTTGGGGGTGAAAATTCCTGATTCTCTTTCTTGATGATTATTCAGCTCATTTACGCTATACAAAGAACGTACCTGCATATTTCAAGATTTTAGGTTCACTAGCTTTGGATATCCGGTAATATAAGGATGTCAGTCAAGCAATAGGTACCCACTTATACAATATTGAATAGCATCAGCAAAAAAAACTGAAAGGATTATAATGAAATACATTGATAATCCTACTCCTACTAATATTATGTAATGTAATGTATGTATTTACGTTTTTTTACTTTTTCACGCCTAAACTTTTCAACCTGTCTTTTAAGAAAGGGATGTTTCAATTTTGTTGGAAGATTACTCGCGTTCAGCCTCTTCCACAAAAGGGCAAAAAAATCTTCCAAATAACTATAGACCAGTCGCTTTGGTATCAGTGATATTAAAAATCATGGAGAAAGTCGTAATTCACCATATCCTCAAATATATGGAAGGTTTCAACATCTTGAGCGATCATCAATATGCTTTCGGAAACAAAGATCATCCATATTTGGAATGACGCAATCGAGAACCATGGAGAATTAAGAGCTGTTGCGTTTGATATATCTATAGCCTTTGACCGAGTGTGGCCAGAGGGTTTGCTGGCCAAACTTAGATGCTATGGCTTGTCGGATCATTTCTGTGTATGGCTCTTCAGCTTCCTGAGAGATAGTTTCCTGCAAGTGGCCGTCGATGGATATCTCTCGAATATTTTCACCGTCAACGCTGGTGTTCCCCAGGTAGAAAAGGGTCGACAAATGTTATTGATAATTTACGTAATCCGTATTAGCACAACAAACTACCTGAGTCAACATAAATACGCTTTACGCAGCAGTAATATCCAATCGTCGGAGATAACTCAGAATGTATAAACCTCTGAAGAAACAAACCCGAATAATAGTGACACCGATGTTTTTTCTATGTTGCCTCTTTCATAAATCATATTGACATTCTTGTGATTCGGGATGTCTTATACAGATAAATATCATTTTACAGTATTCCTTTTGTAAGTCGTAGAACAAGTATAGTTATTCGCAAAAAATGATCAAGACCCGCACGAATGATTCTCTATACTAGTCATATTTCTCCCCAATAATAGCCGCATACAGTGCATTTCTTTTATGTCCCCCCTTTTATTTTTTGAATGGGTCAACTCAAAAAATTGAAATTTGGGATAATGAAATACTTCATTTTGAAGTGAAATTGACAGATGAAATGAGACACATTGTGACACATGCTTCAAAACCCTAGAATATAGTGTCAATGTCTTCACCTACTACAAAATTGCGGAACATTTAAGAATTTCCTGAAGACAAACACATTAATATCGATATTTCTAGAAATATTCCTTTTTATCTGCCATATGGCAATTCCAACAACCCGATAAGGTGTGTTAAGTTATTTTTTGTTTATAAAAACGACAAAAACATGTCAGTACCACAATGAACATCATTGTTCAGTTAGAATATTCTCATTAAATTTTCGGTTTGTGACCTTCGAACTATACGCAGAGGACACGTGATCACCTGTCAATGTATCATATGACAGATGGGTATTTGCCCGTTAGCTAACAGTGAAGATAGGAGGGGTTCTCAACTATTGTGAGTTCATTCGATTTTTAATGGCGCCAGGTAAATTGTGAAATGTCAAATACCCTAAAGGAATTATCAACCTCATCAATTTACTAAATCAGGTTGAATTAAGAGACCATGTACCTCAATATAATATATTCGCAATAAAGATCAATATAGAAAATATTGCAGAAGCCTCGGGACTCTATAACAAAAGTTCTTTATTCCAAAATTTAATTATCAGCAATTCCCATGAGCAAATTGAGCAATTAAATAAATGCAATCAAATAACTATTCACTTTTCCAAAATTCATCCAATTGAAGCAACTAATAACTTAAGTACAAGCAAAGAGTGCAAGCTCTCAATAAAGCAAATAAACAGATAAGGCAGGTGCAATAGAATATTAAGCAAAAATAAACTAACTATCAATAGGCATAAAACTGACCGCTTTCAATAGTTATATGACCAGTTATAAGCACTAGTATAAACATAGGCATAGACAGCAAAATCTGATCCGTTTCTAAATCTTTTCAAACTTAATTATCAATAGTATTAAAATCCAACACCATGTGACTTAGGTATTTGAATTGTTCCACCGCAGAAATTAAATATTTACTGAATATCAGTACGCAAGAATCAGATATAATGCGTCGCGTGAGGTCAGGCGCATGCGCAGATTTGTTTAAAAAAATGTTCATATATATACAACTTTAATTTCGACAGCAAGAAAATGAAAATAATAATGTAGGATTACGATAAAACGCTAATATTAAACCCTCACTGATAATAAAAAAACCTATAGCCAGTATATACAAAAAAAAACAACTGAAGCAAAAAATAACTTGCATGCTATTCAACGACGGTCGGTTGAATAAAGCTGGGAGCTAAGATTCAGGCTGTGACATCATGTATGAAAGACTTCTCGAGTGCAATCCTCCTGGGACACCCTGTATGATAGTTCATCGGAAAGCTAAGACTTAGGATGGGATACCATGTATGATATACTTCTCGAGTGCCATCCTCCTGGGATACTCTGTATCCCATCCTGTATGATGGATCAACGGTAAGCTAAGATTCAGGCTGGGACATCCTGTATGATGGATCAACGGTAAGCTAAAATTCAGCCTATGATTAGGACCAGGGAACCGTGTAGAATAGTCTTCTCGAGTGATCCCCTCGATTGCATAAAGGATAGTGTAGCCTCAGAACAGTGAGGATATCAGGACCCACCTTTTATCCAGTCCTTATAATCTATAGTGAACAGAATTACCGGACCAGCAGCACTGTGAATTTGGAACCACTTCACAAATCCTCTTAGAGCTGAATTTTGGATTGAATCACAAAAATATCTCCATGAAACCCACAATCAATTCCAAAATTCGAATGTTTCGATATGCAGGAACGTTCCCAATTAAGGATGATTGAAATAGTCATGATATCAGATATAACTTGTATCCTTATTAGAATAAATGAAAATTACAAATGTATGTACTGAGTGTGTCGTTATTTTATTGTTCAGAAGGATCAGGTTGACTGAAATAGAAATCAGAACGTAACAGGTTTTACTAGTAGAAAGGTGAGTACCACGTCGACATTCTCTAAAATGGTCAATTCTCGTCCTTTGGAAGAAGAAATTGGAAGAAGAAATTTACACGGTGCAACGTGTAAATTTCACGAGACCGAAAAGATTTTCAATGAACGTTTTCTGAATCGTCTTATCTGTAGAAAATTTTTGAGAGAACTTGTATCCAAATTCACAACTACATAACTACATACATATATGTGTCATCCATACAAAATTAAAATGGTACACCAGTTAACTGAAGATGATCCTGATCGATGAACAGAATTCTGCGAAATCATGACGGAAACTATTGCAAGGCATCCTACCTATTTCCACAATTTTTGTTTCAATGACGAATTCACATTTTTTTAAACGGCAATATTCGCAGACAAAATTGCCGTTATTGGAGTGACACCAACCCTCACGTTTTCCGGGAAACACATACCCAATATCCAGAAAAAATTAACGTTTGGGCAGGAATATTGGTAAACCATATTGTAGGACCTATATTTATTGATAAGAATTCAACACGGGAACTGTATTTAAATATGCTGGAAACTACTGTTGACCCTCTCATTACTGAAATCGTCGAAGCGAATCCTAATGAGTTCGATATGTATATTGTATTTCAACAAGATGGAGCACCACCACATTACTCCAGACAAGTAAGAAACTATTTGGATACTACTTTTCCCGTTCGTTGGATTGGCAATCTAGATCCTACAGAATGACCAGTCCGCTCGCCAGATTTGACACCTTTGGACTTACGTACGAAACTGAACCTGCTTCAATATTGGATATAGGTACGGCAGAGTATAATAAATATTTGTAGAGATATAGACGTTACAGTGTTCAAAAATGTTCGGCGTGAAATATCGGATAGGCTTTTCATATGTCAAGAAGTTCAAGGCAACCATTTTGAGCATCTTCTGAACTGACCTCAAGCTTATTACCTAATATTATGTAGTTAAATGTCAATGTGTTCAGGCAATTATTTAAAGTTCCGCCATTTTGTAGTACTTGAAGATATTGACATTATATTCTAGTGTTGTCAAGCATTTATCAGGAGCTCCAAAAAGATGTGTCATAAGACCCCCTTTCCATTTAATTTTTTTACCAGATGGCGCCCAGTCGCCATCTTTAAAGTTTCACCTGTCAATTCCACTTCAGAATAAAGTACTCATGCATTAATTTCATTATCCCAAATTTCAATTTTTGAGAAGGAAGGGAGCTTAAAGAAATGCACTGTATAGTATAATTTGTAGTTTTGACAGCGATAACTATTCCTCGGTTAAGGATTGTTTATAAATTTCTATTCAGTTATCAGTAGTTAAAGACGCATTGAAAAATATACTGAACTTTAATCTGTTAAATTGTTAAATTAAACTGAACCGTTTAATTTAACAATAGTACAATTCACACACCACGCACCACTCAGCACGTAATATTATGCGGATTAAATAGTAAATAATTCACATTCATGATGCAAGAATTAGTCGATCATCATAACATAATTGCATAGATAGTATTGATATCGCTTCTGAGCAGCTAGTTCAATTGAAGTCAATTCTAATGCAATAGTTCCAGATGTGTTTAGGATTGCGAGAAAGAGAATTAACCTCGAAGAAATCTGTTTTACTCATTACATGGCACGAAAGTGATGTACGACCTAATTTTTTTAATGAATTCAAATCAATTCATTGACATTCCTCCGTTATTTTGTATTATAATTTGGAAGCAGTCAACAACTTGTCACCAAGGTCACTTGATGACATATTTCGTATTACTGTGAGGAAAGGTTGTTGAATATAAGATTGAAAATTGTGATTAATGGTTTATTAATCTCTTATTCATCAACAATTATCACAGTATCATTAATGAATTGTTCCACATATCGATTATTTTTTCAACTTCAGTAGTTAAACATGGAGTATCTTCTTGTGATGCACTGTGTGGAACCTTTGGTGTAGTAATGAATATTACTGGAGTTTTTTCCCAACACCAAATCGTTATTTTTAACACCTCGACACGTGTTTCGATCACCAAGTGATCATCTTCAAGAGGAAGATCAAACTGGAAAAACTTGCAAAGCTAACCCTATTTATACTATACGGGTATGCCATACATGTATACCACACCTTTGGTGTCTTAAATTAATTGTCCAATTTGCATTTTCTATTAATTTTACATACGTCTGTTATAGCTATATATAAAACCATTTTCAACCTATATAAAAAATAATTCCACATTTGTCTTTCTACTTGTCCTAAATTTATTTTTACAATGTGTCCTTACGTAATAGTCAGTAAATCTAATAATTTTATTTTAACAGGCTATACAGTATGCTATTTGGTATTGGTCTGTCATCGTTATTCATAATATTATTATGTTTACTTATTTCTCACTCTCATAGGCATCCAGTTACCTGTTGTTGTTAACTTATCTAACTAATCTTAATGAACTGAAGTCCTTGGAATGGTTTTGTTGCAAAATATGATGGGCGACTACTGATTTTTCAGGTCTTCCATATTTTAATTGTGCTAAGTGTTCCTTATATCTTACTTTAATAGATCTTTTTGTCTTTCCATAATATTTTGCATCGTAGTCCTTACATTCAATTTCGTAAATTCCAGACATTTCCGAATTCTCGACTTTGTCTTTTGGACTCCCCAAAAGGATCTGTAGTGTATGACTTGTTTTAAAAACTACCTTCATACCTAGTTCCTTGAAAATCTTTCGAAAGTTCTTCGTGTTTTGGTTGTATGGAACTGAGATATATTTATCTTGGTTTTTGTCCTTTGTGAAAGTCGAAATTTCGTTCATTCTTAACGTAAACTTCTTTCTTATTATGTCATCTACAATACCCCTCGAGAAACCATTAGTGGCTGCTATTTCCTGTATTGTACGTTTTCCTTTTGTGAACCTCCCACGTTTGTGCTGTCCACAGTGATGTGAACTGTCAGGAATATTCCTGTACGTGCTTGTTTTTTTTCTGAATATATCGTATTTCAACCCTCCATATTGGTTCTTCATTACCAAAACGTCAAAAAATGGTAGTTGTCCTTTATTTTCTAACTCATACGTGAATTTTATTGATAGACACCTATTATTTAAAAAGGAAACAAAGTCCTCAATATTCGATTTTTTGGTATCGATATCGCGAAAACATCATCCACATACCTCAGCCACATCCTAGGAAAATACTTTGACTTTTCTTTGATTTCCATTTCGAATCTGCTCATGAACAGGTCTGCCAGGTAGGGGGACAAGGGGTTACCCATGGCCGTTCCTTCCTGTTGTCCATAAAAGCAACCTTCTACCTGTAACCGATTTTGTTTCATACATAAATTAGTAAGAGAGAGGAATTCATCGATTTCATCATTATTGAAATTATTTTTCTCTAGTAATTCCCTGAGGTATTGCAAGGTCTTTGAAATTGGAACGCTAGGAAATAAAGAACTAACATCAAAAGAAACCAAAATCTCATCCTAATAAATGAGGCAAATTGTAAAATTAATTTAAGACACCAAAGGTATGGTATACCTGTATGTGTGGTACACTTGTATGGTATACCAGTATGGTATACCCGTATAGTATAAATACAGTTGGCTTTGCAAGTTTTTTCAGTTCAATCTTCCACTTGAAGATGATTACGTGTCGAGGTGTAAAAATAACGATTCAGTGTTGGGCAATAACTCTATTTTAATTCATGGAGTATCTTAGTGAAAACATCCTATAACAGTTCATTTTCAACAGCGGTGTTGTAACAATTGGGGGTTGGGGGTTACGGAAATAACTTTTTTCGCAAATTTGTATCACCAATGTTATATTCGAATAAAACCGCATAACGAGATTGTTTTATATGTTGCTTTTATTTGGAATTACGTCACGGTTTTTCGAAAATTACCTGTAGAATCTAGTACAGAAGAAAGGGTTGTCCCAATTCTGTAGGCACAAAGACACAATCATAGCTGAAGTGAATAGAAAAACTAACTAAAACGTTTTTCTGTTATTTTTTTGCTATTTTGCAACAGAATTGATGAATATTGTAACTACATACTTTGCCAAGGGCATTGGTGGATATGAACATTCTTCAAAGCGTAAATTTAAATGAAGGTCATCAATATATTAATGAGGACTTGATAACAATTTGATAAGATTCAGTCACTGTATTTTGTACTTTTGTCTTGTCGAAAAATAGGCTCATTTTTATTTTTTTCAATGCAAAACTGAAATTGGTGCACAATTCGATGCTTCAGATATCAGCCTCAAAGAGCAGTTCTTCCAAATGAGGCGTCACAAGATATACGAAATGTGGAACTTCAAACGTTTCTGTGAAAACACTGTTCATTTATTTTCAACGGTTGAGTCCGTATGACTCAACCGTTGGCCTGCCAGGTCACCGTACCTAACGCCTATGGACTTTTACCTCTCAGAAAAGATTTCGCCTGTGTGTAGGAGAAGCTGGTAGACATTTCGAACACCAGCTCTGAAGAAATACATTTCATTGGTTGTTCTTAGTCATTATTATTATTATTATTATTTTTGAAGTTTCATTCAGTAAGTAAAGTATAAATTGTTATCAGTTTTATTGAAACTATGCGTTTTGATTAATTTCTTTGTTATATCGCCTCACTCTCCAAAGCCTACTTGATCATAGTATGCGTTTCAAAGTCTACATGAAAAAATCTAAAAGCTCTCTGTTTCAAAGATGACTACAGCAAAACATTAGGTGTGTAACATTTTTGGAACGGTAATTTTCAGCTCTATTGAAATATGCAGGAACATACAGGGTGTCTCATTGAAAAATTGTTTTCCATAAATATTTCATTTGTGAAGTTTTTTACAACATTGAATTGTAAGTAAAGAAGTGCTTCGGAAATGTTTTCATAGAAAGAATACATTTTTGACAGAAAAAAAGGTAAAGCAACTTTTCGAAAATGCTTATTTTCGAAAAACATGTTGTAACTCAGAAACGATGATAGATATCAATATGCGATTTCCACCATCAAGTTTGTCTTAAAATGCGATCCTCAGACAGCCATCAGTTTTCCTTCAGAAGAGTCCAATTTGGCTCATTCTGTACATTCTCAAATACAGAGATCATTTGAAACAACTACTTATCAGCTACAACCTTTTCTTTCCCAATTTGTATGTCAAATATTCGTGAAAAAAAAACGAATAGAGTTTATTCTCGAGAAAAAACTACACTTACACGAGTTGACTTCAGTTATAAAGTGGACTTATGTGTATGTGTAGGTACAAGTACACATCTGGCAAATGATTTTTCAGGTTATCGACCCCCAACCTAAGTTGTGTTTAACCGTTTTATATAAGGTTTCCATATAAGGTACAAACTTAAATTATTGATTTGACACCTATTAGGTGAAAAAATTTGGTACTCGTACCTTCACAACTAGCACTACTCAAAAGTCTCATTAGTTCAAAATTGGGCACGTCGCCTAATTTGGTGTGTGGAATAACAGTGTATAAATAAGTACCGCTTCTGTTTCATAAGGAAAATAATGATAGTGCTCGGAATTGGTTACATAAATACGATGGGTGAAGTTTAATGCGTATTACTTAAATTTTCTGAAGTGCTGTTAGAAACAATACCCTTATTATTTTACGATAATGAATGTTTATTTAAGCTGGAACGAATTGAAAAGTGTGAGTCATTCTGACTGTATTTGGAAAAGTAAATAATATAGCAAACAATTGAGTTTTTCAGGTAGGTAGGTGTCATTAATTTCGTAGGTGAGTTTCACAATAGTTTCACCATAAAAGCTCCGTTCGTTTTGTACTTTTCGAGCGCTTGACTGAGAAAATGATCGATTATTTTTTCAGTGGTGAATGGCATACTCATTTGATAAGTGACTCATCCAATAGAAATAACATTTTGAATTCTCCACGAGTCAAAGTGACTACATAATATTTATTATACAGTGCATTTATTCAATGTCCCCCTCCACCCTTTTATTTTTTAAACGGGTCATCTCAAAAAATTGAAATTTGGGATAATGAAATTAATGCATGAATACTTTATTTTGAAGTGAAATTGATAGATGAAACTTTCAAGATAGCGACTGGGCGCCAATCAAATGGAAAGGGGGGTCTCATGACATATCCTTTTGAAGCTCCTGATGAATACTTCACAAACCTAGAATATGAAGTCAATATCTTCACCTACTACAAAATGGCGGAACATTTAATAATTTCCTGAAGACACACACATTAATATCGATATTTCTAGAAATATTCCGTTTTATCTGCCATATTATGGCAATTCCAACAACCCGATAAGGTTTGTTAAGTTATTTTTTGTTTATAAAAACGACAAAAAATGTCAGTGCGACAATGAACATCATTGTTCAGTTAGAATATTCTCATTTAGTTTTCGGTTTTAGTAGTAGAAAGGTACCACGTCAACATTCTCTAAAATTGTCAAGTCTCGTCCATTGGAAAAAAAATGAAGCGATTTTTATTTACGGTGCGACGCGTAACTTTCACGAGACCGAAAGGATTTTTAATGAACATTTTCCGAATCGTCCTATCTGAAGAAAATATTTGAGGAAACTTTTATCCAAATTCACAACTACATGACTACATAACAAAAAGCCCCCAGATCATCCGTCCATTTCGGAATAACAGCAAGTGCAAATAATTGGTGAGATGATAGTAAATTCTGAACAGACAAAATTGCCGTTATTGGAGTGACACAAACCCTCACGTTTTCCGGGAAACACATACCTAATATTCAGACAAAATTAACGTTTGGACAGGAATATTGGGAAAACATATTGTAAAACCTCTATTTATTGATCAAAATTCAAAAGGGGAACTGTATTTGAATATGCTGGAAACTATTGTTGACCCTCTCATCACTGAAATCGTCTAAGCTAATTCTGATGAATTTGATATGGATATGGAGTACCACCACTTTACTCCAGAAAAGAAAGAAACTATTTGGATACTACTTTTCCCGGTCGTTGGATGGGCCGTCGGGGTCCTACAGAATGGCCAGCCCGCTTGCCAGATTTGACACCTTTGGACTTTTTTAAGGGGGATTTGAAGCAAAAGGTATACGAAACTGAACCTGCTTCAATATTGGATATACGGCAGAGAGTAATAAATATTTGTAGAAATATTGACGGTACTTTGTTCGAAAGTGTTCGACGTGAAATATCGGATAGGCTGTTCATAACAGGCAACCATTTCGAGCATCTTCAGATCTGACCTCAAGCTTATAACCTCATATTATGTAGTTAAATGTAGTAGTAGTATTCAAGCAATTATCAAAGGTTCAGCCATTTTGTAGTAGTTGAAGATATTGACATTATATTCTAGAGTTGTGAAGCATTTGTCCGGAGACCCCTCTTTCTATTTAATTCATTTTTCCCAGATGGCGCCCAGTCGCCATCTTGAATGTTTCATCTGTCAATTTCACTTCAAAATAAAGTATTAATGCATTTATTTCTGACCGGGATATTATAAGCTTATATCGTCATAGTTACGCTATCAATAAAGAGGGCCATAACTCCCTTGGGACATTATAGATTTTATATTTCCCTCTACCTTTCACAAGTAAAAATAAATAGAAATGAAAACTGAACCATATTTTATTTATTCACGTCATTACAAATAATAAATGTACAATTTTGAAATGTTCCCTGCTTGGTGATATCTCGTTTCTCATGTATAGTCACCATCGATTTTAGCATTGACCATTTAGTCCATAAAGAATTCGGACTATACGTTTCTGACTGAAACGAATAAACACAATTACTACCAAATCTACCGAAAACCATATAAAATTCCTTACCAGTTCTTGAAAATATGCCAGAAATACAGTTTTTGGTATACGGCTTCACTTTTCGATGGAATTAATGATTCTCTTGCTTGTTCAGCTTTTTTCAAAATATCCTCCATTATATTTGGGGTAGAAAACACGTTTTCACCGCAAACACAGCTTGATAACAAAGTTCTGTTTATAAACAAGTAACATAGCAACACTCTAGCAACAAGAAAACTCTACTATAATCAACGGTACCTGATTCAAATATACGGGAAGGTAATGAATTGGTACATTTTTCCGTTTCAAAAATGAACAAAATTTTATTGAAATCGGTCAGAAATAAAATTATCTATGTACCACGGGAATTAATGAGCCTTAATAACCTCAGGCAATTGCTGTCCCTCAGGCCAGAGGCCCTCGGGACGCAAACTTTGCCATCGGTAATTGAGGCCCTTCTAATTCCCTTGATACATAAATAACTATAATACCATTATCCCAAATTTCAATTATTTGAGTTGACCCGTTCAAAAATAAAAGGGGGGATATTGAAGAAATACACTGTATGTGTGATTGATTACCTGTTTATTTTATGAAAATTCATTATATCTTTAATGAAATGAGTTAAAACACTTGTGTCTAATATCCACTAGTCATTTTATTTTTGCAACCGGTTTCGGGTTTTACCCCATTATAGGGTTAATGACGCAAAAGTGTTTTTATTCAGTTCATTACGTTACTGAGAAAACATTTTGTGATAACCTTCGTGGGAAAAATTTTATCATCATTTAACAGAGCTCAGACCGTGTCTGAGTACTGTATCGAGTAGAGATACATACAAACTAGAAAATAAATAATTCGAAATATTCATTTCTTGCAACTACCTACATCGTAGTTTCTGGTGAATGGCTGCCGGACAACAACTATTATTTCGGTTAATACCACGCTGAATATTGAATTATTAACGCAAGATACCTCACAGAGGTTTTCTGCAGATGTTTCTTGTTCACCTAGCAGCGGGACCATGTTGAAATTATTGCATTGCATTGCTACTCTTCCTTTCGAATCACTCCTTCCTTTGGTGAAAATCGTACGGGATACATTCAATTGTGAGAAAAAAACGTACGAGTACATAGATTTATAATTTTCACATTATTATTTTCACTCTATTTCCCCTTTTTTCAAGGTAGGCAGGAATGGAATCATTCAAAAATTGTATCTCGGTTTTTGATATGGCTACCCGAAGTTCTCAGTCCACCTATATCTTAGGTAGTAACATACATCAAATGTTTTGTGACTATTGTACACAATACCACAAGTCTACATCGACAAGATGACAACATTACTCGACTCTCCATCACTAGAGATCCCTCCACATACATCGAAAAGAAGACCAAAGCACTCATCAGGATTCAACGTTCGTACTGAAAGGAAGAAATGTCTTGTTAAAAAAAAAATCATATCGTACATCTCGTATATATGGTCTTTCAAAAATATATACGCCATTACTTAACACCTTGCAAACAGACATCCGTCTCCAAAACGTAACACCAAGGTGGGTTAAAGGGCACGACAGGAGTAAAGGTAATCGCATTGCCGACTATTTAGCTAAGGAAGCGGCTGGACTAAGAATTTTAGGACTCAGTGGCACCTACGGCCTGATGACTCCGACAATTGTGGAACTAGCCAAATGTTACAACCATGCTCAATTCCTAAAGAGATGGGATGAAATCAAAGGATGCAATCTTGTCAGGATCACCTTGGGCGACGCTGGGAAGCTGGCGCCGAAGAAATATCTGGCGATGACCAGGAAAAATCTACGCTCAACAGTAGAATTTCTAACTGGCCACTGTCAACACGGGCGTTCACAAAAGTCAAAACGGGCGTCTGCAGTCAACTTGCTGCTGTGTACGCGCTTGGGTACGACTGCAAGTTTGTGGTTAATGTACGGCGAATGCCGCGATGACATTTCGGCGGAGATCAGCAGCAAGTTGACTGCAGACGCCCGTTTTGACTTTTGTGAACGGCCGTGTACGTGTAGTACAGTATTTCTTATGGGCGGCTTGAGTTCGATGGAACGCGACTGCAATTGTGTGGTCGATCCGACCGCAAAATGTGGCTTGTGTACGGGCTCTCTAATCACAAACTTGCAGTCGTTCCCAACCGCGTACATCGTTCAGGGATTTTAAATAAATTTATATCATATTAGACAATGGAAGTCCGAACTGATGAAATGCACCACAAAACAATGTCAACCATCTTCATACAAAATATAAAGATTTCCTTCCTGTTGTCGCGCAACCAGAAGTGGATGTACCCAAAACGATCGTACCTTTCTTCATCTTCTCCTTCTCCTCAAAATAAGAAGTAGTAGTGCTTCTTTTTCGAAATCCATATTAAAATTGGCACTAAACTCTGACACCACAAAATATATTCGTCAGTTGCATCATCTGCAAGTGCGGTTTATGTGACCGCAAGTCGACCACAAAAATGTGGTTGGGTCAACCGCGAAGTGCAGTCAGTGTGACCACAATGTTGTGGTTGCCTCAACTGCAAATATGTGGTCCGCGTACGGCCGGACTAAGTCTCTAGTATTCGACAGATTGAGTGAGATTATTAGAAAAAATCGACAAAAGCAATTTTTAACGGTGTACTTACTTACTTCACATACCTCGTTAAAACCTAGAAGACAAGGATCAGGTAATAGTCACTCCTCAACAACAGTTGAATAGGAAAAACCAGATTTGTTTTCAAAGTGTTCATCGAAATATGGTAATTTCCCATATTTATCAATCTTCAGTAAACTGATATCGATCAGTAGTCATAGCTCAAAAATATTTTAGAATGTTTTCTTCTGCATTTTATGTATAGGTTTGCGGTAAAGGAAACAATGCTCCTAACTATTTTCTTATTTATGATGCTATTTCTCGGTGAATCAGCTCAAGTTATCTTTTATCATAGTCAACTTGCCCTGTTATCATTGACGGTGATGGATCAGTGGTATTTAAGTATGTGCGAAATGTATTTATTTGTGGTTGTAGATAGCGGTCTTGACAGGTCATCAATAATTATTAAATATTGCCGTATTACTTGAGTCATCACCTCAGAATAAATTTGGATGAATTTATCTACCCGAATATATTCGAGCTTCAAGGAGTTGAATTCTATCTATTTCAGTAATCACTTTTATGTGAATAGGATCCGTTTAAGGAAGTGAACTATATTATATGTCAGGATTATGAAATGAAAAATGATTCGCTTCTATACTGAATAACCGATCGTATTTTCACTTCAATAAAAATCTATCTGTGTCGAATATAGAAGTAAATGAAAAGTGGGGGATTTACGAAGACACTCACTCGAAATAAAGTATCCACTGAATTTGAACCTATCAGTTACTACATAAGAACATATGCAATCAGCCAAGACTGATTCAGTCGTTGCTGAGACTTCGAAGTATAACCTTCGACCTCATAGTCAATGCACATACCATTGATTATTTCTGATGCAGTAGCAGACAAAATGCTTGGTACCTTAGATTCCATTCGACCATGGTATGTCAGCCCGGATCTTTTATACCCATTGATTTTAAATATTTTCTTGATATTTTGAAGTGATAACTTCTAATGGGAGGGTAAATCGCTTCGTTACATAACGCGTAACGGCGTCAGTCTATCTGGCTTCCCTTTCTTCTCACTAAAACCCACAGCGCTAGTCGTATTTGATGATGTGAACTTGATTAGTGAAACGTCTCTCGAAGGAAAATAATATTGTTCTGGTGTGGAAAAAATTGTTTTCAATACACTTATTTTATGCCAGATGATCCCATTCTATCTATCGAATTCATTATTGATGAATATTTTTTAGGTTCTTCAAATTTTGGTTTCCAATATGAACTAATAATAGCGATATTCAGTATCATTTTTAATTTTTCGCTTCATCCATTTTTTAATTTATGTTAACATTATTATTATCGATATGTTTTTTCCTACTATGCGATGCAATGTGCATTACTTAATACTTGGAACATGAAAACAATAAACTTATCCCAAAACATATGTCTACCACAAATAAAATATAAGCCGTTTCATGAGGAATCAAATTTTTTTTGCATTCGTGACATGATATCTTCAATATGGTTTAATAATATCGTCTTCAAATATTTTCTGTTTGTTTAATAATGTGGACATAAAATATCACCTTTCCAACGTTCTGAATACATCGGTAGAAATATAGACAGAAATGTAAAAGTAAGCATTCTCATGAGATCCCAAAATAATGATTTTTTTTGCATTCTTGAAATGATGACTTCAATATACATTGGGAAAGGAATATTGGCTTTCTACTTCCCCATCTTCATAAAAATATGTGGGAATCTACCAAAGAAAGAACTAAAGCAAATAATTTCAAAAAACTAACTCGTTACAAAAATTTGTAAATTATGCAAATAAGTAACTTCCACATACAAACTGGAAGAAAAAGATACATATAAATAGTGAACTACATGAAAGAAAAAATACTTTTGAGACAAGTACTTTCATATGAACATTGAATTATACAAAAATCATGATTTACTATTCAGTTTGTACTCCAAACATTCGTTATGGAATTGAATCAGATATCATCCACATGATTGCTATACAATGAAGTATATGAAGGAGGAAAAATTTCACCTGCCGGGAACACCGTTATCCTCAATGGCGGACATTCGATGTTTCGGAATAAGATACGACTCTTCAGCTCCAATCTGAACAACATCATAGGATAAGGCTCTCAGTTCATTTATAAAATGACGACTTTATATCTCGAATGAGTCAATTCTAATCGTGTCATCGATGGCAGTACTTAATGATATTTATTCAATTATTTGATTCAATCCCAGCCATATAAATTTGGTTGAAAACGAAAGTGTTTGGCTTTCTGTTTCTCCATCTTTATACAAAAAAATGTGGGAATCTTCTAAAGAAAGAAGAAAACAGTTAATTTCAAAATAAATTATTTACCAAGATATGTAGATCATGAAACAAAGTGAATATCAGACACAAAGTGGAAGAAAAACTATTCTCGAAACAACTACTTTCATTTAAACATTTAATGTCATGAAAGAAAAAATACTTTCAAAACAACTACTTTTATATGAACAATGAATTATACAAAACAACCTTTTCTCTGTTCAGTTTGTACTATAAACATTCGTTATGGAATTGAATCAGACATCATTCACAGGAATGCTACACAATTTAGTATATGAAAGAGGTAAAATTTCAGCTATATGAAACACTGTCAGGCTCATTGGCGGACATCGATGTTTCGGAATAATTCACTTTCCTTATTTACGCTTCTGCACCAATCTGGATAAAATTACAAGATGAAGCAATCAATTCATTCATCAAATTGGGACTTAATCTAATTGTTCAGAACTATTTCCATCATTCTGAATGAATGTTTCAAAAATCATCATATGCAACATATTTTGCATATTGCAGTCCACATGCAACATATTTGTTTACCTGGTTACTGTGCCACAACCTCCTAAGTTTGTTTAGAGTTTAGTCGACGTCAATCTTTTCTGTAGACTCAGTTTTGATTTATTCATAATCTACATCCCACAAGTACCTACCAAGGGAAAAACGGTACATCTCTGCAGAACCTCGTATTACCCTGACAAGTCTTTATACGACGAGAGGGCGTATGTCATACATACTGCTACGGGGCGAACATGTTTACGAAAGTTATCTGAATATTTTTTTCATAACTGAGTGGAACACGGAATTGTTTTTTTTTATTTAGGATAGTCATGAATATATTTTTGTAGGCAATACATTTGGGATGTATTCCTCTGTGTATGGAATGTACTGAAAAATATGTTTCATCCTGTAAACAATTCATTCCCTTATGAAATCTTTCTTCTACCGGTTCTTTCGACATCATTAGTGTTATATTCCGTTTTCTCGTTATTAAATTCTCAAGCGATTTCCAAATGTGATATATCAAGTAGTACGATATTACATTGAATATCGCCTCTATAAATAATTCATAAGTTTATTGTCATGACTATCAAATAATTTATATATGAAATAAAATCTGCTTTGTATTACCCACACACGAATACCAGCCGTGATAAAATATGGATTTTTATGTGTTGTTGAATTATTTGCATTTTGGGTCCTCGCTGGCTAATCCATCTTTAATAATCAGATAGTATTCAGTCTATATCGTCCTAAAAGAAATTATTTTTTTTTCTTTGAGGATGATTCATTTTCCAAATATGAATATTCATTCAACAAACCGGTTCATTTAATGAATGGCCTGATATGAACTGAATTCAAATATTATTTATAATTTAATTTAGTAAAACAACTCTCGTTTCGAAAATTTTTTATTGTCGGGACATTTTAATTTCTATCCGTTTCGTTAGATGAATATAATTAAATAATTGTATCTTTTTTTCTCTTTTCCCAAAGTGAGAAGTTGGTTGTAGGTTTCAAATTGTCTGGAAAAAAATAATTACGTTAACAAATGATTAATAGCTACTCGAAAATCCTATATAAGGCTTGAAAAAATCAACTGTATGAATGTTTTTTTCCTGTGATATGAAGTCGTAATATTATGAAATACGTAAATAATTCGTTTTGTGATGATGTTCCAAATTGTGATGATGAGGAAATGAAGGAATACAAGTAAGTGTTTTTGCTCAAATTTCGCCACGAGATTGATTTTTAACACGCTTATATTAGCTTCACCTGTATGTATGTATGTATGTATGTTTGTATGTTTGTTTGTAACTCTCCAGCTCGGGATCTGTATTTGACAGAATTATCGACATTATTGCTTGATCAATTCGCGGGCAGATGACGCTGTACGTAACATCCTTCATATAACTCGAACTCACTTTACATGCATTTCTTCATTTGAAAAATATATTCTTTTTATTAACACGCGCGCCTGCTGCCTTATTTGTAACCCTCCTTTGCGCGACTGCTGCCTTGGGCTTGGTAGCTGATTTTCAGGCGTCCTCTCCGGAATCGGAAAATATCAATGGTCAGTTTTCTAAATAATATATGGCTGATTGATCCCAAAGTTTAGAGGCAATACATATAGTTTGAAAAGACTAAAAACCACGCTTTTATGGCAAACCGAAAAATTAAAAATAAATATAGTTTAAACAACTAAAAAACACGCTTTCAAAGAACATCAAACTAAAAAGTTAAAATATTTTTTAAATAAGCTCAAAACAATAACGAACGAAAATGTTTTTCAAACTATATGTATTAGGTATGTTATCTCTTCATGTATTACGTTGTGCACCGTTCCTATGAATGATAGCAATCCAAATGTTTGAAGTACTGACTGAATAAGAGAAAATAATTTTCATATGATGCTTTGTTCATGAATTGAAAGGGTATATTTTCAGGAGAGATTTACTTTTGGAAAGAAATTCCACTTCTTCCAATAATTTCACTGCGTAGGAATCCTGTGAATGATATCTGATTCGATTCCATTTCGAATATTTGGAATACGAGCAGAATAGAAAAAATGTTTTTCGTATAATTCAGCATTCATATAAAAGTATTTGCTTCGAAAGTATTTTTCTTTCGTGTAATTCAATGTTTGTATAACAATAGAGAAAAGTGTTTTTTGTATAATTCAGCGTTCATATAAATGTATTTGTTTCGAAAGTATTTTCTTTGGTGTAATTCAATGGTTATATGAAAAAGGCTGTTTCGAAAGGGCTTTCTCTTCCAATTTGTATCTGAAAGTTACGTCTTTGTATGATCTACACATCTTTTTATCGAGTTAAAATTTGAAATTGATTTCATCCACGATGATGTCAGGGGTTCATTTGTCTATAAATTTCTTTGCTCGTTCACAACGAGATATAAATTGCTTGGAAAAAACTGTTAAAAAAATCGTCGCCATATTGTATAAATTCATTGAAATTGAAAGTAACATTTCCATAAGAAATGTAATATTTCAGTGAAGCCCAAACCAACTCAGTTGGATTCAAATCCAGGCGATATGGCGGTAATCGTACATCGTTGTGATTTGCTCCTAGAAAAAGCTGATATATTTCATACCGCTTTAATTTTGGCTCATAGTTGTTGACGAGGGTATATAATTGAAGTTCCAGCATGTTTTTTCCAGATGGAATATTCCTTTCTGATAACCATGCTTTCATATCGGCATTTTTTGTCGATGTCTTTGGCATTTTGTCGATTTGTTCATGATGATATGGTGTATTATCGATCACCACAATGCTTCTCAATAGAAAATTCGTAATCAACTTCTCCGATAGCCATTCCTTATAAGTATAAAAATTCATCTCGTTGTGATAATCAATTTGATTTCCATCTAATGTAAGCATTACACACAACTCCATTTTCACAACCCGTATGTAATATGATCAGAAGTTGCCCTTTACTAACAGTTTTTTTCAGACCTTCCTTGGTATGATCACTCCAACATTTAAGGTGCTTGTGTGTAGCATCCATATAAATAATAAAGGTCTCACATAATAGGCCGCATTTTCTTCAAGAACTCTATCCTAAGTGGTCGAATAGGCTGGCGTTCCATCACTATTTTCCTGTTATTTTCTACTTTTCTCAATCAAGTTCATGATGTGTTTGCAAAGATAGTCCATATTTGGGACAATAGTTTTATAAATTTCCGCCGTTTCTCTTTGATATGGAAACAATTATACATCTGCGTAAAATTGACATATCAGCATCATTCATCACAGCTTTAAGATTTTTATACATCTCTTTATTTGGAATTAAAAATGTTTTTTTTTACACCATTTTCGATTTTTTTCCTCTCTGATTTAATTTTTAGTAGAGTTCGCACGCAAACCACTGTCCCCAGCTACTCGTTCTTGAACCTTCAAAGTTAAAATAAAATATTGATTGCAATTTTATTTATGACTATTACTTATCAATCATGCAAGAGCAATCCTCATTCGATCTGCCGTTGCTTCCGCTTGCATAAATGTTGACACGTCGTTCACAATTTTTCTGCTTTGTCCACTGAAAACCTCTTTGTTGTTCAGTTTACTGTTCGGAAGCTTCTTCCTTGATAACAAGTAATTCACAGTTCACCACACAGAATAATTTCTCATTTGATGTTCTAACACGATGTTCACTACACGAGTTTATCGATGTTAATAGTCTCTTGCCCCACTCCACCGACTGATCGACTGCGCATCCAATATTCAGAGGCACAGCACAATTTGCCAAGCTGTATACAGTGCATTTCCTTCAAATGTCCACCCCCTATTATTTTTTGAACGGGTCAACTCAAAAAATTGAAATTTGGGTTTATGAAATTAATGCATGAATACTTTATTTTAAAGGGAAATAGACAGATGAAACTTTCAAGATGGCGGCTGGGCGCCATCTGGGAAAAAAATTAAATGAAAGGGGGTCTTGTGACACAGCATTTTGAAACTCCTGACGAATAATTCACAACCCTAACATATGAAGTCAATATCTTCACCTACTACAAAATGGCGGAACATTCAATAATTTACTGAAGGTAAACACATTAATATCGATATTTCTAGAAATATTCCTTTTCATCTGCCATATGCCAATTCCAACAACCCGATAAGGTTTGTTAAGTTGTTTTTTGTTTATAAAAATGACAGTACGACAATGAACACCATTGTTCAGTTAGAATATTCTCATTGGTTTTACTATTAGAAAGGTACCACGTCAACAATCTCTAAAATCTTCAATTTTCGTCCATTGGAAGAAAAAATTCAAGCGATTTTTATTTACGTTGCAACGCGTAACTTTCACGAGACCGAAAGGATTTTCAATGAACGTTTTCCGAATCGTCCTATCTGTCGAAAATATTTGAGGAAACTTGTATCCAAATTATACCGGTAGTGTACATAACAAAAAGCCCCCAGGTCATCCGTCCATTCCGGAAGAACAGCAAGTGCAAATAATTGGTGAGATGGTAGTAAATCCTGAACAGTCTACTAATTCCGTCGCGAATGTTTGTGAGGTGTCTCCTTCTACTGTGTGGAGACTTTTGAAGAGAAATAGGTATCATTCATACAAAATTAAAATGGTGTACCAATTAACTGAAAATTGCCCTGATCGAAGAACAGAATTTTACGAAATCATAACGGAAATAATTGCAAGGCATCCTACTCATCTCCACAATATTTATATAAGTGACGAATGTACTTTTTTTTAACGGAAATGTTCACAAACAAAATTGCCGTTATTGGAGTGACACCAACCCCCACGTTTTCCGGGAAACACATACCCAATATCCAGAAAAAAAAGTTTGGGCAGGAATATTGGGAAACCTTATTGTAGGACCTCTATTTATTTATCAAACTGAAACAGGAGATGTAGCAACTAGATGGAGTACCACCACATTACTCCAGACAAGTAAGAAACTATTTGTTACTACTTTTCCCGGTTGTTGGATTGGCCGTCGAGGTCCTACAGAATGGCCAGCTTGCTCGCCAGATTTGACACCTTTGGACATTTTTGATTGGGCTTTTTGAAGGTAAAGGTGTACGAAACTAAATCTGCTTCAATATTGGATATACGGCAGATAATAATGAATACTGTGACGTTACTGTGTTCGAAAATGTTCCACGTGAAATGTCGGATGAACTGTTTATATGTCAAGAAGTTCAAGGCAACCATTTCGAGCATCTTATGAACTGACCTCAAGCTTATTACCTCATATTATGTAGTTAAATGTCAATATATTAAGGCAATTTTTAAAAGTTCCGCCATTGTGTTCTAGGGTTGTGAAGCATTTGTCAGGAGCTTCACAATACCCCCCATCAATTATTCCCATCAGAGTCCCTTTGTCAGTTTGTTTCTGTCTGAACGCGATTCTGAAAAGTGATTCAAGAGAAGGTTCATGTTTATAATCAGAACTTTGTGTGAATTAGTTGAAATATAACGATGTTATCCGTGAGCGCTATGGCCGATTGTGATATCCGCGCAAGCTTTTCATCAAAACCGTTGCCTGATCCTTCTGAGATACAACAAAACAAATTCACTACATATTGTTCATGTTTTATAGGTCTATAAAACATGGCCTATGTCCATCTTCATAGCTTACTGTACTCATTTTAATGTTCGAAATAATGGTCACATATAATGTGGTAATTGGAAAGATATCAATACGTTAGTTGCCTTAAGCATCGCATGCATATTATAATTGTCCTTCACTCCATACAATCCAAATTAGATGTTATCTCAATATCAAACCTATCGTGCAAGTAAATAAATTCAAGCGGTGTAACAAACCGAAGCGGCACGCGTGATGAAGAAAAGTTGCAATCGCGTCGGTTTCGATTTACGTAGTGAATCGTCCTGAATGTAAGTGTAGCATGTTTGTTTTGTGTTTTTTCAGGTAGATAGGTTCTAATTAATTTCTGAATTTGAATGGATAGTTGTGAAAATGCTTTTGAGGAATGTAATCGAAGGTCTTTTTAGTTTATAGCTGGGATACCTGGCTTAGCTCACGGAGGATGAACATAAACTGCAAAAGGTCGACGAATCTGGGTTAATCGAACCCTATCAGTGCATATACAAATGCTTTGAATGCTCCTTAATGTTCCAGAACCACAGCATTCGAAACTGTTCTGGAATGTTCCGCAGTGACCTGGCATGTCCCGGGATGCTTCTGAATGTTGACTATTCCCGAACATTCCACAGCCTCTCAGAATATTTTGGTATGTTATGGAATATTGTGGAATGCTCTCGAGTACTTTCGAATCTTCTGGACTGTTTCACAAATTTCATATTAACGTAGGATTGGAAATACTTTATTTCCAAGATACAGGTTGTTGAACTTGCTCCGATTCCAGTGAAATCAGGTAATGTTATTTTCAGTGATAAGATGTTCATTTAGCCCTCATTAGATAAACATTATCGAGTCCAGTGGCAGATCGAGACGAAGTTTAACTGACATTATTGTCGAAAAAATGTACTTCATTGATGTTTTTTGTAACATTTAAGTCATAAACAACTGGTGTGCGCTACATTGAAATAGCAACAATAAATGTTGCGATGTTTGCCCTTTGTTATGTTGCATTTATTGTTGTGACAATGGATATTCGCCATATTAATACAAGAAAGGAATTTTTCAGGAAATTTTGTTCATTCTACAATGATCTGGGATGTTCCGGGACGTTCCAGATCATTCTCTAACATCCCAGCTTATTTTGGAATGATCTGTAGTGTTGTAGAAGGCTTTTTCACAGTATTTCACACTCTTGAATGTTCTGGTCTAGTCTGGAACTTTCTGGAGGGTGGAACTTCCAGTCCTTATGTCTTGTAGGTGTTAATTGGAGCCATATAGAGTTACCACACCATATAAGCCCCTTTATCGTTTCACAATGAATTGGGACTTTCTGGTTTTCAGAAAAAAACAGATCGTTTCAGAAAATCACAGTTTATTTCAGAATGTTCTTTGATGTTCTTGAATGTTGTGAAATTCAATTCATCTCTCATTAATACGTTAATATTCCACATTAAAAGTTGCAAATATTCATGAAATTGAGCATATCCACATTAATTCTTTACACAGACCGTCACCTTGATAATAACAGGATATGAAACATTCTATTGTATAATTACTAAGTACTATCCAAATACTGCATGCTTTTATTTCCATTATCTGATAGCAAAATATCTAATTTATCTTAATGAACCATCGACCGTGTTTATTTACACTTTTTTTTTCAGTCTGAAAGGTTAATTACCATAGATCAGATATAAAATGTTTCGTGAATATTAAGTATAGTTGATACGGAGGAACCATTCATTATTGATACCATTGATAAATATGTTAATATTCGTGGTATTTTCGTGATGTAATATACTTTTAGATACATTCATTTTATTGATCGTTTTTTTTTTGTTCCAGGTGAGTACTTTCGCTTGTGAAGATGCGAAAATAATTTTATTCAAAGTACCCTAGAACGTGAGTATCCGAATAAAAATTTTTGGTTTCTGAACCGTACTGCTCTAGAAATTTCACTGTGACAAGATATGACGAAATATTCCTTCATGCAGTGAAGGTTTAATAATGGGGAACCCTTTGTGTCCCTTGCTGGCTGAAATTTTCATGGATAACATATAGTGTGAAATCCATAATAATCAGTTAACTAACAGTTACAGATACGTAGATGATATCTCAGTCTGTTTCACTGGTAAAGATAGGCAATTAGGCAAGTTCATTGAATATGTCAATTCCATCCACTCGTCAATAAAATTCACCGCTGAGAGAAAGGTGAACAATTCAATAAATTACCTTGACATAACCATTACGCAAAATAACAATAAACATGAATTTACATTTTTCCACAAACCATATTACGCAGACATCATACATAATTCCTCCACACATCCTTACCAGCATGAAGTTGCTGCATTCAATAGTATGCTTCACAGACTTTTGAATATTCCACTGCCTGAGAGTAATTTTTCCAGAGAGAGTATGCTTCATAGACTATTGAATATTCCACAGTCTGAGAGTAATTTTGTCAAAGAGAGCTGAGTTTGATCAAACAAATCGCGGTTAACAACAATTATAAAGTAGATATTATAGACTCCATTCTTTCCAAATGAATACAAAAGGAAGTCATGGACCTGGTCTACCCAAATTCAAGATGCGATAACGTCAGTTATAGGACATTGTCATATTTGGGTGAACCAATCAATAATATTGCCCATTTGTTGTAGAAAGAATGCATAAACGTAGCTTACAGAACGAATAATAGTCTATGTAAATTCATTAAAAACAAAGAAGACAACAATCAATGTCGGATAGATCAGGAGTATATAATCTGACGTGTGGCTCTTGCCCAAAACTGAATATTGGCCAAACAAGGAGAACATTTTCCCACAGAATTAAATACCATATAAGTAGTTTTGTAAATAGAAAGGCCTATTCCACATTTGCAAATCTTCTTTTAGCAGAAGGACATGCTTTCTATCATGAATACGATGTGTTACATTCAGAGAGAGAAGATTGAATTTCAAACTTCTAGAATATTTAGAAATCAATAGATTCAGGAATTCGGGTAACTGACGAAATTATCGATTAGAATTGAATAACTCCCAGTTACTTAATATTTTTTCAAATGTGGAAACTAGGACACTAATGTGGAATTAGTAAAGACACGCCCGAAGAAGCCATTGTATGTTGCGTTTTTGTAAAATCGTTTAGTGAAAATCTCACAATGAAGTTTTTTTTGAATATTCCAAGTTTTTAGAATTCCAATAACGTTGAATATACGAGGACTGCTCAAAAACTGAGTTGAATGTTCAAATTTCGCGAATGTACGTGATATTCAATTAGCGAATTTTTCAGTTTCACTCGTCTCAAACATGTTTTCACAGTTTCAACTGTTGAACGTGTTTAGCTTGTTGTTGAGAGGCTTAAAAGTTAGAAGTACTTTGCTTTCTGTTTTCTTCGATTTTCGTGACGTAGTGCATCAGCAGTTCTCGCCACATGGTCGTACGGTCAAAATGGAGTGTTATCTTGAAGTTATGCGCCGGTTGCGAGAAGCAATACGAAGAAAACGTCCGGCAGCGTGGAAAAACAATTCATGGCTTTTGCATCACAATAATATCTTGCTCACTCGTCAATGCTTGTTTGTAAAATTTTTTACCAAAAAAAAAAAACCGTGATAATGACCCCCTCCGACTTCTACTCGTTCCCAAGATTGGAAGAATTCACGAAAGTATGGCGTTTTGCGATGATTGGGGAGATAAAAATCGAATCGCTCAGAGAGCTCAAGGACATACCTGAAAGTTTATATCAGATTTGCTTCGAGGATTGGAAAAAACGCTGGCACAATTGTATAATATATGATTTGGACTGCTTTGAAGGGAACAAAATAGAAATTGATGAACAAACAATTATTTTTCGAGAAAAATGATAATTCACCTCATTTTTTCAATAGACCTCGTAAATTGAATATATAAATAATGCAAGAGTTGGTTGCAATGCCAGTAAAGGTTGATCCACACTATGATGCCGATCTCCACACTTCCTCGGTACGTCAGTCCATACTATCGCTACCACTTGAGTTTCGGTCTCAGAACTCTCCGAAACAGATATATTTCCAACAATGGGGAATGTTCCTCATTTTGGGTTATTACAGCAAATGCAAGTTTGAACAAAATAAAGTTGAGTTTTATTCATGAGTTTTTCAAATTCACTTCGAAAAATATTCAAATTGATGTTTCAAATGTTGAGTTTTAATTTTCAAAGGGATTTGTTTCTTATTCACATATTGGCAACAGCGCCTATATCCATTTGAAATAATTTATACGTACCTAGATATTCTACTTTAAAAAAGGAAAATTATCTTTATAAATCAACAATTAAGACAGAATATAAATTATAGTTCAATACCACCTCCACAAGCCACATAAACAACAGTTGTTTTGTTATTTATTTATATAGAGGAAGATAGGTTAGGTGCACAAAATGTCAAATGTCACAGAATGTCTCGGAACTCTGAACATAAGTAAAAAGAACAGCACGCCTCTGAAAAATGTCATCTTTGTTTGTCTCATACAGGTAACAGATTCATTGTTCTTCATTAGCTATAACCGATTTTGCCAAATGGTGAAATAGAAACGAATCCCTTTAAATGTTGAATGCATTATTTCATTCCTTTTTTTAAATATTTAAATGATTTTTTAATGAAAAAGGTGAAATGATAAGTTCAAAATGCGTTGTTTTAGAGCTCTTTTATGAAACCTACTTGATTTTCGTCAGGAGGAACTTTCCCCAATGGCAAGATATTGAAATTTCATCGAATCGCGGTAGTGTGAACGCATTTTCAATCCCATTCCAATTCATGATCGCTCAGTTGGCGTTACTAACGATTGTGTGTGATACCAATATCCACATAAATATTTGCCAACTGTGACAAACGGAAAATTGTGGACCTTTCAAAATTATATATGGTAAAATATGTTGAAATATGTTTTTTTTTCGTTAACCAGTTATCGCATCCCTACAAACGACAACCCTCAGAAGTCGAAACTTGACTGAGCTGAGGACTAACGAGGTCTTACCTTTTAACGTGTGATTCCTATGTGTCATAAATATTTTAGATCAAGATCTACAGATGATGTGGTGCTGCAGGTTTTTCCGGGTGTTCCTGCAGCTGAAAAAGCAAATGCGCCACTGGAATCAATGAAGTCGCCCCGGAGCGCCAATTAATTTTTATTGTTGTTTTTATTTTATTTTTATTATTGTTTTAATAAAAATTATAAATAAAATATTATACCCAGGTTCGTAATACTTATACCATATTAAATTTGTGAATAGGAAAATAATTCCAAGTCAGTACAATTGGATGGATTGATAAAAATTATAGACAGTTATTTGATTCTGAAAAGTCTACATTCCACATCACCAAACAATAGGCTTCAGTGAGGAATATCCTCGTTGAATACCTATCTTGAAACGCAATACACTCTGAAAACTGCAAATTTGAATATTAGAAATATAAGAAAGAGTCTTTTTTTAATTTTCGAATACATTTCTCGTACATTGTCAGTGAAATAAATCACTGAAGTGAATTATATAAACTCAAATTACTCATCTGAGGAATACCATCAATTTTTGCCGAGGAACGATTGCTTACCCTCAAATATTCAAAATAGCTCTAATTACTCCTATTCATAACAAAGGTGAATTCAACAACACGGACAGTTACAGGCCTTTTTGCATTTTACCTGTTATCTCAAAAATATTTGAAATAGTACTAAAAAAATAGATAATTATAATATTTTGAAAAAAAGAACTTATTGAGCAATGCTCAGTTTGGTCTCAGACGCAGATTGCACCGATAGTAGAGACATCTACTACCGGTGCAATCTGCGAAATGTATGAAAATATTCTAGAAGCTTTTGAGGTGCGTAAATTGTGCTGGGCGAAATTTTATGACATGTCCAAAGCGTATGATATGGTGGACCACGGTGTATTATTACAAAAATTAGAATATTATGGGATCAGAGAAAAAGCTGTAAGTAAATCTATCTACATCCTACCTCGCAGGTCGCCAGCAACGTGTTAAATGCAACGACGACATATCAAAACCTTCAAAAGTCAATTATGGAGTACCACAGGGTTCAATCCTGGGTCCCGTATTATTTATTATTTATATTAATGATATGACTTTCAACGTAATGAATGTGTCTCCTATAATGTACGCTGATGATGCAACTTACTTGTTGAGTGACACTACGCCTCACAAATTACTTTCTAACGCTAATGCATCTGAAACCTTTTTAGCAAACTGGACTAGAAGCAACTATCTCACTATAAGTGATGATAAAACCAAAACGTTAGATTTCTTAACTGAGAATATATAAAAAATAATGAACCAGTCAAGCTTCTCGAAGTGCATTTTGACTCATCACTGAATTTCTTTTTGCATATTCACAAATTATCAAATCGACTATCCACGTGTATATACCTGATAATACAACTTAGCAACATAATAACAACGGATTGTTTAAGAATAGCTTATTTTGCCATTTTTCACAGCATAATGACATAATATGGACTAATAGTTTGGGGTTCATCATGTCATCTAGATATAATATTTAATCTACAAAAAAAAGTAGTAAGAATTATGGCACCGGCTAAATACGAAGATCATTGTAAACGTTTTTTCAAAAATCTCCGTATATTAACTCTGCGATCTTGCTTCATATATGAATTTCTGTGTTATGTTAAAAATTTAATTGGTGAAAATAAATTGACTAAGCAGGAGGACATACACTACCATGATACCAAAAACAAATGTAAGACTACCCAAATATAGATTAGGTAAATCGCAAAACTCTTATTTATATATATCTTTGAAATTTTTCAACGTGTTACCATATGAGTTTCAGACTTTACACATGAGTATGAACACTTTCAAAGTGAAAATTAAAAATATTTTTTACAGAATGCTTTTTACACCTACAAAGAATATTTTAATTATTTTGACTCATGAATTAATTCATTGCCTATCTAATAATAAATATATTTTTATACAATAATATTTATGTATTTATTTGACTGTATTGTGTTACATTGATTTTAATTTATATTCTATTTATCCCATTGACGTGTGCGAATACTATTTATGTATAAATTCTATTTCTCTAAATATCTTACAAATTTTTTTCAATGTCTCACTTAATTGTCGTTTTTTTTCAATGCCACAACCTTATACAGTGCATTCCAGTTGAAGCAAAGTATCCTGAATGAATCAAATACGTCAACTTCAGTTTTCTGAAGAACACATTTGAAGGGGAACATCAATTTTTGTAATTTGTTCTCTCTCCGTAACAATAAAAATTTCAAGTGGTCTAGTGTAACTTCATTCGAAAGGTACTTCAATTTAGGGTCCAACTCTGTAACATATTTGACATTTCAATGATAAAAGAGACGACAAATAATGTCAGAAAACAATAAAATACTTTTTTAAGTTTGTATTCAATTCCAAACGAGAATGTAAAATCAAACAGAAAAATGTACTTTATTAAATGTTCGAATGGAGCATGATCAACTTGCATAAAATGGTGTGAGCGAGCTTCAGTTTCCTCTCTTACATTCTGAAGAATTTCAGGTGTAGCTAACAGCATCTGGTTATTTCTTCCCGTAAATTATTCACAGTAGTAGGCTGCGTATCGTAGACTTTTATTATGGAGGAACTATGCAAGGAGAAATAGCTTCATTTTGAAAAATTATTCAATTTCGTTATAGAGGATCTAATTTGTTAGCGTTATTGCTTGACATATCTTTAATGTTGAGCAAATTGAAATACGTTTCACCATGCTTTAAGCTTTATAAAGCTCAGATCAGACTTTTTTTGAAGTGTTGTTCCAATGTATGGGGCACCGCCCCCAAGCATACCCTGAAGCAAAATGAACAGGCTTGTTTCATGATATGGAAAATGACACTGAGTTGCTTATAGACTGATCGATTTAGGGGTATATTATACTTATCAAGCCTAATCGGTCCCAAAATCTCTTTATATTTGCAGAAAAAAGAATAATTCGGAAAGCAAGAATTTAAATTGGCCGCGTGTCTATTGACCAATAAAATTGCCAAGTGTATTGGTTTTTAACCCTTCACTGCGCAATGTAGCAAAATATGCTACATGGAGTTCAAAGGAAATATGTAATTACAGAAATCTATAAATCATGTCTCAGAATATGGCATCGTGATCGTTAGGATCTATATCCTTGTATGTTCAGTTTCCAACTCACAGATGTCACTAGAAAATGTATGACGCCTTCGTTATTGTACCGCCAACTGCCAAGATGGACACATGCTAAGTTGCCCATTTTCGTGGTGTATTTTATGGAAGAAAAATCATAGTGAAGGATCCAAGAAAAATATTAGCCTCTTCCCGAAGGTTTGTAGATTTCCATATTACTTGTAGAATTAGGATACTATGTTTATTTGTCAAGAAAGACTCCTTTTTCCTATTGTTGTAGATATGCATCATCTCACAGTTTCATTAAAATTCGTAAGTAGCGTATCTGCAACAATTCTAACTTCGTGAAAAAAAAATACGATCTTTGTCTTTGATATTCCACTGAAATATATATATAGATATATATATATATATAGATATATATATATATATATATATATATATATATATATAATATATATATATATATATTATATATATATATTTCAGAAATGGAAGAAATACGAAAGAAGCCTAAAACTGCGCCCCTATCAAGAAGCGAAGTTGAGTATATCGCAGATAATTGGTCAGAAGTAAGTGGTGACTTCGATTCCGAAGACGAGAATATATTAGATGATAGCGACCAGATTCCATTTGAAAATGATGATATAATTCAAAGTGATAAAGATGATGATGAAGAACCATTCGACATAGAGAGTATGTCGATAGTATTTTTAGACGATATAAATATGAATAAGGAAACTGAAGGTCTATCAAATGGGCATAACGAAAATAAAGAGAATTCAGAATCAAATCACAAAGATGAAGTAGAACCCAAGAGAAAACGCCTGAAAATAAATCAGAATAGCACAAATAATAATAATAAAAATAACAAAAAGAAAAATCTGAAAGAAATAAAACAGAAATTAAACAAACTGGAATGGTCGAAAACAAACTTGAATATTTTGGAAGAAGATATAACATTTTCTGGCAATGACACCCTTCCAAATAAAATATTTGAACTTCATACACCCTACGACTTTTTTACATACTTCTTTGATAACTCTTTGGTTAGAATGATTGCTGAACAAACTAATCTTTACTCTACCCAATTATTTCCTGATGCACCAAAGTTTTTACGGAAACAGACATAAAAAGGTATGTTGGAGTTTGTGTGCTGATGTCAGTTATACATCTCCCAAATGTGAGGGATTATTGGTCTACACAACTAGGAAACGAAACGATTAAAAAAACAATGCCCCAAAAACAGTTTGAGAAAATTAGACAACATTTACACTTCAATGATAATCTACTATGCTTCCCCGTGAAAATCAAGGACATGATAGACTTCACAAAATTCGGCCAATAATTGATCATTTGTTGAAAAATTTCAAAACAATTCCTTACGAACCATGCCTGTCCATAGATGAGCAACTGTGCTCCACAAAGGCAAGGAATTTCATGAAACAGTACATGCCAGCAAAACCCCATAAATGGGGCTACAAGCTTTTTGTTTTATCAGGAGTCTCTGGTTTTTTGTATAATTTTGAAATATTCACAGGACAGGAAAATGATGAAAATAATCGTTTAGAAAATGAAGAAGATCTGGGATCAAGTGCAAATGTGGTAGTAAGATTGCTAAGACACATTCCACAGTTCAAAAATTATAGAGTCTATTTCGACAATTACTACACGACAATGCCTCTTTTGTCTCAGTTGTCATCTCGTGGAATTCACTCATTAGGAACAGTAAGAATAAACCGTATCCCGAACTGTCCTTTTCCCGCTAAAGAAGAATTACAAAATGCTCCGAGGGGAACGGTCTATGAATATGTCACCAAGTTCGATAATACACCCATTTCTTTTGTTGTTTGGAAGGATAACAAAACTGTTCACCTGCTATCCAGTTATTGTGGAGCCTTACCTGTTTCATCTGTGAAAAGATATGACCGAAAGAGACGTCAATATGTCTATGTCGATTGTCCCAATGTAGTAAGCCAATATAACAAACATATGGGGGGAGTAGACCTTCTGGACTCTCTTATTGGTAGATACAAAATTAAAATTCGTTCAAAGAAGTGGTATTTTCGTCTTTACCACCTTTTAGATATAACCATCGTTAATGCTTGGCTTCTTTACAAAAGGCAAGCTATTTCATTGGGAAAGACCACAATGTGCCTGGCGGATTTTCGAACAGAATTAGGAACATCCCTTTGTTTAATGGGGGCCTTCAATCATAGGGGCAGAAGATCAGAAGTCGAAAAAGAACTTTCAAAAGTAAAGAGAAAACCATCAACATCACTACCTCCAGCAGACGTCAGGAAGGATGAGTTCTCTCATTGGCCTTTATATATGGAAACTAGGCAACGCTGCAAGTACCCGAAATGTAAACCTTCACTTTTGTTAAATGTGAAAAGTGTAGTGCCTCATTATGTTTCAACAAGAAAAAAAACTGTTTTAAAATTTTTCATAACAATTAATATTAAGTATTTCATAATTTTAATAAATACAGTATGAATTTCTTTTAACCACATTTTATAACTATAAGTATGACCCGTTGACAGTTGAATCAAATTTCATTTTCAGTGTGTTTATTGTTTTTTTATAGAGTTAATATGTAAAGAATAACTTTATAGTTCATAATGAATATGATTTTGACTTTTATATTTTTTTAAATAAAAGTGAAATGTAGCACATATACATCACTGCCAAAATTTGTAGAATGTGAAATGTAGCATATTTGAAACATGAAAAAAATGGACAAAAACTCAAAAAAATCGTCAAACTGGATTTTTTTGAATATTTTCCCGCATTTTGGAGAAAAAAGTACATGGAATACTTTTTTTTCAAAAGAAAAGAAGTTGTTGCGCAGTAAAGGGTTAATATCCAATCACAGATCTAATGATCCAATTTGATAGACGCCATTTTTGTTGTTATTGTTGTCAACTCGATGTGAATACAACTGTTACAATTATATAATTACAGAACGTTTTTTTGTAAAAGGTAGGTCTCGGCGGGAACCTATTTTACTGCATATTCCGTGTCATTAGTTAACATTCCGAAAAATATTTTTTCAGGTTATTTTTCGATTGATAAGTAATTCTACATTTCACTGTACATATTTTTGCTTCTCTTTTCAGTCACCATACTGCTCCTTGGCCGAGGTAAAATGAAAATTGAATCAAAACTTTCCATTCTTCGATAAAAGACAAAGTCTGAAATGAATATCATATAAATAAAAGGGACCTACTGAATATACCACCTATCGTTTCAATTTTTCATTCTTCATTTCGGTACCAAAGTATTGCAAATTTTTCAAGTGAAATTGGTAAGTTGTCGAAAGTCAGCTTTAACAAAACTAGGCTCACCATCCATTTTGAAATTATTTTAACAAAAATACGAAGTTTTTGGAAACCATTGACATTAGAAAGAGTATATTGTCGCATACACTACAGAGGACGCTGGCTGACTGGATGACAATATGGCTATTATACCAGTAACGTTGAATTTCTTATTTTTTGGTGGGTGGCATGAATGCATAATTGATTTATTTCATTAGGGTTCATGAGCATTCGAAAACCATTTGAAAATACAGCTCATTTAATTCTATTTAGAATTATATTTAGATATAACTTGCACTATATCAGTTATCAAGGCAAATATTATTGTCCATTTCTATGCTTAATTCGTGGATTCGAGCAATCTTATTATTGTATATTAATTTGTTTGCTGGCTTTATTCTTAAAAAAATGAATCAATAATTACAGAAAATTTTAATTAATCGTTCATTTTCTCAGGAAAATGGAATACCCATATCATTTTTTGGTTTATTCGGCATTGAAAATGTATGTCATATCGGGTGAATTCTGCTTGTTTTTGCAACATTGTGTTTCAAATTTTTCTTAGCTGACATCTCGCGTAGAAACAATTCGTTTTTTCATCGAGTTTAGTTTGTGTATGTTTTGAAAGTGTTTTAGAGATATATTCGAATATTAATATGGTGCATTCTTGTGCTGATTTTAATTGTGCGGAAAGGCACAAGAAAACAGAAAGCGCATTGGTTTATAAGTGAGTTATTTCATGTAATGAGTTTGTGTTCCCAAAGGATAAAATGATGAGAAAAAAATTTGGTGCAAGTATTGAAAAGAAAGAGCTACAATCCTTCTACTCTTCCAAGACTTTATAGAAATCATTCAAAAAGTGACTATAAATGAAAGAGCAACGAAAATATTGAATTTGATGACAGAGTTTTTTATTTCAACTATAAGCATTATCCACAGAGTTATTCCTGTTACTGAAAGTGTGAAACAAAATTAAATGAATTTTATCAAATGATTAATGGTATTATTACCTCAGAAGCTTTTGTTGGATCAGTTTGAGTACAATCAATTCTGTCTATACTTGACCTCATTCAACCTTCCTCTCAGGTTTTGGAAGATTCAACAGATTACCCAATTGAGCCTATAACGCTTGAATTTAGTAGCTATAGTAGAAAGAGGTATGTATGTAAGAATCGTTTTTTTATAATGAATTGCAGTTGTATAGATTGAGGATTGTAGAATAAATTGAATATTTGAAATGATTCTTTAATCCAGTTTGCTATATTTTTTAATTTTCATCACTGTATATCATTAAATATTGCATAAAATCATAGTTTAGGTAAATATTTTGTGATCTATCGACTTTATGTACTAATTTTAGATATTATAGAACTTACTTGCAAACGTGATTTTTCGTGTACATTTTATTCCATGTGGGCAATTTTTCATTAATTGAAACGTTAACGGGTTCATATACACTTCCATAATCAAATTGATAATTATAGGCTTCGTAAATTTACGATTTGGCAATGTTGATTATTTCTATTGTTCCTATTGGTCAATCGAACAAGAAGCGGCAATAGGGGCATGACGTCATCACCCTACACATTCGAAAGTGAACTATAAACCAAAAATCATGAAACAAGCCTACTTATTCCATCCAGAAAACAGCCACCCGCCTGATTGGAGACGCGAACATCACGTGTAACCTTGATAGCCTGGAATATCGAAGAAAGATTGGAGATTTGTCTCTCTTATATAGATACTTTCACAGGAAGTGTTCAAGTGACTTGGCGCATTTGATTCCACCAAGAGCGGTACATATCAGAAATACGCGACGGATTATGACTGCTCGTCGTTTTGAGGTTCAACTCAGTACACCTCAAACTTCCTGAAAACGTTTTTCCAAATGGATTTAATCTCCAGCTATCCATATCCATTGTGAATCGCTACTTTCGCACAGTCACCGCTCTGAGAGCGCTCCAAGGCTTTTCCTGTAGTGCTTGTGTTTTATCCAAAAAAAATAGGTTTACTTCCAGATAGAAGGTCTTATCATTTCCATCTGGTGATGATGGAATTTGTGTCGTTGAAGAATTCTGGAAACTTTTGGTTCGACTCACTCCTTATGTTTGGGACAACATGGTCTAAGACTGCGTTGTTTCCATCAAGGCAACCCTTGAATAATTGCATTGCGCAAGGTATTTCGATTGCTTGTAACTCTTTCTTCAAACCGTATTAGTTACTGAAAGAATCTCAATGAACGATCAGAACCTCCTATTCTATTATCCTATATTTATCTTGATAAAAAAAATGTAGGAATCTTCCACAGGAAGGAATGAAGCAATCAATTTCAAAAATTAACTCCATACAAAGATGTGTAGACCATGCAAAGACGTAACTTTCAGATACAAATTGGAAGAGAAAGCCCTTTCGAAACAGCCTTTTTCATATAAACATTGAATTATACCAAAGAAAATACTTTCGAAACAAATACATTTATATGAACGCTGAATTATACAAAAAACACTTTTCTCTATTCCGTTTGAACATTCGTAAGGGAATCGAATCAGATATCATTCACGGGACTCCTACACCATATAATTAAAGAAAAAAAGTAAAATTTCACTTACAACTGGAATACAAACGGAATAGAGAAAAGTGTTTTTCGTATAACTCAGCGTTCATATAAAAGTATTTGTTTAAATATTTTTTCTTTCGTGTAATTCAATGTTTATATGAAAATAGCTGTTTTGAAAGGAGTTTTTCTTCCAGTTTATGTCTGAAAGTTACTTCACACATCTCTGTGTAGGGTTAATTTTTGAAATTGATTGCTTCCTTCCTTTCTTTGGAAGTCCGTACCACGGGAAAGACCATTTTATTCATACAATAATAATCCGGGACTTCTGCTTTCGATATAATCGCTGCCGGGTGATAACTAGATGTCAATTTTATAGCAGAGAATATTTCGTGGAAAGTCCGAGGTAGCTTCTTTCATTTGATATAGTCAAACTTTCGAAATTTGTTTTTTTTATACAAAAACAATGGATGACATTTTCCATACAACTTGTACTGACTTAAGGAAATACATGATAATCTGTTTTATTCTATGCTATTGGATTTATTTTTCTCCACTTGAAACTTTTCTTTCCTGGAGACGTATACTACTGAGAATATTATTTGTTTCATGTGAAATTTCAAATTTAAAATTGTATATCAATACTATTTCATATATTACGTTTTGTAGCGTTTCTTTGAATAATATCTGTTTCTATTCCATGACGACTGTTTGTAGTACAAACAGAACAGGAAAAACTAAATAGTCTGTAGAAGACATTTTTGTGGAAATATTCTAACATGAATCTCACAAGATTCACCCATAATAAAATGTAGTTCATTACTTCGTTAAAGTCCTATAAAGATATTACGCAAATGAATGTTAGCTGGTAAGTTGATGAGTTCAGATAATATCGCAACAAGACTCTCAATGAAAACATTTCTGTTCTGACAATAAGCAAATTGAAAGTTATTTAATTTTAGTTCCTGTTTTCCATATGCTGTCGTGAAAATTATGGGAGATATGACTATATGTGAAGTAGTTGAATTTTTTGATCTTCTCTCGTCATTCCCTTGAAATTATTTACCTAATGTTATAATCCATTCATAGATACACTCTAATAATCTAATGAGGGTATACAGTTCTATGAATACGATTCATTTATATATTCTTGGGCTCGTTGAAACGATAAATTTCAACCGTCAAATCGAGTGAAATGTCGTGAAAAGTTAGTTAGCATATCCGCACCTAACCAGTTTTGCTATGGCGTGTTGAACTCTTTAGTAGAAAAAATCATTTTGCGGCCAGCTTGTAAAATAACAGGCTTTGACAAATGCCCCATATGTTACACATTTCGCAGTTAGTGATGGAAAGAGACAGTAAGAGAGAGAGACACATACATAGCTCTGGTCCTGAGGTTCCACGTTTGCATCCAATTCATAATTAATGACATGAATCTCAGACAGTTCATATAGTATCATATCATATCATCATCATCATCATATCAACTTGTTCTCTTATCAAGTCTGGAAAAAAATTAGAAAAGTTGATAGATCTGCACAGCATTCAAGAATGAATGTAATGCGAAATTCTATTTTTTCAGAAAGTGAAGAGCATAATTTTCAAAAGCCTCACAAACTGAAATAATGAATGTTTTTTTTTATTTTCAACGAACATATGGCCAAAGAATTGTAAAAATCTCTTCATGTGATTTTTTTACATTTATTCATCAATTTTTTGAATGTATCGATAAAGAACAGCATCCTACAGAATGTTGTTTTCAGGTGAAAAATGTTGACATACGAGTATTTTAAGTTCTATATATGTTTCTGGCAAAAATTGTCGGAAATATAATGATGACAATTTATCACAAATAGTTTTATTTCAAGATCCAGTTTAATTTTAGGGGTCATGCATAAAACTATCATCGGCGTGCAGATTCTGTAATTATAGGGATCAGTAGTTTTTTTCCAAATATGTTCCCTTTCTCAACAGTAATATTCAAGATATTGAAATTTCATAAAGAACAGGTAAACCGTTGGGAAAGTTAGTTTAAATAATAAGTCATTCAAAATGGCGGACGATGTAGATGCGAGTAAAAGTGATCTGACGAAAATATGGAAATATTGTAAAAAATCCGTGGTAAATTCAGTACCTAGTTGAGTGCATAACTTGCCAAGCAGTGTATCATAATTCGTGTGCTTTAAGAATAGCAGGTCTGATGGCCTTAGGAGAGAAAAACTATGTGAAATGCTGTTCAAGATATGTAGAAGTTAAGAGAGGAGATGCAGAAGGAAAAAGGAAAATCATCAGAAATCGTACATAAGTTATTGGAAGCTAAAGATGAGATTTTAAAAGGTGAAGACGAAATAATTTCTGGGTTGAAAGCCAAAGAAATATTGTTATACACAAACTTAGAAAAAGCAGAAAGAAGCAAACGATGAGAATGAAGAAAATCAACGTCAACAAAAAAGCGATAAACAAGATACGACCTATGCTAGTCAGACGGCATCAAATTTGAGAAACGAACAGCCAGTTCCACAGAAACCAGTTTTACAATCTGGCGAAAACCGTGACCCTGGCAATGTTGGAAACTATTCTTCTTCTTCTCTAAAGATGCCCGTAAAAATGAATAAAGTTGTTAGACAAAATGAAAACCACACGAAAAACAAAGCTGGTAACACTGTGGAAATCGGCACTATTATCGACAGTGACTACAATGATGACGTCGGTAAAAATAAGCCGTCCCCCGAAGATGGATACACTTTGCAGGGACACCAAAGAAAAACACATAAGAAAAGACTGGGCACAGTAAATACCACAATAGAGGAAATCATAGTGGTTTCTCAGGAGAGGACAAAAAAGTATGGCTCTACATCTATCGAGTAAAACCTCATGTTACAGTAGACATGGTATGCAACTATTTGAAATCGAAAGAGCTGCTTAAAAATGATGATATCATAGTAAAATAAATTTCAACAGACGAAGGATGGCTCAAACGGTTTGTAGTCGCAGCACCACTAGAGCGTAAGGACTTTATATATGAACCAAACTTCTGGCCCTGTAGAGTGGGCATCAAGAGGTTCGACTTCAAAAAACACCCAGGATTATTCAACAAAGGAGGGGATTTTTGCTGAACACCCAACAAGAATGCAACAAAAACACCAGAAAGACAAATGCACATACCAATTATACTGGGAAACTCAGACTAATGCATCTGAACGTAAGGAGCCTCAGATGCAAAGTTCCAGAAATCGAGGTCCTACTGGAAAAATTAAACCCCGATATCTTCTGTGTATCAGAACATTGGTGTAAAGAAGGAGACATAGAACTAATCAATCTGAATAGCTACTCACTTACTAGTAGCTATTGCCGAAACGAAAATCGAGGTGGAGGAACAGCTATATACAGAAAACTTGGTCATAAAATAAATACAGCTATTGGTCCTAAAAACCAAATTGAAGAACAATTTGAATATACTTCTTGTAAATTTCTTGTAAATCGATATGTATATTACTTTTGTTTACAGGTCGCCAACTGGTAGCTTAGAATGTTTTATTGAAAAACTGATGAAACTTCTGGACTTTTTCAGTACCCGAAGGAACTATCTGATAGTATGTGGGACTTTAATATTAACTTCAATCATAGTGCTGCAGATCCACTGACACAGGCACCCTCTGCGTATTGTCTAACTCCACATGTCTCTGCTGTAACAAGGCCAGGTAGTTCCTCAGAAGGTACACAAATTGATAATATTTTCAGCAGTTTACCTGATCTATCCCTTGAATGCTTTGTGTTTCAGTCAACGTTATCAAATCATTATAGCCAAATACTCGACATAGAATATAACACTCCATCCAAAACCACTCTATCAAAAATCGATTCTTTAATGCAAGTAATATAAAACAGTTCCAAAATTCTTTACTTTCAGAAAACTGGGATACGGTATACAGCTCACTTGATGTTAATAGTAAATATAGAAATTTTCACGACATACTGTTCCATCATTTTGATATTGTATTTCTGGAAAAGAAAGTCAAAGCCAAAAATTATGAAACAAATTGGGTCACGTCAGAATTTCAACTTCAAAAAATAAATCCAAGACTATTTGGAGTATATTTAATCAAGCCAAAAATAAAACCAAAATGAAAAATCCATAACCCTGAAAGAACCTGATGGTCAAACTATAACAAATCGTTTTGAAATAGCAAACACTTCCAATAACTTTTACACCCAATGCGGAAATATACAAAATGTTCATGAAACTGTGTCTCATGCAAATAACACAATGTTCTTTAAACCAGATAAATGATTATAGACCAATATCACTTCTTCCGTCAGCTTCTAAGATCTTTGCACGTGTAATATATATGAGACTGCTACTATTAATGGACCAAACAAATATTTTAAATGCTCAATAATTTGTTTTCAGGAAAGGTATGTCTACTGAACTAGCAATTTTCAATTCAATTAAACATATCACTGAGAGTGTGGATAAGGGACACTCTTTGGTAGGCTTGTAGTTTGATCTTTCAAAAGCGTTCGACACAGTAAAACATAAAAAACATGAACAAACTAGAAGGTTACGGTATTAGGGGTGTAAGTCATAAGCTCATTGAGTCTTACCTATCAGATCGTTCGCAAGTTGTTGCTATCATGGATGAACAGGACGAATACCTGTCTAACAAAGCAAATATCATGCAAGGGGTGCCCCAAGGGTCAATTCTTGGACCCCTACTCTTCTTATTATATCTGAATGATATGTCTCATGCATTGAAACTTGGTAGTATATATCAGTTTGCTGATGACACATCGGTTGTTATAGGAAATAATATGTTGGAGCTCTCAACAAAAGCTTCAACTGTCGCACAAAGCATGAGCATGTGGTGTGAAGGAGACACGCTTATGTTGAATGTTGAAAAAACGGGACTAATAACATTCAGTAAAAGAAATAACTTTGAATCATTCCCACTTGTTATCAGATCATATAAAATTTTCCATCCATAAGGTGGATGGAATAGAAGGAGCCAATATCAAAAAACTAAGCAGCTACTTTCTTGAAATCATTGTGCGATCTATAAAGTGCATCAAAATTTAAGGAAAATAAAGTTTGTATAATTTTCCCTCATGATAATATGGGGATTGTTATTGCGCCACTACCTACAGATGTGTTTGTTCATAACTCGGTTCATAACAGCATTAAAATGTACAAATTTTCTTCAAGTAAAATGAATGGTTGCTCATAGTTTCTGAACTGAGTTTTGAATGTCAACAAGTATTTAAATCTATAATTTTGCTATTTATGACATGTTGTTCAAAGATGAAGTAGAAGCTGTTTATATTGAAACAAAATCTGATAAGAACTGTATATTATTAACATCGTAAAAAAAATACTTTCAACACAAATCATGAAATTATAAAACAACAACAAAAATTAATTGGCGCTCTGGGGCGACTTCATTGGTTCCAGTGCCACATTTGCTTTTTAAGCTGCAGGAAAATCCGGAAAAACCTGCAGCACCACATCATCTGAAGATCTTGATCTGCCAATGTCCTCTATTTCATAAAAACAAAATGTAGGGTGTCTCCAGAGACTCCAATAAATTCAATAAATAGCCAGAACACTTCGTGACACGACTATCGTCAAACTTAAACCAGTCCGTATCGTCTTTGACCAAGGCATAATAATGACCAGATTCAACGCCAGAACCACAGTGAACAATGACTGCATGAATATTATAATAGTGGTCTGCTAGATTGAAAGTTTTCATATATTTCGAACCTTCGTAAGAGTTTGATGCTTCCGTCAGAGATTGAGTCATGCTTGAAGATCATCAGTGGATTGATTCTTCTGTCAATTTTATAATTGACATTCGTAGAGACGCATGCCACCTCTACTTTCTCAGAATATTCTATCAATCAAACATGAGGTTTCGGTTATTTGTTATAATATTGTTTGTTATAATTCATTTTTGCTACCTCTTGAACATTTGCTGCAGAGTAAACAGGTGAAGATTTTTCCAGAAAAAGATTTAAAAACACGAGACGAGAAAAACTGTATGAAATCATTCAATCCAGAGCGGTCAGGAGTATTGATTCTGCAATTTTTTTGCTCACGAAGAGTGTTCAACAAGAACCCCAAGAATTTGGGACAATCCTCTTGTTGTTCTAACGAGTATCTAATGGACTTCAAAGACTCCAGGAAATCTGTTGTTGGGAAAGATGATACATATTCACGAAACTGCAGCTGCATGAGCAGTTGTTTGAGGTGTTTATAATTTATATCAATCAATAAATGCGAATTCAACGAGGTTGCCAAACGAAAAAATTATTTCCACATTCGAAGCAGTCACCACTGAATCCACACAAAAAATCAAGATGCGGCAAATCTGGTGACCGTAGAGAATTATTCTATGCTACCTCCTCCATTTGAAATGTTGAAATGAATCAACAGTACGACGAATGTCATCTGATGTTTCAATAGGATGGACGAGAATAAAGGGAAGCAGTTTTGAAACGATGTCTTACTCGAACCCCAATGTCATGTAAAAATTCAAGGGTGACTGTCATCTTCACTTAGTGAGTGAATAAAAAGAATCGACTTTTTTTGGCGTTCCCCAAAATATTTCTGATAATGGTTCTGTTTCTTTGTTCAGTCCAATCCAAAGATTTTCAACGCTCGATTTTCACTTGCAATCGTCCAACCCGTGTTAGGGATCACACGTTAAAAGGTAAGACTTCGTTAGTCCTCACCTCGCACAAGTTCTGAGTTCTGAGGGTTGTCGTTCGTAGGGGTGCAATAGCTGGTTAACAGAAAACACATATTTTTAAACATTTTTTCAAACATATGAAAAATTAACCAATTTGAAAAAAATATTAGAATGTTGTTTTCGTGGAACGACGACCCTCAAAGGTCGAAACTTAACAATCATTGAAGTTTCAGCTTCCAACAGAAATACATCTGTTGATATCTGGTAGTAGAACCCTTTGGAAACTTGGAGACAGTCAAAATTTGAAATATTGCAAGACGAACAGAAGACGTATCCCAACCCGTGATATATAAGTGTGAAAGTTATGACTAATACAAAATAGACTCCTATATCGACTCTTGAGGCTACTTAGGCATAGATCGATCGACAAACCAATCAATATCTGACAATATCTGACAACCAATTTTCTGTTAATTAAGAAACATCTCTAGAAGTTATTTACAATCATTCATGATCAGTTTTTGAACTGTTTGATTTTATTTGGTAGCTTTCTCTTAATATCAAAGGAATTAAATTGGCCACATACAATTTGTTGATAATTAATATAAAATTTTGTATTTTTATAAATAGACAACGAAAAAACACAAGTTAATTATCACTCATATAATACAATATCTGCTACGAAACGTGTCTTCACCATTAGCCTAACTTTTCAAATGAAAATCAGGGTGGTTCAAAGTTTGTCTAGTCTAGTCTCCAATATTTTGAGACTACTTATGAAAGTACAATCACATGAAATGATACCAAAAGAAGTAAGGTTGCTGGCCAAAGGTGACAAAGTTTTATTGACTACTTGAAACATCCACAAACCAGGAGTAATGAACCAATACCAGATAAACTTCTGGATATGAATGGATATAAATTCATATCAATTTGAGAATAATTATATAGATTACTTTTTTGTGAATCACTCAATGTTATTTATTTGTATGTCCAATAACAGCTGATACACAGCCTTATGTCAAACACCAGGACTCTAGAACACCAACCATATGCAAGTCTGTATAATAGTTAGCTGGAACTCTCTTAGGAATATGAACGTTTTGCTAATTTCTAATGTAAAAAGTATTGCGTATTCTATCTTGTTACAAAGAAATAGTAAGTGATGGATGTGATCAGGCGATCAATAGGGAAGGGATGTTTTTAGAAATTATCCAAAAACTCTTTGGGAGAACCTTCTTTCGTTGAAACGTCATCTTGTTAGTTTCAATACTTCCGAATTTGAGGTGTTTGTTAATTTATATATACTCCTAATTGACTGTTATCACTACACCTGATGCCTTTATATAATAAAAAAAAATTCTAACCTAATTAAAGTTCTTTCTCATCTGGTATAAATAGTTAAACATAAGTTCTATGTATTTACACAACAAAACACAACCAAATTCACCTAGTTGAAGGTGAATCATTCCTAAAATGCTCGGCTGGTATACAGAAGAGTCGAAAACTGATTACCTGTTCCATACATAAGCTCTGAACTAGAGGCTACCACAACTATTCATATTTAATCCAATCTGGAAATGGTTCAGTGAGAAACTCAGGAACACACGGAAAAACTTCAATTTCGAATGGTGGAATCAAATGTGCCAAGTCACTTTAAAACTTTCCGTGAAAGTATCTATAGAAGAGAGGCAAATCTCCAACCCTTTTTCGATGTTCCAGGCTATCAAGATTGCACATGATGTTCGCGTCTCCAATCCAGCAACTTCAGGGTATGTTTGGGGGTGGAACTCCATACACGAAAACAATACTCCAAAGAATTTCTGATCTGAGCTTCATAAAGCATCAAAAGTTGCTGAGTTGTGTACAGTTTTCTGGTTCGGAACAGTGTTCCGAACTTTTCAGAAGCAGCCTTTGCAATTCCAGCGATATGATTGTGCGAAGACATATTGGTGTCCATTTCAACCTCCAACAAACTTATTGAAGCAAAAAGCGGAATTGTCTGACCTGACATTATTATATACCGTTCGGAGACATTCATCGTCTTGAAAAAAACCGATGCCTAGGTTTTTGTGGCACTAAATTGAACCTGGTTACTTTCACCCCAATTCGAAATCACGTCCAGATCCTTATTAAGATATGCAACCTCCTGCTGCCGGTGAAGTCGGCGTAGCCTGGCTCACTTGGATTCCGGCGTAGCCTGGAATCCAAGTGAGACAATTGTGATGTCGTCAGCAAAAGAATATATTGGATCCCCGGGGAACACCAGCGTTAATGGTGAAAGTATTTGAGAGATATCCATCGACGATCGGCATTGACCCTTCGTTCAGGGTTCAAGACGGGCTTGTCTTTTTCATATGTTGCATTCAAGGTTGCCTTGCCTGAAAATAAGTTTGAACAACTCTATTTTGTTCAGTTGTCCTCCGTATTTTTTTTTCGCGAAAATCATGTATTCCACTCTGCTTCCTGTTACTTGTGTTTTCCTAAGAATGCGTCAAATCCGCGATGAACCCGATTGTTGCGAGAGACGTCTTCATATTGCATAATTTAAACGGTTTCGTACCGGGAAACGACTGGAATTGTTAGGTGAAATCTGATATGCACTCGAGATATCTCTTTTCACGGAAATACGAGATTTACTTGAGGTTCAACGGAGCCTACCAACTTTGCTTCGATTCATATTTAATGAACTCTTAACGGTTTTCCAAAACTTTTCGAAGCTGGATTCATCTTTAACGTCAGCACCACTTTTTCGTGAATACAGGGAGGAACAAATCCGGTATTTCTGAATTTTTGCAGAATGGTTTATGATGTTGGCCTAATGAATAATCCAAGTTTGTGACCTTGAGTGCTGAATGCAACTTTGTCAAAAATCGAAAAAACCGCGAAAAAAAACGTTTTTTTTTTTAATTTCGGCTATTGAAATCCTGAAGCACTAGTTTTTGAAAAAACTTGCTATTATTCATTAAGCTACGAATAATTAAGTAAAAAATATAAGTACAACAATAAGTTTATTTGTAGGAAATTGAGTAATATTAAAAATAAATCACTTGCAACCGTATATCCTACGCGTGCTTTCACCACGCGTAGTGCTTGAGCTTCTACTATTATACCATGTACTGGTGAGAATTTTGTGACCTGTCTTTTTAAAACAAAACAGTCGTGTTGAATAACTTTTTTCGAAATCAATTGCCCCACCACACCAAACTAATATTTTTGCAGTCGACGCGCGTTTCGCCAACACAGTTAGCATCCTCAGGAGAAGAAAATTTATACCTAGTCTAGTCTGGTTAATTCTTATATACTAAAATTTGTTACCTGAGCTGTATACCTGAAGTCCAATACGTAATTTCTCGGTAATTAACTACCTGCAAGTTCTTAGTAATTATTCTCTACCTAACAGACGATTGAAAAGTGGGCTGGGTCCCTTATCGCCATTCATGCTGTTCTTACATTTTGCTATTTCTAGACTCTCACATGCATCGAGTAGCCTGGTGTCATGCACATGCTCAATCCAGGCACATGCTTAATCCAGCATGGTGTCAGTAGCCTGACAGGCTGACAGGTTTGCAACTTTCACACCAAAGGTTCCAATCTCTTCGTTAAAACAGTCGTGTGTTTGAAGTGTCTCTCAACGATCACAATGTCCTTCCCATACTTTGCAAACAAGCGAGTTTTGACTGTTCGTAGTTGAGGTCGTTTCCCTCTGTCTGGTACATGTGTTCATCTAGAGAGAACTGACACTCCTCAGCGTTCTCTTCCATGAATGACTAAAAATTTTCCATGGCCTCATCAACTGTGGGATGCTGACGATTTCCCCTGGACTTACTTGTTGGTGGTGCCTAGTAGAGCTTTGTTTGGCAAAACCGATGATATCTGGCATCAAGGGTTACCATATCTGTGTTCTCAGATATACGCCCTTTTATTTTAAGAGCCCATTCATCACCACGTTTCTCAGCTGCTTTCAAGATTTTTGCAGTGAGAGACATCTTTTCGACAGTAATGACATTGTTCCGTTTTTCTGGCTTCTTCTTCTTTTTTGCCACAAGGAACTCTTCAGTTATTTTGTCTCCACATAGACAACAGTTTTCTCTGAAACTGAACTGCTCAGATACTGATCTCGTGGCCCTTGATATCGAAATATTTGATTATCCACGTCTAACAGCTGCTTTGATCGACTTCAGATTGTTGGGGTTCTACACCTGTTTCCTTCACTAGGCGCACTTGATGTTCACTTAAAGTTTCCTTACATATAAAACACAAACCCAGGCTGGGACTTGGGATCAGACATTCTGTAGATTTCTAGTTCAAACGGCACTCACGTTATGGGCAGCAGGCCAGTCAACAACTGACACAAAAAAATTTGATTATTCATTAGGCCAACATCACAAACAAGTCTGCAAAAAATCAGATCTACCTGATTTGACGCATACTACCTCATACTTTCAGGCGACAAAGTTACTGGATTATAAAGTTGTTCGATGAACTTGTGATAGTTCGACCTTTGCTACAGAAAGATTGCACCAGAAGACTACCTATCAGCGTTAAAAATAAGCTTTTTGTTACACTGAGGTCAGTTCAAGTTTTTAAAATATTGTATTAATCACATATTTCTTCTACAGGGAGATGTGACCAACACATATCTTATGGGAAACTTGAAAATACGTAAAATCAAAATATATATTTGTAGTACACACTCGCTTTTGTCACACAAACAAGGGTGATTTTCTACGCTATGAATCAAAGTTCTCACTTCCATGCTCGAATCGCAACTGAAAAACCGCTTGGAAATAGCAAACACTGTTGCATTCATCGGTGTCAGTCATCGGTGAGTCATCAAGATGAATAAACCTCTGAGGAAGCCAGTCCCTCTTTCTGGCGAAACGTTAGGATGCAGTTAAAAACCTCGACGGCCTTCAAACCCGAATGAAGGTAGTAACACTGACTGTTCCATTCGTTTACCTGGGTGCTCCCTCTACTTGGTCGCCTTGCCCTCCCATTGTCACTCGAAATCCGACGACCAGTCATCTGTAAAAAATCGCCGCTGTTAAAAATCGCAAACACTATCATGTTATATGCAAATGTAGGTGTTGGCATAAAAAGCATTTTTTTTTAATATACGTCATTTATATTTTCGCATGAATATCTGGTGTAAATAAATGTCTTTTAATGAAAAAGTGTTTAGTTTTGATTCAAAAAAAAAACATTAAGAAAACCCATACTACCTGGTCAATTTTCACTTCAATCCAAAGCTTCACAATAATATTTTACCTCAATTGACAGATAATAAATCACTTTACAAATACAAAGCTGGCATTTAAATCATCATTTAGTCTAATCTCTCCACGATATTTGAGATGCTGAAATGAACACTTCAAAACATCTAATAATTTCTTCAAACTATCAAAAATAGTTGTCCTTTCTAGATATAAACAGTAGAGAATATATAACATACGTGTTTATTATATTATATTGTTTTACAGCTCAGGTAGTTATTTTTATTATTGTCAGTAATACTGTTTTGTGTGAAGACAGGTTTTGGCTTTCTATTTCTTCACCTTCATTAAGAAAAAATCGGGAATATTTCTTTCCCAGATAATGACCTCTCGTAAAAATATACCCCTTTCAATTCAAGCGAGATTCCTATGGCTGGGTTTAATCAAAGAAGCGAATGAGTGTCATCACGTACTGTCATCGATGACATGAGTAGAATTAATGGATGAAATACAAACTAAATGGAGAAAAGTGTGTTTTGAATAATGCAGTGTTCATAAGAATGTTTGTACAAGTATCATAAGAATGTTTCTTTCGGGTAATTCAATGTTTATATGAAAGTAGCTGTTTCGAGAGAGCTTTTTATCCAATTTGTGTGTGAAAGTTACTGAATTTGAACTGTTTTGTAAAACCTCAGTTTTGTAATTACATAAATAATGTACAGTAATACATTCAGACATAACTCATGGTATAAGTCATTCCTGAAGAAGCTGATGGTCCAGCGAAACACCTGAAGAGCATTGTTAATCTATGTGAAATCTCAGAATACTTTATTTTATGTTCGTATATTTCCGAATTTTACAAACCTGTCATGATATCTCTCAAGGTTGTCATGGGAAATATTCAGATATTGGCAAACAAATAACAATGATAAGTTTCAATTCGGCTGTACATATGATGGTAATTCAATTATCAAGTTATCATGAATATATAAAATCTGAAGTATGTCTTACCGTTGCTACAAATACAATTATTGTTCCGTTGGTACCATACAATCGGAAAATTGCTTCAGATCGGTGATATATTTATAATAGATACAGGAAAAATAGAAATGAGCAAAAAAGTTTGATGAAATTGTATAAATAGTGAAGCAATAAAAAGAAGTGGTATAAATACCTCATAGGAATGGATAATAATAAAAAGACAGGATAGAGAACTTGAATATTGAAAATAAAAAACTTTTCAGCCAGAATTAGCACGAAATGAAAAATGATTGACCAGTGACCTTGAAAATGAAAGGGATAATTTTGGACTCAAAACCAGATCATCTTCTTCTTAAAAGTATAATTGTAAAAAACTACATTTTGTGCATGTTTCTTTTCGTCTGTAATTGAACATATGACCTTTTTTAGCTTTTTCATTTAGACGATGTCAAATTAAGCTAACTCCTCGAAATGTTCTCAAAACATATACCACAATTCTCACTATCAAGTCGCAACGCACATTCAAATACTGAAGTAATATCTTCAGCAATGTTTGAAATGAATTCAACGGCAATCATTATCGTGAATAGGTTTTCAGTGTGAAAGCGTGACCGTGACCACAATTTTGTCATTAGGTCAGAAATTGATTTATTTTTTATCGAATGTAATTGTTCGTATAATAATTGAATAAGTGTGGCGCTCACTAATTCAAGGTCGTCAAAATGATTCCAGCTTCAGAACGGAGTCGAATATTCCGTTTGGAGAATTATCTTTCAGGTCAGAATTGAATTTGAATGTTGAACTCTACCAATTACTGAAAACCTGATTCAGTCGGCGGCGGAACAGGCGCAATGTAAGTGCTTGTTTCATCATGTCTAAGTACCAATATTTTCATACTATCATTCAGAACTCAATTACATATAAGTAGGCCTGTAAGAAAACGAATGTTTTCCTTGCTGTGTTCTAGTACGACAATTGTTTGGTAACATACACCGATAGATGTATAAATGCCTTGGAGGTCTGAAATCATTCTTGCAGTCCAGGATATTTATTGAAATCCACACTACAGACAATTTGTTCAATCTTCCTATTGAAGAGATACTTTTCAAGAGTTCACTGTTTACAAAGACGAATTAGTAGATTTCCGCCTGAAATAGGCCCTTGGTAGGATGATATTTCTGTCTTGGGTCTACGACTGTATAAACCAGTTCCAGAACTTGAAGATGTTTTTGATTCATCATTGAATCAACAGACATCCGGTCCTCCTTTTTGGGATTTGGACTGTATAAGGCAGGTTGTAATTGACTGTGACAGTTAGCGCCCTTTCACACAAGGAACTTTTTTAGTTTTTTGAACTCTTATTTATTTTCCACTTTTCAGTTTAGCTTGTTATTTCAAGTCCATTGGTTTTAATATAAAATATAAATCGTGTTAGAAATCATACGTTAAAAGGCAAGACCTCTTTAGTTCTTAGCTCGCACAAGTTTCTCAACTTCTAAGAGATTTCGTTCGTATGGGGATGACAGCTGATTAACGGAAAAACATATTTTAAACAGACAGATACGTATGCGCAGACAGTGTGGTTGTCTCACTTGCTCTGACACAGATACTACGTGAGGAAATTATTTAATCTGGCTATTCTGATCAGGATAATGAGATAAACTCATGAAAGTATTGTATTGTCATCGATTATTGATAAGTTTACAAAGTTTAAATACATCTGTCCGTTTAAAGTTAATCAAAATCGAGTCCAAAAGAGTCGGTTACAAACAAACATACAAGTGAAGCCAATAAAAGCGTGTTAAAAACAGTTGTACTCCTGCACAAAACACTATTGATTTAGAGCAGGGGTCTCCAAACTACGGCCCGCGGGCTAAATCCGGCCCGCCAGTGTCATCAATCCGGCCCTCGACAGCCAATGATTTACTGTCATCAATCTGGCCCGCGATAGCCAGTGATTACCCAATTGTTGTTACTATTGCTGTGATAAGTTGAAGAAGAAAACACAGAATGATAATTACTCAGTTTCATTTACTTGCAAGGTAAAACTTAACGACAGAAATGATGACAAAGAAAACTTAACTCAAGTATCTAAGTTTGAACATATTAATAACTAACAAATAATTGAAATGAATCACAGTAAAACAAAAACACTAATGAGATTTATGTAATTGTGATTTTCCACCGACAATACTTTGTAGTTGTCGATCAATTTTACTTGTACCAATTATCAAAAGAGATTTAAGATGCTCATCGGTTAATTGAGATCTGTAAACGTTTTTTGTTTACTTCATCTTGGAAAACGTTTTCTCACACAAGTGAGTAGTACCAAAAACAGAAAACAACCCACGAGCAAATTTATGCAAATATCAAATTGTTCCAGTGGAAGACTCTTATAAAATTCCAACAAAGATGAATTTTAATATTTTGTTCTTAAGCATATCACTGCACCGTAAATCAATAATTTCCATTTGGACTTTCGGAGCCAGGGTTTCAATGTAAGAATCAAGAGGATTTTGAAAAATCTTAATTTCATTCGCAATGACATCAACATCTGAAAAACGAGTATCAAAACTTATCTTCAAAGCACTCAAAGTTTCGATTTCAAAATTGACGGGAAATTCAGTCTCTGTAGTGTGGCTGAATATTTCACATGTTTCAAAATGTATGAAACATTTTTTATATAATTGCGATTTAAATAGTATTATTTTCTGCCTGGAGGATTTGATATTGGTGTATAAATCAGGGAGAAGCTGATTTTCTCCTCGCAATGTCAAATTCAGTTCGTTCATATGATTTGTCAAATCGACATAGAAAGCTAACTTCCACATCCATTCACTATTTTCTAAATCAGCAAAAGGGCGCTGCTTCTCATTTAAAAAAATTTCCATCTCTGCTCGAAGTTCAAAAAAGCGCTTAAGGACTTTTCCGCAACTAAGCCAGCGTACGGCAGTATGATATAGTAAATCATTTTCTCCAATCTGTTGAATAAACTCGCGGAATTGTCGGTGATTCAGCCCAGTAGATCTGATAAAGTTAACAACTGATATGACTGGTTTAAGACATATCCAAACATTTTCCGCACAAGGACTGTCGATGAATGATACAATGTAAGACTAATGGTTTTGAACCACCATCATTTTCTACAGCCTTTGACACAAGTGCAACCACTCCTTCATTTTTACCATACATATTTTTGCCTCCATCAGTTGTTATAGATTTCATATTTCTCTATCGAAGGTTCTTTTTATTAATGGCATTTTCAACTCCCTTAAAAATATCTGCCCCAGTTGTCGTTCCGTGAATACTATCAATATCAAGAAGTTCTTCATACACTTCATAGCTTTTATCTACTCCGCGAATAAAAATCAACACCTGAGCAGTATCTGACACATCCGTTGACTCCTCCAATTCTAGAGAAAACCACTCATGATGTCCATTTTTGTCAGACAGTTGAGATGATATATTTTATGCGATGTCTTGCACCCGCCGAGCCACAGTGTTTGCTGACAAACTGACACTTTTAAATAAATTTACCTTCTCGGGGCATATTTCTTCGGCTACTGCAATCAAGCATTCTTTTATCATTTCTTCATCGGTGAATGGTTTGCCACGTTTTCCGATTTCAAGAGCCATACGAAAGCTGGCGCGAGTTGCAGACTTTTGTTCAGTATTCGCTTTGGTAAAAAAAGATTGCTGCGATTTGAGTCCGCCTTTCAAAGGTTCAAATTTTTCCTTCCGCAAACTTCCTGTATACTTGGAGTAACTTTGAAGATATTTCGATTCATAGTGTCGTTTAATGTTATAGTCTTTGAGAACAGCTATGGTTTCATTACAAATCAAACATAGCGCCTTATTACTAGACTCAATCACAAAATACTGAAAGTTCCATTTTTCTTGGAACGTTCTGCATTCACTGTCGATTTTTCGCTTCTTTTCCATATTAACAAATCACACATAAAAACAATAAGTCAAATCAAAATACTTTTATTGACGGGTGTTACTTTATTTCACAATAGACAGTTTCGCTTCCATCGCCTTTCCTACGCAGACTAACTCGCAGTTGCGCCGCTAACCTTTTTATCTGCAGTTATTACTGCCATCTCGAGGTGATCGGAATACACTAGCTAGAACCAGAACTTCCTCGAACCAACGCGGTAATTCCAAATATTTAATTACGCCTAATGCCACCTAGCGGGTTTCTGAAAAAGATAGTACATAGTACCACTACTCGCCACTAGATGTCGTTAAGTGTCACAATACACAATATAATTAAATGCAAAAAAAACGTAAGTTTGCTTAGGTCACGCACTTTGCGACTATCCTAGTCTAGAAATATAGTTAAGGGCAGAAGTTGGCCCTTGGAACAAACTGAAAAAATCATTATGGCCCGAAGGCTGCAAAGTTTGGAGACCCCTGATTTAGAGCATCGATTTGCATATGACAGTGTTGAAATATTAGACCACTCCAGTATAATTCACAAAAAACTTTTCTTCAAAATAACAATTATTTACGAAGTTCCCCTATGCATTAATTCTAGAAGGGACCATGAAAGTCTGAATATTGCCTTCACGTACTACATACATTCAGATGAAAGGACATAATACTAATTTCCCACAGGTAACATAAATTTTTTTTCAGAATTGTTTAATTTTTTTCTGCACCATATTTAACATTAACACAACTGTTACTACAAGTTTTACTCCAGTTGGTTTGAGTCGAATAATTTTCCTTATTTTCATTGAAGTAATCTGAATTTACTTCAGTTTTTTGTGCCAGAATACACTTGCTTGCAGAAACATTTGCTAGAACTGCGTCATCTAAAATTTTAGTCTTCACTTGTTCGTGATCACTGATCCGCTACAGTTCTCTATTTTAATATTTTTGACATGATATGACAGTGACATGCCCTATTGACGTTCATCAAAATGGCTGCTTCTAAACATATTGACATTAATCGATTTTACGTAACTTAACGAGCGTTTGTTGAAATGTAACCTTTCCTACATGTTTTTCAAAATCATATATCAGTAACGTTTTTTAAAACTTCAAATGTTTTTGCGGGTTAGATTACACTTCTTCACTTTTCTTTATAACAAATTCAATTGTTTGGAATATGTTTTTTACAAAAAAAAATATTTTTAAACTTCACGGTTCCTGAAAAAGAGCTGATATAAAGTCTCAAAAAGTTGAACGGATAGAAAGAGTTTTCATCATTTTTTGTCTCCGACTTCAATACCTGCTCCAAAAAATATTCATGATTATGCCTATGTTGTATTATGGTGATGGGTGTTAACCTTAATCAAATCTGTGATCTTAACCTAATTTGGAACCATTTCTATGCTCTCGTGACATCCGATCTGATAACATCCAACGTTTTGAAATTCACAATGAGCAATGAAAAATATCCGTGAGATCAATGATGAGGAATGTACATTTCCTGTAGTTTTGTTACTGAATTGAACATTTAGTTGTACAAAATCTCAATTGCAATAAATAAGTAATTTACATTGAAAGTATTCTGATAAGGTCGGTAGCCGGGCGGTTCAACGTGGGTGCTTTGTTCACTCACTCGAATCGACCGCTGTGTTGGTCGGTGGTTCAAGCCCCAGGCTGAACGATTGATTTTCACTTGCTATCGTCCAACCCGTGTTAGAAATAACACGTTGAAAGGTAAGACCTCGTTAGTCTTTAGCTCGCACAAGTTTCAACTTCTGAGGGTTGTCGTTCGTATATAAGGGTGCGATAGCTGGTTAATGGTAAACATATATTCAAACATATTCATTTTAATCAGTTATGAACTCGATATTTTTTCCAAACAGTATCATATTATAATCAGACCATTATAATATTTTCCTAAACAGGCAAAAGGTTTGATAAAGGCTAAAAACTCGTCTACTTATACTGTAGTTCCAAAACAGTAGGCACTAAATTCTCACTAACGTTTTTGCCTTAATCTGTCTCTTGCAGTGGCATACGGAAAGTGTACTCAACAGATACGGAAAAATGATGATAAAATATATAGCATCAGAACATCGACAACAATGTTTTCGTTTTATAATAATAATAATTATTGTGCAAAATCAAGTTTTATACACAAAGGGAAAAGGGTTAGCCGGAGGCTATCTTCCACCCGTCTCATAATTAAGAAAAAAAATAAGCATACAGTAACACTATAAGTAACCGTTACAATAGACACAAAAATAATTTAAAAAAAAACTATTATGGAGATAATATAAAAGATTACAATCATTTTTGAACATCTAAGAAATGAATTTTTAAAGTTTTTTTGAATTGATATATAGACAAATGAATATACGGTGATAAATTATTTAGATACTTCGGTCCAAGGTAAGAAAAACATCCCTCAAATTTGATGGTAACATGATATGGAATGGTAAATGTATCTTTTCCTAAATTGACAGAAGGATTATCCGATCGCTTACTAATTAATCTGAACAAGTAAGTTTTGCTTTCCAATAGTTTATTTAAGAATACAGATATGAGATAACGAATTCTAAACTCAATATTCAGCTGATCTAATTTCAATAAATATGGAGTTACATGATCACGGTAGTTTATGCAGCACACAAATCTCATACAAGCATTTTGTATGCGTTGAAGTTTATGTTTATTATAGTCTGGCAAGAAGTTGTAATACACTGAGCAGCAATACTCAATATGGGGATAAATCAATGATTGAACTAATTTCAGTTTTGTTTCTTGAGAAAACTGGAACTTGAACTTGTATAAGAATTTCAGTTTAAAAAAGCAAGTTTTGTAAATGTGTTTAACGTGCAACTTGAACAAGAGAGTGTTATCGATATATACACCTAAATTTTTTGCTGAATTCACCCAGTCAATCGGTTCATTGTCAAGAAAAAGATGGAAATTTGTTTCAACTTCATTTCTTTGTAGGTCAGATCCCAAACATAGGGCTACTGTTTTATTTGGATTTATTCGAAGGCCATGATTTTTGGAAAATAAAAGTGTATTTTCTAAATCAAAGTTCACCCTGGTGATAGCATGGTAAATACTATTAGATTGACTTGACAGATATAATTGAAAATCATCAGCATCTAAATGTACGTCGTACTGGGATAACGTGGCAGGAAAGTCAAAAATGAAAAAAGAAAACATTAATGGACCTAGAATGCTACCTTGTGGTACACCAGAAGAAGTTTCCTGAAGAGATGAGCATAATTGATCATTATATAGTATAACCCGTTGCGCCCTTCCTGTGAGATAGCTTCTCACCCAATCTAAAAAACTGCATTCAATCCAATGTATTTTAGTTTACTCAGCAATAGTTTGAAGTTTACCAGATCAAATGCGTTGCTTTGATCAAGCATAACCAAAAATGAGATCATCGATTTGTCCCGAGAAAAAGTGATATCATTGATAACCTTCAACAAAGCAAGTGTTGGTACCGTGTTTCTGTCGGAATCCAGATTGCACTTCTGGAAGTATGTTAGCTGTATCCAAATATACTTTGATTTGTTGTGTTATTATTTTTTCAAAAATTTTTGGGAATGATGGTAATAAAATACTTATTGGGTATAGGTATTTTGTAAGTGGGTAAAATATTAGCAATTTTCCAAAGATCAGTAAAAATGCCTTGCCCCAGAGACTCATTAAAAATATGTTTTACTTCATGTATGCAATGTGGAATAATAAATGAAATATTTCAATATTGCTATTATCGATACCGAAAGCATTTGATTTTATTTTATTGATAGCTTTAAAGATATCCTTATTGGATATTTCCATAAACGAGAAACTTGCATTGATTTCGAATCTAATATTACTATAAAATAATAGGGTATCACTGTTTATTTTAGAATTTCCAGTAACATTAAGAAAAAAGTTATTAATTTCTTCTGGATTACGCAGTTCTTGCGGTAGACTGTTGATTTGAGAAGAACGCTTTGTATGCACGTCCCAATATGACAGTTTTTTCCAAATTGCCTCAGAATTTATTTTATTGAAAATTTAGTGTCTACTTTCATGGAATTGTACTATAAGTGAAAGCACGAATCGGTTATAATTTTTGTCTATGTCGGCACAAAATGTTTTAATCATCAGAACTCTCAAATAATTGTTCCCTTTTATATGTTTTGTAATTTTTTCCAAACATGTAAAGAGCAACGGAGGCCACTTGAATTCAAAGAATGTGAAAATTACACATTGAGGCATTGACATCAAGTGCTCCCAAGTATATCATCTAATGTTCTAAACTACGTAGGAAAGACAATAGGCTCACATTCCTCAAACACTACACTTAGCAACAATCCTTTATGATCAATATTTTTTCGGGTCAGGAGAAAGGTGATCTTCTATTGTTATCCATTGCAAAAAATCAAACAATGCTCTTGTGTGTCATACACAAATATTTAATCTCTGCTTCGAAATTACCTTCGGAACGAAGAGGAAACGGACAATTAGAAGTGTTGACTTTGCTGGAAAAATACAAGTACAGTGCAATTTCCATAATGGCTCACAGTGCGGCTTTATACACTTTATATTTGTCTGCTATCTAAAACGTTACGTTTTTAAATGTTATATGTTTCATGTAAAGGCTAATTCAAGGTGGATGGCAGATTAGACGTTTCAAAATTAAACGGAGAGCATATTGGGATATTGTCTACCTATCTAAAATATTTTCGACAATAAAGTGTTGCCACATCCATCAGAAATTAGTAGTAACTTTGATTTTTCAAATGAAATGCCATGTATATGATATCATTTTTGAAATCTACAACAATTACCCGACGACTGTTCTTGATATTTCCATATACCTGTTACTTTAAATTTTTCCTTCGGAAATCATGTAGCATTCAAAATTCAAATAACATAAAAATGAAATGCTATTTGTTTTCTTTTCTTGATATGTGAACTATTCAATACCATGATATTACATTGAACAGCATAAAATTTAAAGCTTTATTTGTGAATTAATACAGTATCACTATATTTCCTTGATGAATCTACTTTCCAGTAGTACAGTGTTGTGATAACCTAAAATAAGACCAAAATTCATTTATCCATTCTTCAATTGAATGATATACTAGATCTTACCTTTACCTGTCTCCTGGAAGTATACATAAATCTAACTTTCTGTATCTCATGTGCAGAGTCTGAACCATTTTCTGTAATGAAAAGAAATAGTTTTATAATTCAATCGTAATGACCTTCATTTGATGAATTTGTTTAGTACCATACTATCTCACTCACCTGATGTATTATACCATGTATATAATTGTTTATTTCTTTGTCTTGTTGTGATAATCACAACATTTGATGTTTATGATCCTACTGAATCTCAAGTAATCCTTCCGGAGTGGTGTTAATTGTTAACATTTGAATCACAGGTTATTTACCTTCAAGTTTGATCCAGTCTAGTTGACATCTCTGCGCCGTCCTCTTCTCTTGCGTCAGTATGAAATCATCCAATCCCGTTCATCCAATGTTCATGGTGCGACCTTTACTAATTTACAACTTTGTACTGTTCATTGCAATGTTCATTGCTCTCTCATTCTGACATGTATTGAAGAGAGACGGCTATTACACCTTTGTGCGGTGTCCAAAGTTTCACACTGGAGCTAAAGGTTTTAGAGTCCTAGTTAGATTTTGTTCAACCAAAAAAGTTTTGAAAATTGTCATTTTTATGAGATTGTGGAAAAATAAAGGTCGTGCAGTATCTGTTGAGAGGATTAGACCTCATATTGATCTGCTCAATTCCTGGTGTTTGATGATATGTCTATCAAGTACAGTCAGTATTCCATCTGTTTATTTGTTTGAAGACCTATCGTGGTTTGAAATTCTTCTGGAGTCAAGAGGGTCTCTGTTTTGGGACGTACTTTTGGAGCTTCCTGGTTCCCAAGTTTCTATTTTTTTTTCAATGCGAAAAGCAGCAGATTTTGATGAATCATCGTGTTGCTGAACACCCTTCAGTCGCTGAGATGCTCAGTTGCTGAGACCATTTGGTTTTGAGTCCATGTGTTGTCGAGTCCAGTTTATTTTGAACATTCCTGATTCTATATTTTCGTCTGAGCTTTCATTCAGATGAACCAAAAACATTATATCCACTCGAATGTCACCACTACGTTGTGAAGATTATTGAGGTCAGTTTCACTTAGTTTTAAGTATGTTCTGAAGTTATTTTATACAGGGGTGCGCAAAAGTCCGGAATAAAATTAATATTATTTCAACCAGTATTTTAGGAAAAAACTCTGAAACACGTCAGTTGATTTCACGTTGTACGCATTTTTTGGCAATAAAATAAAAATTTTTTTTTCAACCCCTTAGTTGCAACCCTCCCCAACTTTTTTTCAAATGCAAACCTATGTCGTGTATGGGCTCATTGAAAAGCTCGTAAAAAATGGAATCTGTCCATATCCTTAATTTTTTTTACCCATGCAGTTACCCCGAAATGAGAAAAAACTCTTTAAAAACCAAAAAAGTTAGAAATACCTACTTAGTGCTATCTACAGGTGAATTAACGTTGCAAAAAACAAATAAGTGGTGATGATGTACATTGCTAAACAAATGCTAAGGATCACCAGTACCTACTTTCTAAAAGTTTACAAATTTTAAGAACAGACCAACCGGGCACCACAACAAATTTTATTGATTTATGTATAAAACTGATAACGTAATTTAGCATCAACATTCTGTGGATTTCATTTTTTCACCAAAAACTTACACATAAAATTAGTTCCATCCCAAGCAACTGTTGACCAGTGTACCTCAAAAAGAGAAAAAGGTTGTTGCATTTTTTGTACCAAAATGAATGCCCTAATAATATGTATGTTTAGTTTATAATTTGGGTACCTTCAAAGTGTTCTTTTTTAATTTGCTAAACAAAAATAGTATTGTCAGAAAGGCAGCGTATCGAAGTCTTGATATTGTTGGGATGTGGGGATAGAATGCGGAGTCAAAGTGAGGTGTGTACTTTATTTAATGCAAAATATCCGGAAAATCACATTTCCCAGGCTACTGTGAGTAAGATCTTACACAAATTTGAAGAATATGGTACAGTGAAGGACTTGCCCAGAAGTGGCCGACCACATGTTTTAGACGAAGATCAAAAATTGGACATTGCCGTATCTCTGAAGGAAGATCCACATTTGTCAACGGTTTCATTAGCCCAAAACAATCATGCGTGCAGACGTACAATTGGGAGGTTTTTGAAAACAGAAAAATGCCACCCATATAAGGTATGTCTTGTCCAAGAGCTCTTGGAAGATGACTATGACAGGCGTTTGCAATTTTGTGAGGAAATAATGAGGCGATGTGACGAGAATAATGGGTTTCCACTCAATATACTCTTTTCGGACGAAGCTACTTTTCATTTACATGGAGCAGTTAACAGGCACAACTATCGATTGTGGAGTCTGAAAAACCTACACTGGATATGCGAAGCTCGTACGCAGCGTCCTCAGAAAGTAAATGTATGGGCAGGCATCATCAACAACAGAATATTAGAGCTCTACTTTTTTGAGAGAAATCTTACAGCTGCACGCTACTTATACTTTTTGCGCTTTGAATTAGTCCCTGCTTTAGCTGTTATGTTTCCAACAGGACGGCGCTCCACCACATTTTGGTGTTAATGTCAAAGAATATCTCAATGACATATTTGCAGGACGCTGGATTGGACGACGTGGTACAATTGAATGGCCGCCAAGATCCCCAGACTTAATGCCATTAGATTATTTTTAATGGGGATATATGAAAGACAAGGTTTATCAAAATAGTTTATCAAAATATTAGATATAAAAAGCAGAATTAGAGTGGAATCACATAACATACCTGCTGAGGCCATTCGGAATTCCGTAGACGGGTTTTACCATCGCCTAGGAGCCTACCAAGTAGAGGGTGGAGGCGAATTTCAGCATCTGTCACGTTAATTCACACGTAGACAGCACTAAGTTAGGTATTTGTAACTTCTCAAAAGAGTTTTTTTTATTCCGTTGTAACCACAGAAAAAAATAAAGGGTATGGTCAGAATCCATTTTTTACGAGCTTTTCAATGAGCCCATACACGACATAGCTTTGCATTTGAAAAAAAAGTTGGGGAGGGTTGCAGCTAAAAAATTTCATTTCATTTCAATAAAATGCGTACAACGTGAAATCAACTGACGTGTTTCAGCGTTTTTTTCCTAAAGTACTGCTTAAAAAGATATTAATTTGATTCCGGACTTTTGTGCACCCCTGTTTATGAGTATCATCTGATTGAAACATTATCATTCTCCTATTTCCATTATATTACATCAATAGTATAAGATGGTATCATCAAACCGGTTGAACACCGAATACTTTAAAAACTGATCAGTATAAAAAAATTCATAGGTACTTCGTTATCCATTGTATATACTCATCTAATTGTATGTCATGTATTTGGGTTATTATTATAATTTAATTGGATATTTTAAACTTTAATGTCATTACTTTCTCTCAGTACTCAAAAGGTTTCTGAGTTACACTACACCAAAAAGTTCAGTGGCGCTCCGTGGCAATTAATCATCAAAAAATAAAAGGTAACGTAGTAATAATAATAAAATCATTTTATGTAGTTTGAACCCATGACCCAGTGCCGCCAGACGAAGAGCTGCCGTTAGCTTGTGCAATTGTTCAAAAAAATGTACACGATACAATCATGACCTTTAAAAATGCTGATATCTACAGGTATGTCCCTTCAGAATGGTATTCCCATTCGGTATTTTGCAAGCAGGCTTTGATTATCATTTGACAGTAACGTGATATTCTCATAATAATATTGACATTTTCTTCACTTCAGAACGATGGAAAAACCTATTCAAATGAAGTTCTTTTGAATTTTTTTGGACAGTGTGATATAATGATCAACAGAACAAGTAGAAATTTCAACGAAAGGTATCCGAGTCTACCGCTAATGAACCTCAAGGAATTCATGCGAGTTTGGAACAATTTGAATATGTTTGTGAAAATTTCAAAAAATAAAGAAAAAAATTTAAAGTGGAAATATTGATATGAATAATTATGAAAAAGTGAAACAATCATGTAGAATCTTTCAAAATAAGTTCGAATCGATGGTCGTTCACTTCCAAGCACTTCAAAATGCGTGTGCTGACTGCGTTCGTCGTGGGAGATCTGATTTCATTGAGGTACAAATCTTCAAATGTTTGGGTAATCGAAAATATTCAGGGAGATTCTGGATGTTAAGGATTCCTCTTATATCGCATACCTCAATTTGTTGTCCATTAACATGCAGAATACATTGAAATTATTTTTTTTAAAATCCGGCTTCTGCGACGTGATGATTTTCACTGGGCCAATAATGATAATTTCTTCTATTGATAATTCCTTCTTTCGAAAATCTCGATTCATCAGTCCAAATTATTTTATTTGAAAAAAATGGATCTTCATGAATGAGTATCAACATTTCACAAAATTCAACTCTCTGTTGAGGGTCAGTAGGTTTCATAACTCGACTTGTGGTGAATATATAATCACGCATATTATGTCTTCGCAAGACTATGAATCGAAAAATATATTCTACCTAAATCTTCTTCAGCACTTCTTATCGATGACTCAGGAAATGCTTGAAAGTATGCAGACAAAAATCTTGTTGTCTTCAGAATTTACGGGTCGAGGCAAATTTCTTGATCTTTTTAAACTTGAACCAAATGCATTGAAATTGTTTTGAATACGTATAAATTTCTTCAGGTTCATTTGCGATAGATTGGGATTACTCTCGATGAACTTTCTACGTGTCCTGCTGATAATTTTATCACATTGCCCAAAAATAATAAACAAATTCGTAAGGACCTCGTTGGAATACTTTTGTCTTTCCATTTTGGAGGTATTTATTACTCCTGAAGTAAGGAAAATGTTAGTTTTATTAGAAGAATGTCACAACGTTACTGTCAAATAGTAAGCATGGCTTGCTTATAAGATACCGAATAGAACATTTTCACAAATGAATGCTCATAAGTCAAAAACTTGACCAGTTAGGGATACGCATGACATACATAGAAAAAAAAATTTTACTAGCTTTTTGAATTTGTAATGATACAGAGGTTTTCCATTTTAAATAATCAACTTTCATTCACTTTTTCAAGCAGAAGTAAAAAAACGGTATTTTTTTTCACCCTGTATTGAAGTAACGGAGATTACGCTGAAGTGTGGCCTACAAGTATCACCTAACTCCAAATCATGTTTCGGTACCATAATATTCCTCAACTCAAAGATATCAGCATTTTTAGAGGTCATGACTTTCGAAAAAAAATTTAAAAATAATTCATATTTCGAAAACAGATAGGTATAGGGAAATATCAAGAAACGTTGTTGAGTAATTGTTGTAGATTCCAAAAATAATATTATATATATTATATACACGGTGTTCCATTCGAAAAATAAAAGTTGCTACTACGAAGTGGCTACACCGCATTGTCGAAAATATTGTGATCTTATGTCTGGTTCACCAGAAACGTCTAATGTGCCATCTACTGTGAATCAGCCTGTATTATTAATTCATAACTGCAAATCGCAGAAATGCGAGAATGCCAATTGAATTAAGCCTTCAAAATGATCCCATTTAAAATTTCTCCAATCTAAAATGCAAAAATATTCTTCAGATTTTCTTCAGTGAATTTTGATAATCCGAGACCACTCTTGCTATCATTCCTGTGTTCAATTATGCAGCAAAGCTGTAGATTGCTTACTGGAGTCAAACCTCATAAACATGATCAAAATGCAAAATTTTGAATCTTCTTATCAATCGAACGAATAAAATGTTTGCCTGTACGAGAAAAATAGTGACAATGACCAAAATAAATGTTTAAGTGGCTATGAAAAACACATTAGTGAATAAATTTTTCTAATAATGCAGAATAGTTGTATTATGCATTTTTCACATATTTAATTCTTGAATTGGTAGGTGTCGCGTTTTTTGAATTGAATATTTATAACGATCGAATACTTAATGGTTAACATGATATTTGTACAAAATGACTTTTTTGCTCGTTTTCACGGGGCCGTTTTATATCCATATGCACCGTAAGGGATTTTTTTAATTAATAGTTTCAATTGAAGTTTGATTTCGCAGTTAGTTTTTTGTTGAAAAAGTACTGAAATAAGCCCAACTTTAGTTTTTACGTGCTATTCGGCCTGTCATATTTGAAATTTTCGAAAAATTCGGATGTTTCTGGAAATTTTGAAACTGCCGCAGGGAAAGAGTTTTGAATTTTATTTTCCTCCACCAAAGTTTCGGCTCAGTTTATCTGAACGAAACATGATTCTATTTTCACATTTCTGATAATCATAAGACTGTTCACTCTATCTTGTACAGAAAACAATTACTAGACTCAAATTGTTTTCAGTTCAATTATATTTTGTCCATCTCCACACTTGGACTGGATCTTATAGAATAATGCTTTTTCCTAAACTCGGCACTTGAAAAAAAGGTTAATGAATTTTATATACAATCATAATTTTTTCTGAAAAATAGTTTGACTTGAAAATCACAATAACCAAACTCTCAATAAATCTCAATATTTATTGATTTGGTCAAATGATAATAATAAATGAAGGTTTTTTAATGGAAAACAAATTTGCTCCTCCAATTAGTCTTCGCGACAAAAACAAATCCGAGCTACATTGTTTCTGATTGAGTTGAGATTCGAAGAGCTTTCCATCAAAAAATGACGAACTTTTTGAGGTGTATTTTTTTCTCTGGTAATAGATCAATAAAAGTTTTTTTCTGAATGAGATACCTATCGCATGTAAGTTTCGTATTCATCAGAAATATGAAGTTATTCATGATTCTATTGGGATAATTTGAACATTATATAGTTGAAATTTGGTGAAAGCGCCTTAAATCGAGTTGAAAATTCAAAAGTGAACATCTTTTTCCTGAGTCATTTTTATAATTTTCCTTAAAAATGGCAAATTTTACAGTTTCAAAATAGCACGTGACAAGTGAAGTAAGGCTCATTCATATTCAGTCATTTTTCGAACAAAAACTAACTATCTATATAACTTGAGTGGTGTCAGTAACTTAGTTATCGATTTGAAAAATTCAGAAAAAATTTTGAAACTACGAAATTCTATCGGGGCTGTCATTTATCCTGTCTATGATAAAAAACAATAATACTTTTCAAAATATTTGGAAAAGTTAGTTGTGACAAAAAAGTAGTATCGAAAAAATAATGAAACAGAACAATTGTGGAATTGCAAAATATAAAAATGCTGATTCGTGGGAAAATCATTGCGATTTGAGATGATAATGAATACATTAATGCGTTAAATAATCAGTGAAATGTCAATACCTAGTATTGAAACAATAAAAATGAAATATATCGATTTATTATTGCGTTCACAATATACATATGATAATATTTTTTTATTCTTAAGATTTAAGTGATTTCAATAATATCTCCATTTCTTGTTTCATTTTGTAACACTTATCCTAAAGTCAGTGCCATAGAAATACTTCATATATTTGTTGTTGAATACAATTTTTCTAGCTCTCAAAATGCCAACAATTTCACTTCAACCATATCCTTTCATAGTATGTAGTTTTATGTAGATTCAACCAGGAGTGTTGATATTCAAGCAATAGATAATGTTATTATTGAAGGGTACTCCTTTTTTGTCTGTATGCACCTATTAAATTGATGCTATATATAGGAACTGATAAGACTACACATATACAAATGTGGTGAAAAATTCTCATGTTACCTAATCTGTTCGACAAATACAAATATATTACAAATGTATTCCAAAAACATTTTATTGTGAGATTTTCACTAAAAAATTTTACAAAAACTCAACACGCCCTAACCCAGTTTTTCGTACTGATTTCTTTCACAAGTGTGCCTCGTTCACATGTATTTATTAAGGACAGAAACGTTCAAACAAATAAATAATTTCAAGTCTAAATTATATTGTGTAGGAATCCTGTAAATTATATCTGATTCGATTCCACTCTGAATGTTCAGAAGATAAACGTATAATTCAATGTTTATATGAAAATGGCGGTTTCGAGTGGGTTTTTTTTCAGTTTATATCTGATAGTTACTTCTTTGCATGATCTACACATCTTTGTATACAGTTGATTTTTTGAAATTGATTGCTTCCTTCCTTTCTGCGGAAGATTCCCGCATTTTTTGTATCAAGATGGAGAAGTAGAAAGCCAAAACGTTTCTTTCCCAAACTTTTATGTCGTAACCCTAAAAAAGTTTAGTCCTAAAAGTTCGGAAATCAGACTTGTAATTATATTACTTCTCGAAAAAAAAATGTCTTTCACTGAAAGTTGATTTAAATAATTTATCACCGTATATATCTTTTGTTGAAATATAATGGTGCGGATTTCAATCACGATAAGTCATGTCAATTAACTATGTGTGCTGATAGGTTCGATATATTATTATTATAATCGGATTACAGATATCAAAGCCTCACCGTTATGGATATGAGTCATGTATACAGGTTGTTCTTCTCAGTAGGATGTTGTAGAATTGCTGTACTCTGAAACAGATCGGATAATATTCAGAAGGATATGAAAGGACGGTTTATTTTACAAATCAACTTTTGAATATAGTTCATTCAGTGGAAAGAAAAAAATTATTGCGAATCTCAAGTAAATCATTTTACTTAGTGGTAGGTAAATGAATATTACTGGAGTTTTTTTCCAACACCAAAACATTATCATCTTCAAGAGGAAAATAATCTTACTCTTGAAGATGATCACTTGGTGATCGAAACACCTGTCGAAGTGTTAAAATAACGCTTTGATGCTGGGAAAAAACTCCAGTAATATTCATTACTACACCAAAGGTTCCAAACAGTGCATCACTAGTGGTAGGTTATCTCTGCTAGATATAATACTGAACTACACAACATTTTCGAAGCATGTTTCAACAGATTTCTGGGTTGATGAAACAAGCGCCAAAAATAGAGTTGCAGTTTTATCGTGTGATCAATGAGTTTTCTCATTCAATTGGGAAGAATTTTGCATTTTGGCTTGTTTACTTCAAAATTTGATTCCGCAGTACATTTGTGCTTATGAAATGAGTTAAAAACAACCTCAAATTTTACTTTTTCCCGAAATTTCTCAAAAAATATTTTTTAGGATATTTTGGAAAATGCCAGAGAAAAACGTTGTTCAGTTTCTGATTTTTTATACCTCTTTTTCAAATTTAAACTGTCTACTCTCACATCAAGTTTTTTCATTAATTTTTCGAATCTTTCGCTTCTCCGATTAGAACGAAACATAAATCAAATTTCATGATTGTGATGAACACGAAACTTCGATATCATATCTTGCCCAGAAAATAGCCACATTGGTCTTTTATCAGAAAAAAAAGAACCTCCAAAAATTCGCCAGAAACATAGAAAGTACTGGGAAAACGTTTATTAAGGAATCGTCCAAGAAGAGAACTGAAGAACTGCTTGAACGAAGCATTGAACGGTTCAGAACAATTTCAGGGCTTTACTCGACAATGTTCTTCGGGAGGACATCTGAACAAAATAGGTCTGTACAAAGGAGACCTCAACTGCAGGCAATGCAACAAAGGGTCATATACATCTCATATAATAACGATACGACCTTACAAAAATGTGGTAATGAAGAGTTTATAAAAAATAAATCGACTTCTGAAAGTATGTATAAACTCAATAATATGAAATACACAGACTCATGGTACACTAATTTTTTCCTTTATTTTTTTGGGCTATTTTCAAGAAATTCGAAGTAACTGAATATCTTACAAAAAGACTATTTTAACGTAACGGGAGATTTTTCCAACTTTCGGTTTTTGCGAAAATGACATGAAATTTCGATTTTTAAATGAAACTCCCTGTATACTATTACATTTTTGAAATCTGCATAATCTTCTGAATTCGTTGTTACCCCATAATTTATATTTGAATTATGGTGGCCTGTAAGATCACTCGACTCAACCCCTTCAAACAACTCATTTCTGTTATCAATGCGGTCTCCAACGATGTATTCAATGACTAACTAACAATAACAGTTCATCGAAACGTCCAAAGTTGGTCCATTGTTCCATGGCAACTCTCCCGATTAATCCGCAAGGATCTTAAAAAGGTCTATGGGGGTTCAGTTGGGTGATCTTGCAGGCCACCTGACATCCATATGTTCCAATCTATAATTCAAATATCAGCTATGAGGTATTATCTTGATGGTATGCAGGATGTTGTGTGATTATTTCCGGAAAAACAAAAAGTTAAAATGAATCTCCCTTTACGTCAAAAAGTGCTTCTTCGTAAGCATATTCAATATTTCGAATTTAGTAAAAATAACTGGAGAAATAATGAAAAACTTGCGGTGTACAATAAGTCTGTCACCGAAATTAATTAAAAAAAATAACGAAATCGAAAGTATGTACCGATCAGATTTTAATAATACCTCAGTTTGAGTTCAGGAAAGTATTACAGGTGTTTGACTGAACAATAGTGTTCAATTGTGATAAGTGATAATCTGGCAATAACGTTTTTTTTATTCGAATTTGTTATGCATTTTCAAGTGCCAGCACTCGAAAAAAGTATCTATCTCATATGTTTGATTTTCTAATTTCTAATTTAATTTGCAAAAAATTTGCAATAACCTTGCAATCAAATTGTTGCTCTATCAAATATCCGCAGTAGTCTAGCATGTCGAGACATAGGGCTTGGAATAACTTGTAATGTAATAATGATATATTTTTCATTTCAGTACATTTTGTCAGCTAGCTTAGGTTACATATCGGAATATTAAATATTGTTTATATATTGTTTCATTTTTTTTAGAAGAAAACCTCCAACCTTTCTTGGATGGTCCAGGCTATCAAGGTTGCGCGTGATGTTCGCGTTTCCAGTCAGGCTGATTTCTCTTTTCTGGATGAAATCCAGCAGTTTCAGGGTATGCTTAGAGGCGGAGCTCCATTCAGGAGAACAATACTCCAAAGAAGGTCTGATCTGAGCTTTATAAAGCATTAAAAGTTTCTGAGGGGTGTACAGTTTTCCGGTTCGAAACAGTGTTCCAAGCTTCTGAGAAGCAGCCTTTGCAATTCCAGCGACATGACTGTTCCAAGACATATTGGTGTCCACTTTAACTCCCAAAAAACTTATCGAAGCCGAAAGGTTGCATTGTCTGTCTTGATATTATTACATCCCGATCATTGAAAATGTCTCCTGCATTATGACACATTTGCAATAAATGATAAATTACACTAATACATCTGCTACAATTTCATTGAGAAAATTATTTTGAAAATTGTAATATGGGAGGTGAAACAAAAACTAAGGGAAGCAGAAACAACTTTACTGTATCATTTGCAAGAAACTCCCTAGTTATGATGAAAAGGTGGTATCAAAAGTTAGGGTGAAAGTTTGTATATATATATATATATATATATATATATATATATATATATATATATATATATATATATATATATATATATATGTATATATATATATATGGAACCAACAAATAATGGGGCTAAGCAGCAAATGAAAGAGTACTCTTTAAAGTTTGTCCAAGAGTACTCTTTCATTTGCTGCTTAGCCCCATTATTTGTTGGTTCCATTCCTAACTAGTCAGCAACGATTACCTTCTCCTCTATATATATATATATATATATATATATATATATATATATATATATATATATATATATATATATTCACATATATATATATTCATTCATGAATCAGAACAATCATTGTTTCTGGTATTTCATTCAATTCGATGAAATTTCAAAGTATTTTTTTAAGTTTCTGATGTAAATGAAGTCAGAAATTAACAAAAAATTTGACGGCGAGTTCAAATCACCATTTTTCCCGTCTGAAGTAGAAAATGGATACGAGGATGACTGGCTAGTTGATGAGAATGTTGATGAGATCAGCGATGAGCTCGCGTAGAAAGATGTGTGGTTCGTTGAGATGGGAAAATGATGAGACTGTAGGTGAGGTGTTTGCACCCGGTGTATGTACTTGTGGAAGGACATATTAGTAAAATTGTTATAAAAAAGGTAGTCTGTTCAGCTAGCTAAGGCCTCGTTAGTCCTTTGCTCGCATCGCTCGCACAAGTTTCGACTTTTGATAGTTGCCGTTCGTAGAGGTGCGACAGCTGTTTGACGGAAAAACAGACCTTGAACATATAGTGGAGCAATACACGACTGTTGAGAGATGACCAACGTGCATACCTGCGTTCACGCCTTTCGAAAAGCTTAGCTCTTCTAAATGTGAGCACTAGAATTGTCATTTCGAAAATTGTTTAGGTGATTGAAGTTATATTATCAAAAGTATGATCTCGATATATTTCTTTTTGGCCATAATAATATGTTAGATGCCTGGATCAGGCTGACATCGGTATCTGAGCTCAAGAAGATTCCCCAAACCTTCATTTCACAACGGTCTGAATTTTTAGACCTATACGAGTGACTGATTACATTCGGTACCTTTTATGGCTCGTTTCATCTAGTTCCAATTGTGCATATATTCTTTTTAAACGACCTGCATTATATCCTTCCAGAAAATTGAAGCTAAAGTTGGTACCTGGTAATATCCAATTTGAGAGACAGGTTCTCCAAAATATCACAATAGCACGACAACTAATGCCAGAATGGGCTCATTTAACGATTTTTTCATTTCATTATTTGAAAGTTTATTTGAATTGAAGGGGTTATATTTTTAGGAGTGATTAATTTTTTGGGAAAGAAAGTTTTTGACTTTCTACTACTCCATCTGATAGTTTATGTTTCAAATAGTACATTTGCAAAAAATCTGAATTTTCACTCATTATCTTCTCCCTCAAATTAATAGTTGATTGTGGTCAAGATATCAGTCAACTCGGCGACAAGGGAGTGCTGGCAGATAAGCGAAATACGTGTGCGAAAGCCGTAGAGAGCAAGTTGTGTGTTGTTGTTTACTAGTGTATCGACTGCGTGAATATGTACCAAACCAGTCAGCAAATGAAACAAAATCCGACGATGGCAGCGATTCATAATCTCCAACTATAGGCCCGGTTGCCACCGCTCGAAGCTCGTTGCCTGGTGTGATGTCAGGATGTACCGCGGGCGATCTCACATTTTCAATTACCCTTGCTCAGTTGGTAATTGACATAAAAACCGGAAAATTTTGTGGGACGCTTGGGAGATGATTCACTTTTATAATATATAATTTTCAAGAAAAAACTAAATTAGCCTGAATGAGCCCATTTGAACGGTTTGTCTTTCGTTTTTTTGAACCTGCATACTCATCTTCTCATCTTCTTTTAATCATAAGCGAGTGTGCAGCTTCCATCCAAGGAGTAGTATCAGTTGATGATTTGTTTTGGGTTTTCGTCAGTTAAAGTATCAGGCCTCTTTGCCTTCATTTAGTACTGACCAACATTGATGTTTTTACTGATATCTCATATCATGCAATGTTTATGCTCAATTCTTTATAGTTCCATAATGAAAAAGTTATAGTATCTTATAAATTCTTTATTGTTTCGGTTACAGACTTCATTTCCATTTCCAGTTCCACTATAATATAATTCTCGAAAAACAATTACATTTCTGAATGACACAATGTCAGGTAAACGGGTATATTTGTAATATCATTGTTATGTCGAAACCACAATTGGCAGTACAGATCGCTTGGCACATTTCTCAAAAACAAATGCTCATGATGATTTCACCGAATCGTATTGTAATGGTCAGCACATGACAACCGGTCAAATAATACGCGTTACCGCGAATCAAATCCGTTACGAAACATTCAAATATTTGTTCTACTCGCCGGCCAGAGCAAATTAACCCACTCTGGAAATTTAAACAAGAATTTTTACTACGAAGCAAATATTAACGAAAAACAAAACAAATATAAAAAGTGCCTCCTTGGCGCCATGTAACCATACTCCATGCGAATTATTCTATTCTGTTGTCCATCGATTTCTCCACATAAGAAAATGGAACACTGCCTTCACATACGCGTTTCGCTAATGAAGTTATTTTCAGTAGAAGATGAAGAAGATGTGCGCATTTCTCATGATCTGTATAGAGTTGTGTGGATTCAGGTACTCATATTAGTATAAGATAACTGAAATAATTATTTATTCATTTGGTGTGACTTACTTAAAAAAAATAAATTTATTTTTGATATCCGGACCTAATCTGTAACAAGTCTGAAGATGGTTGAAAATTCAACACAATGTGCACAGAAGTGCACAAAGAAGAATTATGAGCTGTCAACGAATCTTTTTTGGTGTTTCTTGAGAAAAAATCTTCCACCTAGGCTATTATAGTTTGAACATTTTCTACTGTTTTCTTTAGGCTTATACCTAACCTTCCACAACCAGAGAAATAAATTGAAGCCTAATCGATAGAGAATCTGCTGAATCAAATATTAATAACTGACTTGTAGCAAGTCTGAGTATGATCGAAATTTCAACACAATCTTGTTGCGAAAGGGTTCATTATCTGAGAAATTTCATTCTTTTCACTTGTGTCAAAAGGAATTAGAGCTATGACACTTTGAGGTGAATTTGAGGTTTTGAAAACGAAAAAGAATTGTTTTCCGAAACGGTGACTACTTAACAAAGCTAAGTATCATCATTAAATTTTTCATTTGATTTCTTCAATTTGTAGGCAAAATTTATGAATACAAGTTGCTGACTGATTGGACTTTTCAGTGTTTTATACTACGCAGAAATTTTTCGGGTAATCTTTTCAGTTTGCCTTTGTTACACTTCAGCAGCAGCACTTCATTAATTCAGCTTTAGTTTTCTTTACAGATTGTAGGTTATAAACCCAAAAAAACAGTAGAACGAATCGAATCCTCCACAAAAAAATATTTCAAAGAATTCATAGTTTGAACGTTGTATGCTTGAAATCCTGAAGATGTCCTAGCAATAGTTTCATTCCGCAGAAATTTATCATCCAGTTGTCTAATTATTTCAACTCACCATCAAACACAAAAATATTTTCGGAAAACACCCGCCACTGAAAACAACCTCATTACATCTTTAAAATCAGTATTCAAACTGTGCTAATAAGGAGTATCTTTTGTCTAATTCACATGGGTTACCACACATCTGCAAGAGACAGTGTGTGCATTGCGGAATCGAATATCGAATTGCCAGCCTGTCAATCAATCAGGCCTTGGAGTGTGATAAACATTCGTTTGACGACTTGACCGCACCAAGGAATAATTTGGGAGCAATCGTGTTAATAATTATGTTCCAGCGGCATTAAGAGCGTAAAAAGTTGTCAGTCGAGAAGGAAACGACTTGTCAAACGTTGACAGTAATGTCGTTTATTAATGTACCCAGTGACTGGTTTTTATTCTCGCCTTTTATAGCGTGATTATCAGAGTATCAGTTTAATCATGAATTAGATATATATTATTTGCTCGGGTTGTTTATGATGACATTTTTATTATTATATAATCTCAGTTGCCTATAAAATTGGGCAGATACACAGTTTGTTCAATAAAAACCATAACCTTATAGATTGTATGAGTACGTTTTTGTATCCTTCTTCTTCTCTCCATTCACAACACTCTTCAGCAAGAGTTGGATGCCTTTGGTAACTATTTTTGCATTATGTATCATCTTCTGAGTCGAATAATCATGAACATTCAGGAATTTATCATGTTACATTTGGTTCTACGCTAGTCCTACAGTGCTAATTGGTACTTTTTAATACTCTCTATCGAAGACTAATTTTAAACACTAGGAGTTATTCATTTCAATAAAATGCTGAGTGAGTAGTGGACACTTTCACTATTGCAATATATAAAAATTATTGGAATTATATACTATCAAATCACCGTCGAAATATTATAATCTACATCATTGCAGTTTCACCCAAACACCAACAAAATAACTACAATCCATACATTTCGATGACGGACTTCTGACCTCTGATCGATTTTTCAAGTAATAGTACAACCGGCAAATAAGTGGCCGATGCTTCAAAAGAACTTCGATGACAATAGTTTTTATTATCACTGCGGGATCGCTACGATCGTTACTATGTTCGTAGTTAACCGGCTATAACATAGCATAATTTATTTGAAGGATAATATCGCCGCAAAACGGCCACATTTAAAGAAAAAGAAAGTGCTATCTCTTCAAGGCAATGCAAAGCGTCACATATAAATGAAAACCATGGCAAAATTGCATGAATTGGGCTTCCTCATCCACCGTATTCTCCAGTTCTGGCCCCCATCGAAGTAGTTCTGATATGTGGTATGTTGTTAGCTCTCTCAGCTATTTTTATCTCCTCAATCGTCACAAAACGCCGTCCTTTCATTGGTCTCTGACATTAGAAAAAAGTCACAGGTAGACAAATCTGGTGAAAACGGTGTCTGAGGCATGATCACGATGTTGTTTTTGACAAAAAATTTCGAACAAACAATACCGGACATTTTTTTCGTATTGCTTTTCGCGAGCAGCGTATTACTTCAAGATGATACTTACTCCTTGTTGAACTTACGACAATGTGGCAAAAACACCTGGTGCACTACGCCACAATCATCGAAGAAAACAGTGAGCAAAAACTTGATAGTTGATCGAATTTGGTGTGCTTGTTTGGTCTTAGCTCTCCTGAGCCCTTCCACTGGGACGATTGGACTTTCGTTTTTATGAATTTCATTAGTTCACACTTCCATTATATAAAAGGATTTGAAATCCCTGAAAGAACAAAAAAAGAAGAATTAAAAATGAATAACTGACAAAAAACATTATATCAAGCAAAAAACCTGAAATGAAATAATAGTGAAATAAAATACAAGTAAAAATAGAACAAAACATAAAAATAATAAAGTTAAGAGATTTCAAGTCAAGTTACTTCACGACGTTTCGATTGTTAGTATCCACAATCGTCTTTGGGTGATGACTGGACTAATTCCTCTGAGAGATGACTATTTATGGGCCATGAGTATCTTCGCTTACCTCCGCTTTCCTTTTTTCCGCTTCACTGGTATAGTGGGAGATGACTGTTTGGCGGGAGTTGGCCATTTTTTCCCCTCAATTATGGGTTTCCATATGTTGCGTATCTCTACGCTAGCTTGGCTGACTACATTGTTGGACAACATGTATGCGGCTTCTTTGAATTTCCTCCTGAACCAATGTTCCTCTCTGTGTATGATCTCAGCTTGGGACCACTCGATGTTATGTTGATGGGTTCAAACATGCTCTGCTATTCCTGATTTGCGGGTTTCCCCTCGCTGTGTGTATTTCTTGAGATCGGCATTGCCAACATTCAATGGCCTTTTAGATTCACTGATATAGAATTTTCCGCACTCACAGGGTTTTGGTTTTAATGTGGTTACCATATACCCATGATTCGTCAGTATTTGTGAGCCATTTGAGCGAATGGTTGTTGACGTCTTCAAAAAATTTCTGGCGATGCTCATTCGACGGTTTTTTTTGTTGAAAATTCAGCAATTTTTTAACGAAATTAGCTGCCACACGGCTCATGCCCAAAATTTCCGAAAAAATTGCATGGCATGAGCCAAAGGATATGCCGACATCCTCTGAAACTCCCCTAATAGTGATCCACAAAATTTTATGCATTTTTTGTCGATAGCACGAAATCGCTGAACACGCAAATACGTCTAACTTTTAGGACAAGCGCACACTACAGACTTTTTATCGGCCGATAGTTTAGTTGGATGCTTATTAGTATAAAATCGTAATGTGCGTCCGCACATCTAAGCGATTCCAGTCGGCCGACTGAATAATCAGAAACAAGTTGAATAGGCTTTCCAATTCTGATTCAATTACAAAGTTGGGCAACTATCGGCCGAGTTCTAATCAGACTGTGTGTTTATGAGAGTGCACAGACTCACCAACTGAACAGTCGGTGCCTGCAGACTCCCCACTCTACATTCCATTGTTGATATCTGATATCAAATTGTTGGTTATTACAATATGTTAAAACAACGATAAAAATAAAATAAATACAACAATAAAAATTAATTGGCGCTCCGGGGCGACTTCATTGATTCCAGTGGCGCATTTGCTTTTTCAGCTGCAGGAAAACCCGGAAAAACCTGCAGCACCACATCATCTGAAGATCTTGATCTAACAATGTCCTCTCTGTCATATAACAAAATGTAAGGTGTCTCCAGAGGCTCCAATAAATTCAATGCATCACCAGAACACTTCGTGACACGACTATCGTCAAACTTATACCAGGCCGTTTCTTCTTTGACCAAGGCGTAATAATGACCACATTCAACGCCAGAACCACAGTGAACAATGACTGCATGAATATTATAACAGTGGTCTGCTAGGTTGAAATGTTCATCTATTTCGAACCTTCCAAAGAGTTTCTTGCTTCCGTTAGAGGTTGAGTCTTGTTTGAAAATCATCAGTGTAATTATTAGATTGACTGGTGCCTCAGATATACTTGTTTCCTTATAACAGTCAGTTAGTTTGGCGCATGTTTGACAATACAGTCGATCATCGCCTGTTAAAAATTCCATTTTCAGATGATTTAACAATAAGCTTTGCACGGACTGGTAATTAGTCGTATTAGGAAAAGCTAGATGAAGTTCCAGAAATTCACATAAGTTTTCAGTTCTTCTTGAACATTTACCACAAAGTAAACAAGTGAGGATTTTTCCAGCAAAAGATTTACAAACACAAGACGAGATGGGTTGTACGGAATCATTCAGTCCAGAGCGGCTGGGAGTTATGATTTTGCTATTGTTTTGCTCACGAAGAGTATTCAACAAGAACCCCAAGAATTCGGAACAATCCTCTTGTTGTCCTAACGAGTATTTAGTGGACTTCAAAGACTTCAGGAAATCGGTTGGAGGGAAAGATGATACCTTCTTACGAAACTGCAGCTGCATGAACAGTTGTTTGAGTTTGATGAATAAGCAGGAAAAATTCTCGTTCTCGTTCATTATTAAAACTTCGTTCTTGAAATTCTTCGTCATGAACAACACTTGTAAAATGCTATTCATGTAAGTGTTTCCTAAATTATCCAATCCAATTTTCTTCTCTAGATTTTTAGGACAACTCTCTACTGATTCGTAAGGAAGAACACGTTTCACAGAATCTCCATAAAAACCATATCAAATATTATCTAGTACCTACTTTATCTTTGAATATATTTACGTTTTCATTACATATTTTTTTTCGTAATTATGTCGAATACTGCCGAACGTTGAGTAGAAAATTTAATTGAGGAAGTTGAAAAGCGACCTGCATTATATAATGAAGCATTTAAAGAATATTCCGATTTGAATTGAAGGGGTTATATTTTTTAGGAGTGATTGATTTTTGGGAAAGAAAGTTTTGGCTTTCTACTACTCCATCTTGTTACAAAAAAAAGGGATGAGGGAATCTCCCTAAGAAAGGAAGGAAGTAATCAATTCGAAAATAAGTAACTCTATACATGGATGTGTAGATCATGCATGTTTGTGTCTGAAAGTTACTTCTTTGCATGATCTACACCTTATTACTAGTTCACCTTAATATTAGTATAGAATCGTAATGTGAGTCCGCACATCTAAGCGATTCCAGTCGGCCGACTGAATAATCAGAAACAAGTTGAATAGGCTTTCCAATTCTGATTCAATTACAAAGTTGGACAACTATCGGCCGAGTTCTAATCAGACTGTGTGTTTGTGAGAGTGTACAGACTCACCAACTAAACAGTCGGTGCCTGCAGACTCCCCACTCTACATTCCATTGTTGATATCTGATATCAAATATTATCTAGTACCTACTTTATCTTTGAATATATTTGCGTTTTCATTACATATTTTTTTTCGTAATTATGTCGAATACTGCCGTACGTTGAGTAGAAAATTTAATTGCGGAAGTTGAAAAGCGACCTGCATTATACAGGGTGTCCCTGGACTTCCTCTTTTCCTCTCGGGAATGTATAGATGGGGTCAAAATATCACCAGTACTTCATATAACTTTTTTTCCTAAAATCCTTCGTTACCAAGTAACGGGCCCTCGAAGTTACAAAATGAAAAATGTTTTTCTTTGATAACTTTTCAAGTGAATATTCAAAATCATCCAAATTTTGGTAATTGACTAAACAAATGAATTCCTTCGATGAGCTTTCATGCAGGAGTCAGTTGTTTTGCTACAAAGTCAGGAACGGACTACTCCCGATGGTCCACACCCCAAAACTTTGAAATGACATATTTATCAATATTTTTCAACAAATTAAGGTTACTTGGACAATTTTATGAATAAAAGTACTCGTGTGGAAAGTCGATCGGAGCAACGAGTCTTGATAAAAATGTAGTTTCACTCGACGACATCAAACCCGCTCGTCATCCATTATTTGAAATGAATAATTATCAAAGCAGAAATAATAATGATAACGTTAATTCAACAACATTTATCCTGAGATGTCTACCATTATTCGAAAATATTAGTTTTTAAGGAAAATGGAAATGATAGGTAAAATGTTCATAACGAATTTTTATAATGCAAACACGTTTAACTAACGAAACTCAAGAATATTGACAATACAATGATAGTCATATGACAACGCACCACTCAACAAAACAAAATCGCATTCCAGTTTCTCATTTTTTTATCAAAACTTTCTAAAAGGTTTTTTTGTCAACATCTGTGAAAGAAATGGAACATAATTATTCCCTGGATATTCTTCACCTGATCATGTGCAGCCGTTTTTGTAGTTCATTCGTTTGCTTTTTATTAGTATAGTAAATATTTTTTCCGATGTGCGTTTTTTCAGCTAAATTTAGATTCGTGTTAAAGAATTTCTCCCATAAAATTATAATTATCAGTGAAACTCCTCAACAGTTTAGCTGTGAAGAAGAATTTGAAACATTCGAATGTTGAGTTTCATGAGATTCAGATAACTGATCAACACGAAACGTGATTATTCCACACGTATTATGTACATACAAAATATGGAATTAATTCGATATTTCATAGTAGAGTAGCTTGTTAGTTTAAAAACACCACGAATCTACAGAACTTGATATTTCTTTTGAAAAAATATCTGCTATCACAATTGTGACTTAAACTTCCATATAGGTACTGCACTTTTTGTTTACGACTTCATTTTAGCATACTTTGTATTATTCCTGTTATAAATGTTGTTGAATTAACGTTATCATTATTATTTCTGCTTTGATAATTATTCATTTCAAATAATGGTGGACGAGCGGGTTTGATGTCGTCGAGTAGAACTACATTTTTATCAAGACTCGTTGCTCCGATCGACTTTCCACACGAGTACTTTTATTCATAAAATTGTCCAAGTAACCTTATTTTGTTGAAAAATATTGAAAAATATCTGTCATTTCAAAGTTTTGGGGTGTGGACCATCGGGGGTAGTCCGTTCCTGACTTTGTAGCAAAACAACTGACTCCTGCATGAAAGCTCATCGACGGTATTCATTTGTTTAGTCAATTACCAAAATTTGGATGATTTTGAATAGTCACTTGAAAAGTTATCAAAGAAAAACATTTTTCATTTTGTAACTCCGAGGGCCCGTAACTTGGTTACGAAGACTTTTAGGAAAAAAAGTTATATGAAGTACTGGTGATATTTTGACCCCATCTGTACATTCCCGAGAGGAAAAGAGGAAGTCCAGGGACACCCTGTATAATGAAGCATTTAAAGAATATTCCGATTTGAATTGAAGGGGTTATATTTTTCAGGAGTGGTTGATTTTTGGGAAAGAAAGTTTTGGCTTTCTACTACTCCATCTTGTTACAAAAAAAAGGGAGGAGGGAATCTCCCTAAGAAAGGAAGGAAGTAATCAATTCGAAAATAAGTAACTCTAAACATGGATGTGTAGATCATGTATGTTTGTGTCTGAAAGTTACTTCTTTGCATGATCTACACATCCATGTATAGAGTTACTTATTTTCGAATTGATTACTTCCTTCCTTTCTTTGGAAGATTCCCTCATCCCTTTTTTATTTTTGTAACAAGATGGAGTAGTAGAAAGCCAAAAACTTTCTTTCCCAAAAATATTCCGATGTTAATATAATAGCTTTCCCCGATAACATTCTTCAATACTTCCAATACAATGCGTCAAAATATAATATATCTAAACAACTGTTCAGACTTTTCAGTTGGTGGTCTGCGCACCCGCACCGAACCGAACAGTTTTGTTTGAGTAGTGTGCCTCCACCCAACCCAACCAGACTAAACTATCGGCTGATAAAAAGTCTATAGTGTGCGCTTGCCCTTATTATTCTCACGAGTGTACGAACATAATGAAGGATGAAAAATCGCGAAATTTGAACGTTCACCTTATTCATTGAACAATTCACCATACATTGTATTTTTTTTTTCGAAAACTACTCTTTTCTCAAAGAATCCACAAAACTTTTTTATGAGTTTAGTAAAAAAATACATCATGAATAATAAATTCTTGAACTCTCATTACAAAGCAACGCTCCAGCTGTCGTAATAGTAAATCCACCTGAGAATATAAAAACTTACCAGACTAAGGCATTCTCTGTTTTTCTGGGAATTTCGGTTGGAACCGCTAATTAAAAACTACGTAATGAACATTTCAATCAAAATACATTTCTTCGTTCACCTAGGGGGCAATTCGAGACAATTCTCAGAATTTGTTGCTCTGCGGCAGTCTACGGCTCGGCTCGGCTTTGCGATGAAATAAAATAATGGAAAAGCTAATTAAAAAACAACAGTGGAAAGGGTTTGGAGTTCAAAACTTAAGATGAGATGGAAATGAAATGGTGTTTTTTAGATATTAATCTGAAGCAGTGACGAGTGTTTTTGAAATGTTATTTTCGTTGATCCTGAACTGTGTTTTTGGATTTACTTATTCAGTTCGTAAAAATAGCTCGAAAAATAACTCATTTCTAGTAGTTCCTCTCACGACGTTACTAATTGTATCTACGGAAATTATTCATTCAGTTTGGAAATCCTCTCAACAGTCCCAACACTTGATCTTTCTTTCAGAAGTCATTATGAAAAATCGAATAAATGTGTCAATTTTATTTTTAGCGGAAGGGCAGTTCACCAACACAAAAGATAGACGCTACCCTTTGATTTTCAAATAGGAAGGAGAATCAATCATCACATCGTTTTGGAAGGTTCTAGTTATCTTTTGTGCTCGTATGGTACGCTATTCTATAACAAACTCCATAGAATGGTGTCTATTTCGCTCTAAATATTGATGACTATTCAAAAAATAAGAAGAATTTTCAAATTTCGCGGACTACATACGTTCGATTAGCAATATTTTTATTTTTTCATGTTGGTTCACTCATCAGTTAATGGTTTATATTGTTATTCTTGCATATAGTTTGCGTCCCGAGGGCCTCTGGCCCGAGGGACAGCAATTGCCTGAGGTTATTAAGGCTCATTAATTCCCGTGGTACATAGATAATTTTATTTCTGACCGATTTCAATAAAATTTTGTTCATTTTTGAAACGGAAAAATGTACCAATTCATTACCTTCCCGGTATATTTGAATCAGGTACCGTTGATTATAGTAGAGTTTTCTTGTTGCTAGGTTGTTGCTATGTTACTTGTTTATAAACAGAACTTTGTTATCAAGCTGTGTTTGCGGTGAAAACGTGTTTTCTACCCCAAATATAATGGAGGATATTTTGAAAAAAGCTGAACAAGCAAGAGAATCATTAGTTCCATCGAAAAGTGAAGCCGTATACCAAAATGAATACAAGATATATCTGGACTGGCTGACACGGAAAAATGTTATTCCAAAAGATGTCACTGAAACTGTATTTCTGGCATATTTTCAAGAACTGGTAAGGAATTTTCTATGTTTTTCGGTAGATTTGGTAGTAATTGTGTTTATTCGTTTCAGTCAGAAACGTATAGTCCGAATTCTTTATGGACTAAATGGTCAATGCTAAAATCGATGGTGACTATACATGAGAAACGAGATATCACCAAGTTCAATGAACTACAGGCTTTTTTGAAACGGAAGAGTAAGAGTTATAAGCCGAAAAAGTCTGCTGTTTTATCTCCTAAAGATGTTATCAGATTCCTAAAGGACGCTCCTAATGATATTAATTTATTGCATAAGGTAATTTTTTTCTTATTTTCCTTTTTGTGTGTATTTATTTCCTTTTTTTTGTTATAGGTTGTTTTGATTATGGGTTATTTTGGAGGATGCAGAAGTCAGGAACTTTTGAATATGAAGATATCGGATATAGAGGACCGGGATTCCGTTATGGTAGTGAACGTACCGGAAAGTAAAACTGGTGTATCGAAGAAATTTACAGTTGTGAATGAAAAAGAGTTCTCCGCTTTGCCTTTATTAAGACTTTATATGTCTTTGCGTCCTAAAGGTATTGAACGATTTTTTTTTGAGCTTCCGACAAAATAAATGTACATCTCAGCCAATTGGAAAAAACATGTTTGGGAAAATCCCCAGCAAAATCGCAATGTATTTAGGATTGCCACACTCATCTTCCTATACGGAACATTGCCTTCGTCGCACTTCTGCTACTGCTCTAGCCAATGCAGGAGCAACTATGACTAACTTAAAAAGACACGGAGGTTGGAAAAGTTCCACGGTGGCGGAGGGGTATTTGGAGGATAGCATCGAATTGAGAAATAAAACGGCGCGTATGTTGTCTACTTTGTCATCAGAAGAGGCAGGTACCTCGACTGTAGTGAACAGAAGCTCCAGCCATACAAAAGAAGAAATTGTTTCCAGTGGCGGAAGTAATTTTCAGGGAACATTTCAAAATTGTACATTTATTATTTGTAATGACGTGAATAAATAAAATATGGTTCAGTTTTAATTTCTATTTATTTTTACTTGTGAAAGGTAGAGGGAATTATAAAATCTATAATGTCCCAAGGGAGTTATGACCCTCTTTATTGATAGCGTAACTTTGACGATATAAGCTTATAATATCCCGGTCAGAAATAAAGATATTATTGTCTTCGAAGGCAGTACAACGATTATAGCGTATTTTCGATAACATTTTTACAGTAGGATTTGTCTCTGGCCTCAAGTTGGGCCTCAGTTTCGACGATTACCACTTTATCGGCGCAAATTTTTTTGCCAGCGAGCATTCTCTTGAGGTCGGAGATCTGGAAAATGTGGTGGATTCGGAAGCAAATTGAAGCGGGCTACTACATTCGATTAGCGATTTTTCATTCTTTTTCATGTTGGTTCATTCGTTACGAACATTTGCTCATAGGTTCAGCTGTTTACCTTGTTTAGTTCTTTGGTGAGCGGCATAAAAGTTAGAAGTGTTTTGCATGTTTCGCGATTTTCTGCTATCGACAAAAAATGCATCAAATTTTGTATATGCCCCAGAACATCAACAACCGATAAAAATGTTGAGAATGTTGAAAAAACTTTTGAATTGAAGGGGTTTTTTTAGGAGTGATTAATTTTTGGGAAAGAAAGTTTTTGGCTTTCTACTACTCCATCTTGATACAAAAAAAGAAGGATGAGGGAATCTTCCAAAGAAAGGAAGGAAGTAACTCTATACCTGGATGTGTAGGTCATGCAAAGAAGTAACTTTCAGACACAAACTGAAAGAAAGTCCTCCTGAAGCTACTTTCATATAAACATTGAATTATACGAAAGAAAAAAATTCTTTCGAAACAAATACTTCTATATGAACACTGAATTATACAGAATATATTTTTCTCTACTCAGTTTGTATTTCAAACATTCGTTGTGAAATAAAAATCAGATATCATTCACATGAGTTCTACTTTAAATGAATAGTAACAAATTGCACTTACATAGAACACTGTCATCCTGACTGGTATACACCGATTAAATCAAATAGGTGAATGAATGTCATTACGATGTCATCGATGACATAAGCAGATCAAGTTTATTCCGTGACATTAAAAAATCGTAATTCATGAATGAAGTGTGTGTATTTTCTATAATGTTATCCAATTTGGTACTGAAGAGCCTTAGGACAAGTGTCTTAAGGCGAAACATCGGTGTATACCAGTCAGGATGACAGTGTTCTATGTAAGTGCAATTTGTTACTATTCATTTAAAGTAGAACTCATATGAATGATATCTGATTCTTATTCCTCCACGAATGTTTGAAATACAAACTAAGTAGAGACAAGTATCTTCTGTATAATTCAGTGTTCAAATACAAGTATTTGTTTCGAAAGAATTTTTTTCTTACGTATAATTCAATGTTTATATGAAAGTAGCTGTTTCAGGAGGACTTTCTTTCGGTTTGTATCTGAAAGTTACTTCTTTGCATGATCTACACATCCATGTATAGAGTTACTTCCCTCCTTTCTTTGGAAGATTCTCTCATCCTTCTTTTTGTGTCAGAATGGAGTAGTAGAAAGCCAAAAACTATTTTTTCTTAAAAAAACTGTTATGAAGAATCGTCCAATCATTATTAGAGAAGTTGCTGAGGATAACAGCATATCTGTTGGCTCATGCCATGCAATTTTTTCGAAAATTTTTGGGCATGCAGAATTTGGCAGCAAAGTTCGTTAAAAAATTGCTAAATTCTGTACAAAAAACCGTCGCATGAGCATCACACAGGAATTTTTCTATAACGATCCAGATTTGTTAAAAATGAATCATGGGTATATGGTTATGACATCGAAACCAAAGTCCCAATGGAAGAGCCCAGGAGAGCCAAGATCAAAAAAACACGCCAAGTTCGATCAAATGTCAAGGTTTTGCTCTATTTTCTTCGTTTACCGTATCGTAGTGCATCAAAAGTTCTTGTCACATGGTCATACGGTCTATATGGAGATTCGCCGCTTGCGAGAAGCAATACGAAGAAAACTTCCGGTATTATGGAAAAATAATCCACAGCTTTTGAATCAGGAGAAATGCAAATTTGGCAATTTGGCCCCCTGCAACTTTTTTCTGTTCCCAAAATTGAAGAGAGTGTAGCTAGCACAAGTGAAAGTGGTGGAACTACTTCGAAGGGCACAAAATGGAATGAATGAATGAATGTTTTTCGAGAAAAATGAAAATTCCCATTTTTTTGAACAATCGATTTCCGAAATCTGCACCAAGAATTTGAAATTCAAGATCATCAGTATCAGTAGAATTAACGATGTCCTTGAAGAAATGAGTTCAAGAAGTTAAATCCGGAGATCTCGTTGGTCATTCGATTGTTTTTCTCGCATTCGATCTTTCCTCTCGCCATTTCCCGAATTTTGAGTGTGCCGTCACAAAAAATTATGAGTGAGGTGTGTCAATCGATTCATAATCAATACGATTTGCGCCAAGTCACGAAAATGAATAATTTGAAAGGTATAAACAATTCAAAGTCAGAATTTGAAGAAATTTGTTGATTTATTGTGCATTTGATAATTTTTAACAAGAATGAAGTGAAAATATATTTTTCACCCCTTGACATATAACCCATCCATTTGTGCACCTTTAACAATCACATAGTTTTGAGACATGCTATTGACCTCCATTATTGATCCAACTGATTTTTGGTAAGAAAATGATTCTAATTACGAAATCTGTCAATCGTGCTGAGTGATTCACGAAGATATTGACTTTTGATCAGTTGGTGAATATGATAAAATTTCAATTTTATGTTATTTAATAACATATATATGTTATATAATAAACTGTTTTGTTTACGAGAGTACAAAAACTTAGGACAAAAAATACATTATTACTTCGTTAGGCATGCCACATTACTTGGTTTTCTTCTCAGTTTTGAACAAAATACTCATTTGCAACGTGCTAAAATTATAAAATCATGCAAAATTGATAAGAAAATTATTTTTGTCTTTTCAAAACCACAAATACCACCCCCTTATTGAGCACATACTTCGTATCGTTTAGAAACCCTGATTTCATGATATCACATTATACACACATCGGAAAACTCTAAGGATATTTTTATAACATACTAAATATCATAAAAATAAATGCATGAGGTCGTTTAATTTCGATTAAATTGGTACACTCGACCACCCTGTAGATTTCTATGGGTTGAACAAAGCCTGCAAAAACGGTAACTAATCTTTTATCAAGTTTTTTATAAACTGTAGGTTTTCGGCTAAAATGAATAATCTGAAAGTGTCGAGTTTGTACATTCTATGCAGTTCTTGCTCAGCAATTAAACTGGAAATATTATGCTTTAACATGGAACGCCATCACTTACCATTGGCTGAGATGAATAGAGCTGTAGGGCTTCTTCAAGGTGGCATGCGACAAAATGATGTAGCTCTTCGTTTGGGGGTCTCCCAAAGTGTTATCAGTCGATTGTGGCGGCGTTTCTGTGAAACTGGCAGTCCAGCCGAACAACATCCAGGGCGAGGACGCGCTACAACTGCAGTTCAAGACCGATTTTTGGTCTTAACCGCAAGAAGACAACCGACAATCACAGCACCTGAGTTGGTTAACGTGTTGCAGCAGACGCACCAGGTAACCATTGGTCGTGATACTGTCAGAAATCGACTGCATGAAGCAGATCTCCACAACAGAAGGCCACTTAGATGCCCACCTTTGTCGAGAGGCAATCGCGGTAGAAGATTAGAGTGGTGTCAAGAGCATCAAAACTGGGATGCAAATGATTGGGCCACAGTTTTGTTTACAGACGAATCCAGATTTGGATTTCATCCAGATTCTCGTCGACTAAGACTGTGGAGACGACCTGGAAATAATGCCGGAAAAATATTGGATTAAATTCCATTTAGTTGCTGTGTCTTTTCATTCGTTATTTTTTTTCAAAATTGTAATTGTTTTGTTTATGTAAATTAGCTAACTCACTGATTACTAAACGATTTAAACTGTACGCGACTAGCCTGATATCATTTTTTTCTGTTCGACGCATTCGAATCATTTCCATCACCGATCATCAACAGAATTGCTCATTGAGCTGTATCTACTGTCATTGTTAGCCTACGCAGCAGTCTAATCGTAACAAGTGACCTGTACTGTTGTACGCCACTGACATCATAATGCAGGCCGTGTTCGTAGCAGAATGCGGATATGGAACGTCGGTAACAACCAATTTGACGTATGTTACTGTGATTTTCCTATCGGTTTCTGTCCGCCACCGTGGAAGGTGTATACTGTATCTTCTCTTGTTTTTACTGACTCTTGAAGGAGCGTTGAAATGGCTGATAATAAATGAAATATAGTCAATTGAAAGGAGTTCAAATAATCTTTAATATCATATGTAGTCCAGAACTAGACTTACAGAAGGTTGATTTTTTTCATGGTCTTGCCATTGCCTTTGACGCCCTAGCCCGTAGGCCATACATCAGGCATCTTCCCTCTATCTAGCACCACCACTGTCAAGGGTGGTGCTAGATCTAAACGAAGCCGATTAGTTTGTATAGTGAGTGCTCTTTCAGGTCAGATGGTAGGAGTATGGCTCTGCCAGCAGATCAGGCACATTTTCCAAACAAAGGCGACACACACTGTCTTCCGACAGTCCAAGTCTGCATATTATGACTCAAATAACAGTGAACAGTGAGAAGGCCTGTTAGATATCGTAGTTGATTCCTACTATAGTCCAACAACTGTTTGGTATCAAGTTTGGAACGGTGAATAAACGCCTTGGAGTAAGTCAGTCCTGGAAGATTCTGCCAGAAGTCCATAAATCTTTTTGCCATCCAAGTGTTCAATGTTTGTTTAGCAAAGTCTAAAGCGATGTCAATGACAGGTTCTGATCCGATGGAGATGCTTGCAGCACTCTCCTCTGAGTCAGCAGCCTCATTGTCTTCCAAGTCAGTATGGCCAAGAATCCAGACCATAGACAATCTATTGAGTCTTCCTATCGAGGAGAGTCGTTTTTTGTTAATTTGCTACCAATCTAGACGCTGCTTGGTAGGAGCTAAGAGCTTTCAGTGTCGCTTGACTGTCCAAGAATATTTTCATTGACTTGTGTATGAGGTTGGATTCTGCCATTCTCTCCGCACAATAGCGTAAATTTCCGCTTGAAACCAACAACTATCTGCTCTTAATATGTCGGAGGATCCACTCCTTTCTACTCGGGAACAGTACTTTATAAGGCAGTTCGTAGTTGACAGTTGGAGGCATAAAGTCAGAGGTCATTTCCAGAATGCTGTGACTTCCAGTGCCAACCAACAGTATGTTGCACTCTGCATTAAATTGATTTGTGTAATTGGCAATGTGCACAAGTCTATAGCCAGTCTATCTAGCATTTCTCTTCAGAAAAATGTGGAGAGGTGGTAGATCTAGAAGGATCTCCATGGCCGCTGACAGTGTGGTACTGATGGCATCACTGATAGCCAGACAAGCCTACCTCTGTGAGCCAGAGAGCTTCGCCTAAACCGTTTTCTGTAAAGTCTTCGACCATCGTGTTAGGAGTCACACGTTAAAAGAAAATACCTCGTTAGTCCTTAACTCGAACAAATTTTTCAACTTCTGAGAGTTGTCGTTCGTATGGGGGCGACAGCTGATTACCGGAAAAACAGATTTTAAACAAATTTCAAACAGATTTCAAACCAAGCAATTGCTCCATAAGTGATCATTGGTATGACAATCATCACATAAATCCAATGGATTTGTTCGGGACCTAAACTTCAAGTTTTACCACAAATCCATCGACATGCCCATAGTGACATGTAAAAACTGTTTCTAAGTAAGGGTTCCAGGTGAATTTTTTATCAAGGATAATGCCAAGATATTTCAACTCCGTGCTCCATTCCAAATGGAGTTACCTCACCATTGAGAAATATTGACGATAAATCGTCCAATTTTCTCCTCCTGGTGAAAGGAATTATCAAAGTTTTGCTGGAGTTGTTCACAGTTGGTGCCTGCTCCCTGAGGCACCAACTGTGAACGTCCATCGTGCTTTGGAGGATACTACAAGCTACCTTTCCCGATGTGGACCTTACCAAGATGACAAGGTTATCTGCATAAGCTTGCAGATCTACTTTTCTTCTGTCGAGGGCATCAAGCAGACTATATATCAGGGGCGACCACAGAAGAGTGCCCCTCCTTGAGGGCAACCTTTGGTGACCGAGAACCTAATGGCCTCGTCTTGAAGAGTCGTACTTACAGTTCTAGGGAGTGCAGCAGGCGAACTATTGTAACACCATAGTTACAGAACAACGCTTCTGACGTATTAGTCGAAGTCTTTTTCTTTCAAGGAAATGTAACAGCATAGGAGGACGTAGACATGTTCTGAGGTTCTTTAACTACAAACTGATCACTTCATCGTCATCATCAACAAGTAACCATTTCATATGTCTGAAGACTATATTTCGGGTTTCTTTTGGTATACCTGTAACAAATGAATAAGCACCTCTTCTAATGTGTACTAATGCATATGGAATATACACTCAACAACACCAACATAAATAAGAAGTGGAAAGGGTATCTTTTCCATCGATGGTACTCATCCTCAAAATTTTCCATGTCTTTCGGCTTGAAGTGTATTGATTACTAGCTAAAACTGACCCATGCATGGGTTGAACCACTGGTGGTTATAATTGTTGATGGTCCAGACAAAAATCCATTGTACCAAAAGGTGCACTTACTATACAAGTTTCCAAAATGTTGCTAAATGTATCCAAATTTTTCCTGGCAAAATGATATCGAAATTGATATTGATGAATGTTATTAATGTTGGTAAAGTTATTGAAAGTACAGCGAAACACGTATTGCGGTCCAGTTAAAAATCTGTTCAGTGAAAATCAGACAAAAAAGTGTTATTTGTGTCATGTGTTGTTGATTTTCATCAAGTTTTTGGCCAATTCCGTCACATATCTCTCATTCTGTAAAATTCACCTCCTTCAATACAGGGTGTAAAATAACTACGTTAAAATATTCAAGAGACGCAATAATGAGATAGTTTTAAGAATAAGAGAAAAGTCTATATAAACTTGTGCCCGGAAATGCTTTGTTTCGGAGATACAGGGTGTTCAAAATGAATTTTTTCGTTCGTTTTTTCGAAAATAACTTTTGCAAAAAACAAGTTATTTGCACGAATTTTTTTATCCAGGGTTTTTTAGGCGTTAGATATCATAATTTCTTATTAATTTTAGTACTTTTCTCTAAGTTAAAAAGGTGCATTTCCTCAACAACGCTGGAGGTGATCGTTTTAGAGATATTTACAATTTTCTATATCGTTGCATATTACTTAGCTCCTAGGACGTGAAGTTGCTGAGAACGTTACAAAAACTAAGTACCTATTAGGTGGATCTCGTCGAAATAAACAACTTTTATTTTATCTTTATCGAAAAATCATTCATTTTTTCGAGATACAAATAACTAAAATTGCCAAAAACTTGTGACAAATACTAACCGTGTTTCAACAATTTATATTTCGAAAACGAATAAGTTTTGAATAAACACTTGTACTTATGTTACACCTTGTATATAAGGAGGTCAATACGAAATTGCCAATTTGACAAACTAATTATAATTTTACTTCAATATTTTTCATAACACGCTACTTTTTTGAAATTTTCAGAAAAAGTTTAATAATTTTCATTATATTTTTTCAATACATTGAAATGCAAAAAAATTACATTATATGCTCATAAATAAACTATTTAATAATTAAAAAGAGAGAATAGAAACTTTCTATGTTATTTACCACTTTCATTTGTAACTAACGTTACTGCAGTTTCGTCCTGTAAGGACATTTTCAAACAATCAGAATAAATTTGAGTTCAATGTATTCAGAAAACCTAGCTATACAGACATTACCATCACAAGTGATCCAGGCAGTCATGAATTAGCAGCCTACAATTCAATGTTGATAGTGAGAATGCTTTGCCTTTGGTGGCTTCAACGCAGACACAATCCAGAAGTTAGTCAAAAATCAAAGCCGTTAATTCACTTACAGATTAATATATACCCTCGGATAAAACAATCAGAAATTGGTAACTCTGAATTTCAATAATTCAGGCTTCCATTGTCTGATATTATATAAAATGATTTGAAATCCCTGAAAGAACTGAAAAGAAGAATTTAAAATGAATAGCTGAAAATAACAATTATATTAAGCAATGTAACCTGAAATTAAAAAACAGTGAAATTGAAAATAGAAAAATTTAACAAAAAATAAAAATGAAAAATTAAGAGACTCCAAGCCAAGTTACTTCACGACGTTTCGATTATTGGTATCCACAATCGTCTTTGTGTGATGACTTCCAGGGATTTCAAATGATTTTATATGATATCAGACAATAGATATCCGAACAATGAAATTCATCATGAAACATTGTCAATCACCTTCAAACAAACGTTGGAAACTCTTACATATTTTGGTAAAAAAAACAGAGACAATGCGGGTTTCTTCAGAGAAAACAATGTGGAAGTGGCATTCAGACCACATGCCAGGTTATTTGTTATCCTTTTCAAAGCCAAAGATAAAGCGGACGAGTTGGAGAAATCTGGAGTTTATAAGCTTAAGTGTCCGAAATGTATTAGTTTTTATGTGATACAATGTTGTCGAAATTTCTCAAAACGGTATGCTGAATATGAAAGGTCCTTCAGATCAGGCAAAAATGATTCGACGTTTTCAAACCATTCCTTGGGATGCAACCAAAAGTTCCCGAATCTAAACAATACGGAAATTTTGCACTATGCAAGGAAGGGTTGCAAACTCAATTATTTGGAATCCTTGGAAATTCATAAGCATAAGCATTGCGATTGCAACCCGTTGAATGATTAAATCGATCTAGTTCACTCACCGGTTTTCCAAATAGCATATCCACATTGTCACAAGTAAACAGAATTCAGGTATTCCATTAAGCTAAGTAGCTCTATTATCACCTACAGTGGGCTAATGTAATCAGCCATTTTTAGTTTAATGTATAAGTTTGAAAGCGTCCTTATAGGATGAACCGGCATGAATGACAGTGCTGTTTATCTTTAATACATAGGCTTTTCACAATAATGTTTATTTGATGGTGGCACGTTCTTTGACGGCGGACATTCACAACACAAAACTGAGTTTCATCTCCCAACATAGAAAGTTTCAATTCTCTTTTCTTCATTATGATTTTCACGTAGTAACGTCTACATCCATCAATTTAATTCATTAAATCTTCAATGATATTCAGTAATTAACTAAAAACAGTCCAATATATAATCATGAAATTATATAATAATCATGTGATTTTGAAAGTTCAGGAAAATTGAAAATTGGTACGAAATTTTAATTTGATAACAGCTTGATTTTCAATAATTATTTGTATTTCCTATTAGTTTTGAAATATCCACATTATTTTGGTTTGATTTCTTGAGGAAAGGTTCCAGCTCCAGTTATCGCTTCTGAATCACGAGGTTATTGATATTGTATCCCACAATAGTTAAAACTGTAAATGGATTTTCTGATAATTCGAATATAGTACTATTAACAGATTTTTATACTATTTGTGAGATAATTCTCTCAACAACGGTTATAAGGTAGCTATTATAGATATTATTGAGTTTAAAAAAAATGCGTAAAAGTAGCTTAGAAAACGAATAAAAGTGTAAGTAAATTCATGAAAAACAATAAAGACAAAACTTCTATGTCGGAAATATCAGGAGTAAATAAGCTGACTTGTGGCAATTGCCCAAGACTGTATATATATATGGGCCAAAAAGGGAGAACATTTTCCCAAAGTATTAAAGACCATAGAAGTAGTTTCGTAAATAGAAAGACCATTTCCACATTTGCAAACCACCTTTTAGTAGAAAGACATGAGTTCAATCATGAATACGACGTGTTTCATATAGAAGAGAAGAGTTTGAAACTCAATCTTCTATAACATTTAGAAATCCAAAAATTGAATTTCCGGCATAACAATCTGCACTGATAGTAGACAAGCACTATTAGCCTTGAACAGACAGCGTGTTACCTCAGGGCTAGTACTAGAGTGCCACCAAGATTTAGCCAAAGCCTCGGTAGATAATAACATTATCCTGAGGTGGGTTAAAGGGCACGACAGGTGTAAAGGTAATCGCATTGCCGACTCTTTAGCCAAGGAAGCGGCTGGACTAAGAATTTTAGGACCCAGTGGCACCCACGGCCTGATGACTTCGACAATTGCGGAACTAGTCAAATGTTACACCCATGCTCAATCTTTAAAGAGATGGGATGAAATCAAAGGATGTAATCTTGCCAGGATCACCTTGGGCGACCCTGGGAAGCTAGCGCCGAAGAATAATCAGGCGATGACCAGGAAAAATCTACGCCTTACAGTATGATTTCTGACTGGCCACTGTCAACTAAGGAAACACCTCCATAAATAATATGGGGCTAGTGGACACACCTCTATGCAGGATGTGTGAACAGGATGATGAGACTGTCAGACATGTCCTGTGCGAGTGTCCGGAGTTATCGTCAATAAGAGAGTGTGTGTTCGGCGAGTCTTGGCCTACACCTGGCGGTATTAAGGAGATATCTCCCAGCGACCTATGCACCTTCCTGGAAAGGACAGGATGGACGATGACCTAGGAGGACAACTCCTCGGGAGGATGTACAATGGGTCACATGTGGCCTAAGTGCGTGGGCTTACACTCACCCTCCCTACTTTACAGAGCACGTTTAGAAATCAATAGATTCAGTTATTCGGGTAATTTACTGAATGATCAATTAGAATTGAATGACTCCCCGTTACTAAACATTTTTTTAAATGTGGAAACTGGGATATAAGCTCAAGTAATTTAATTCATTACAAACTTAAGTAAAAATCAGGTACTTGAAATGTAGGTTCTTCTAATTGTAAAACTAGAAATATTAAGAGTCGAATATGTAGAATATAAAGACACGCCCGAAGAAGCCGTTGTATGGCGAAACACGTGTTGCGTTTTCCTAAAATTGTTTAGTGAAAATCTCACAATACATTAGTTATGAATTTTCATCAATTATCGGCCAAATCAATCATATAATTCTCGAAGATATCCAATACATACCATCCCTTTCATATTCTTGAAGTGTATTGAATCTCTCATAGTTCTTATAGACGTTATGCATAATACATCTAATCCTAAAATTTGTATTCAAAATCCTAAAACATATCAACATGTAACCGAAACTTCAACAACTTATGAAGTGAAGAATAAAATCATATTCAACGTGTTTTGGATGTATAAAATGAATTATATCTGTCTAATGTCTATTGGGAATGCTACACGAAAACCTCTAATTTTTCCGTACAAACCACTGAATGACTCGAATACATATAACTAATTTTATACTCCACCAATCAACTTTTGTGCGTGTGTTTAGGAATGTAGTGGACTTATTAACTTTTTTTGGTTTATCGATCAAAGTCAATGGCTCAGGTAATCAGCCGTACAAACTGAGAAAAAAACCAATCGAAAATTCCTAACGACCTCTGTTCCCGAGAGGAATGAATTCCATCGATTTTCTCGAACTTGGTGAGCACGAACAGATTTTATCCATGTCAATTCAAAGATATATTGCCTTATATGATAATAAGACCAGTCAGTCGACGATATATTAAAGTTTTTTTTACGTTTTTATCTGTCAGAATGCGTAAATACGTTTGAGACAGTGTTGTTTGATTTATGTATCCGATGTCGGTAATGGTCATTAAAATTTCTCACATAGTATACATCCATTAGGATTGAAAACCGGCGATCCAATTAGCGCACATCGGAAAAATGTCGAGCTACATATTTTGTTATGTTTGTCAGTTGCCCTGTAAAATAAGGTAAAGAAAGTATTTCATGGAACATGTTTTTGAAGTGATAACTTCTTATGGGAGGGTGAACCGCTTCGTTATCCAATGCGTTACAGCGCCAGTTTGTCTGGCTTTCCTTTCTCTCACGCATACGTCAGCGGAAGGCAGGCTTCTCCTCTCTCGTCGGAAGAACGCTTAGTGTTTATTGTAGAGATATATTGTTGACGGTATTATAAAATTCTAACCAGCAAGCACGTAATATTCTTCTATTCCTAAAGAAGTAACAATTGGCTTATGGTAGCTAAAATATATGTTCATACACAATAAAGTCAAAAAAGATTTTATCAATGAATAACCTTTCCTCACATTATCATATTAATACACATACAATTCAAGTAATAACGTAAATTTTTCTCAAGTTGAACAATTTCATTATTGAATAGTTTTACTTAGATTAGTTGTTATTACTTCTGTGGGCCTCCCGAAACGCAAACGTTTTTTTTATTGTGCTTTCTTTATCTATACTACACTCGCACATTTATTTCTGTTTCTCCGTACTGGTGAGTCCTAGGAACCCAAAATGTGAATTTCACTAGTTCGGACTTCCATTGTCTACTATATAAAATGATTTGAAATCCCTGAAACAAGTAAAAAAGAATAATTAAAAAAGAATAGTTGAAAATAACAAATATATTAAGCAACAATAAACCTGAAATGAAATGATGTGATGACTGACCCCCAGTCATCACCCGAAGACGATTGTAGATACAAACAATCGAAACGTCGTGAACTAACGTGACTTGGAATCTCTACACTTTATTTTTATTATTTTCTTTTTTGCATTCCTTTAATTTTATTTATTCAATTATTATATTTTTACTTGTAGGTTATTTCACTATCATTTCATTTCAGGTTTATTGTTGCTTAATATAATTGTTATTTTCAACTATTCTTTTTTAATTATTTTTTTTACTTGTTTCAGGGATTTCAAATCATTTTATATAGTAGACAATTGAAGTCCGAACTAGTGAAATTCATCACGAAACATTGTCAATCACCTTCAAACCCAAAATGTGGTATGCAGGTGCGTCTTAGGTCTTAGATGCGCACTAAGAAAGGATTTTCAATTATTCCAACTAGGGCGCCCCCCATGAGGGTAAAATAGATGCGTTTACATATGAAAATTACCTTTCCATTACTGTTTATCCGTACCGCTATATTTCCGTAGGCTGACATTTCATGTGTAGGTTCGTTATATGTTTAAGATGTGCAGCCGCGCCAGCCGCGTGGAAAAAAGGAGCGTTCACTGTTTCTTCGTACCGGTATATTTTTGGAGGCTGAAATTTTGTGTGTAGGTTTTTTTATATCGTAGATTTGCAGTGGGTTAGCATTTTTAAATATTCAAACTAGGACGCCATCCGCGAGGAAAAAGGGGCGTCCATAAAACAAAATGACTCTTTCATCAATGTTTCTCCATTCCTGTATATTTTCGAAGGCTGAAATTTTTTATGTATTTTCTTTTTAAATTCCAGATATGCAATAAAAAAGCTTTTCAAATATTCCAAGTAAGACGCCAGCTGCGGGAAAAAGAAAGACGCGTTTATAAAATGATCTTTAATATATTGTAACGAATCTGAAGCCACCCCTGACCGATACGCCAGCCGGCTCATCGAAAAAACACATGACATCATCGCGAAAGAATGCAACCGCCGGTAAAACTCTAGTCGAATACCGAACCGACTATAGATTTCTAGAAAGAACCGTTACATTATATAAGCTCGGCTTTTCGACCCAAGAGGGCAGTTCAGAAAGTGAATCGAGCGGCTAAACAAGAAATTCAAATAGTGAAAATAAATCAAAGCGTTAGTTGCTAAGTGTTGTTATAAATAAATTAGTTTGTGATTATTAAAATATTGTTGAAAATAAATTTGGCAACTCTTTAATTTGCCACAGTTAGTGATAAGAAGTTGATTTGTAAAATGAATATGTGAGCGCTTGGTGTATGTACAATCTTTGTAATGCGGGGAAATTGACTATAAGACTTTCTGCTCGCGCAGAGAGGAAAGTGCGCCTAGTGGACTTGAAAGTCGCCGAATTGAAGCAAGAATTGGAGGAGAGGGAGCTAGATTGTTCTGGAAAAAAATCAATACTCCAGAAGAGCCTATGGGATAACTTGACTGAATCAGGAGAAGGTCAATAATGAGCAAACTCGATAAATGTACCAAATCGATGAAAGATGAAATTCAACAAAATTCGAATAGCTTGAAGGAAAAACTTCTAGAAAATGCAGAAGGTTTAAAGAATGAACTTTGTTTTGTGGCGAGTATACTCTAAGAAAGAATAGGAACCATCGAGACATATAGACAAAGTCAGGAAGGAAATGAACACGGAAGTAGAGGAAATCAAAGGCGGAGTTGAGGCAGCAATCAGCAAGATGAAGGAAACAATTAGCAAGTTGCATAAACAAATCGTTAATTCTGCCCACATCACATAAACTGTTATCGGAAATGAGTTTTAACATGGAAGAACTTCAAAAGGCAATGGAAGGTGTTGTCAGTTCTGAAACAGGATAGCTCTCCATGAGCCCTTTGGGCAAATTGCCGCCGACAATTCGAATGCTGGAGAAAAGGCGGTAGCAATTACACTGGCGTTGCGTGGGAAAGCAATGAATATTTTGCAAACCCTCTTGGACCAAGAACAAGAAGACTTATAAAAACAACTTATAAAACATCTTGAGCCACGGTATGGGCAGGCCCACTTAGAGCACGTTTACCATTCACAGCTGAAGAACCGCTGCCAGGAATCAGGATAATCTCTACAAGAATTTGAAGAATAGTTGCTATAAGTGTTGAAATAAATGAATGATTTTATCATATTGAAATATTGTTAGAAATAAATTTGTTTATTACAATTAATTCATTCATTTGCCACAATATCCTTCATCTTGTAAGTCCATAATGTGATCAACATGTAATTTGAATGAATATTCTCGAAGATATTACAGATTCAAATTCGAGGACAGAACGGTTGCGGCGGTACCCTGCCAATTATATGTCACTCTTCCAAGAATAACCTCTGAAGAAAACATGTTTGCATTGTCTACTGACAAAAAAGCCAAGAACGCTAGCAATACTTATAAAGGCGAAAGCCAATCATTAACACTCACCCGTTTATCTCCATTTCTCTGTACTGGTATGTCCTAGAAAGCTAAAATTTGGTACTTGGTAGTTGCTTCTTAGGTCTCACATGCTCACTGAAAAAGGATTTTCAAATATTCCACCTGTGGCGCCTTCCGTGGGGGTAAAAGGGATGCGTTTACATATGAAAATTACCTTTTCATCTGTGTTTTCGATGGCTGAAATTGTGTATGTGAGTTCGTTTTATATTGTAGATGCGCCATAAAAAGGATTTTCAATTATTCCAAGGCCTGTTCATAAAATAAAATTACGTTTACATCAATGTTCCTCCATATCGGTATATTTTCGGAGACTGAAATTTTGTATGTGGGTTCGTTTTATATTGTTGATGTGCAATAAAAATCGTTTTTCAATATTCTAAGTAAGCCGCGGGAAAAAAGGCGCGTTTATAAAATTATCTTTGGTATCATCTATCCATGATGTGATTAATATGGCCCCTTACAGCATGTAATTTGCATGAATATTTTCGATGATATTACTGATTTGAATGCAGAAACACAGCGGTGGCTGCGGTAACCGGCCAATTATATGTCGCTCTTTCGAGAGTAACCTCCAAAGAAAACATGTTTGTATTGTCTACTGACACAAAAGCTTTGAACGTTGTTCATGAAGATATTCCGTTGTATATTTAGTATCAGCATTGCACCCGTGCGGAGCCAGGGCGATTCGCTAGTCGTGTATTAATTCATGAGAAGCACCGTCCTAGACCACACGAATGTTAGGACCTGATTACACTGTAACACTGAACAGCGCTGCCTAACAACAGGATAGAGTATTTTGTACTATATATAGATGTCGTTTTTTCTCCTAATTTAAATTTTTAGCGTCTTATCAGTTTATATGATGCGATTTTCGGACAAATTTTCTCTACGAATTCAAATTGAACCAAAGCGCTGCCCGAAAAGTTTACCAGGTGATAGTGTAAATGAACGCTCTGTTCGACGTTGATTTGCGAAATTTCGTTCCGGAGATTTTAGCCTTGAAGATGAGCCCCGATATGGTCGACCAACGAACGATGCGTGGAATGGCGGAAGAACTGGCAGTCAGTTCCCATGCGGTTTTAGATGGTTCAAAGCGTATTGAAAAAGTCACAAAGGTCGAAAAATTGGTGCCCCACTATCTGAACGATTTACAGAATTTGAACCGTTTCGTGGCGTGTTCTTCTTTGGTTTTACGCAACCAAAACGATCCCTTTTTCTGATCGGGCAATCACGTTTGATGAAAAGTGGATACTCTTCGACAACAGAAAATGTTCAGTACAGTGTTTGAACAACAATGAGCCAACCAGGCACTTCCCAACCCACCGAAAAAGCCCATGTTGACTATATGGGGGCCAAACCATCACAGCAGAATCCTGTTGCGAGAAAATCAACGAAATGTACCGAAATTGCATCAGCAGCAACCGGCATTATTCAACAGATGAGGTCCGATCCTGCCTTACGACACCATACTCCCCAGGCCGTTCTCCAACTGACTACCGGCTTTTCAAGCACTTCAATAACATTTTCACCGCTAGAACATTTGCCGATCAGAAGTGCCTGCTGCATGAATATTGTGACTTTCTTTTAGGATTGTCTGTAAGAAATAACCTTACGCAACTTATTGCATGTGAAATCAAAATTTCCCAAATTTTTAAGAATTTTCACTTACTTCAGGCGGGTTTTTACACGGAGCACGGTAGCTAAAGCTGTTAATCAAAACTTTACAAAATCTTCAATTTCACCTTTAACACAAGCCGATGGTTCAATTGAAACAACAGCCATGGAGAAAGCAAATTTACTAGCTGAACAATAGGCGTCCCACCCCACAGGAAAGGCACCACCCACTATTCTTCCACTAGAATTCACATTGCCAGAAATTACTTTTCGACAGCGTGTAGTCAGGCACATTTTGAAACAGCTCAATATCAACAAGGGGATTGGCCCTGATGAATTGCCTGTCATCGTACTTATAAAGTGCGCAAATGAACTCGCACCAGTATTTTGCAGACTTTTCAACCTGTGTACATGAAAGGGGTTTTTCCTTCTTATTGGAAGATTGCTCGCGTTCAGCCAATTCCCAAAAAAGGGTAAAAAAAATCTTCCAAATAGCTATAGACCAGTCGCTTTGCTATCAGTGGAGAAAGTCGTAAACAACCACATCCTCAAATATTTGGCAGGCTTCAACATCTCGAGCGGTCATCAATATGGCTTTCGGAAATAAATATCTACAGGCGGCCTTTTATCGTATGTCACTCAAATTTGGAATAACGCAATCGAGAAACATAGAGAATCAAGAGCTGTTGCGCTTGATATTTGGCCTTTGACCGTGTGTGGCATGAGGAATTGTTGGCTAAACTTCGATGCTATGGCTTGTCGGATCATTTTGTGTATGGTTCTTTAGCTTCTTGAAAGAACGTTCCTTGCAAGTGGCCGTCGATAGATATCTCTCGAATAATTTCACCATTAACGCTGGTGTTCTCCAGGGATCCATACTGTCTAACCCTCTAGGAAATACCAAAAGTGAAAAACGAAAAATATTAAGAGGAAATCCACAAGGGTCAATATTGGGGCCACTTCTGTTTCTAATATATATCAACGACCTACCTACCTACCCTCACCGTAAGGCATAGAAACTATATTGTATGCAGATGATGCAACCTTGGGCAAAAAAATATATAAAATAGATGATCCTCATATGATCCATACTGACATATTAGAGAAAGCTCGATCATGGTTCACACCTAATGACTTGATTCTCAATGAACAAAAAACAGAAACTCTAACTTTTGATACAATTTGCGTAAATCGAGATAACAAAAATTCTACCAAATTTTTGAGAGTACAAATTAATTCCAACCTGAAATGGATAGACCACATAAATAACATGTGTAGTAAACTTAGTAAGACGGTTTTTGCTATCAGAAGAATTAAAAAATAGTAAATCAAGTGCGGCACTTGCCACATATCATTCTCTTTTTCATTCAGTCCTTAGGTATGGTATAATCATTTGGAATAATGCATCAAAGGTACATCTTAATAGAATATTTGTCATTTAAAAATCTGCCAATTATGATGAAAAGTGTCGACCAATATTTGTAAAACTTAAAATAATGACTCTATATTCAGTTATTGTCTATGAAAATCTGCTTCTTGTTCAACAAAACTTGTTGAATGGAGTTGCTCACAAGGATATACACCATATAATATATATAATATACACCAAATAAAACCTTGTTCCTACAGCTAATAGGTTGAAAAGAACAGATAATATAGGAATTAAGCTATACAATGCCTTATCTGCCGAATTTCGTAACTTGTCATTTAAAAGAAAATATTAACCAAACATCCTTTATTTTTCGATGTTATCCAGGAAGACAGAGACACGTTTGTGGTCACCTCCCGAACTTTTACTCAACTTTGAATATATATAATACGTTAGCTATGTGACTTATAATTTGTAAAAGCTCATGGCTTTACATTTTAGTCAAGTCTTATAAGATTGGAATTTTATCTTGTTAACAAGCATTTTTTAAAACTATATTGACAAACCTTACCCTCTCAAACCTATTTTAGTAATTGTATTGACGTGTCTAAAAACTGTGTGTTTCTTGAAACTAATAAAAATTATTATTATTGCTTTGCTGACGGCAGCACATTTGTCTCGTATTTCATTCGGATTCCAAGATATCGGCTACGGAGGCACATCTTCACAGGCAGCAGGAGGTTGCATATCTGCAACTTTGATAGCCTGGAACATCGAAGAAAGGTTAGAGATTTGTCTCTCTTCTATAAATACCTTCACGGGAAGCGTTAAAGTGGCTTGGCACATTTGATTTCACCAAGAGAGGTACATAGGTATCAGAAATACGCGACGACCTGTGGCTGCTCATCGTTTTGGGGTTCAACCCAGTACTACTTTTACTGTTAAAGAAATCTTTCATTTGGAGAACTGCATTCGTGTGGAATAAACTTCCTGAGAACGTTTTTCCAAATCCATTGTGAATCACTACTTTCGCACAGGCACCGCCCTGAGAGCGCCTTAAGGATTTTCCTATAGTGCTCGTGTTTTGTCCTTGAAAAAAAAGTGGTGTGAAATGCTCTCGAATACTCTCTTGTAGAGAGCGAAACTTCTGAACCCTTCAAGTACTTACCTGCAGGCTAAAATTCCAACTCAAAAGTGCGCCCTTCATGGACAAACTTATGACAAAAAAAAGTAAGCACATACCGGGTCGGATCGCTAGTACAATAATATTTCAAACGGTTTCAATTGATTTAAATTTGTATTGTAATTTATTCACCAGTTCAAGGAAACATACCATTTTCTCGAGAGGTATGTTTGTTGACAAACTCTTTAAATTTTGCATGATTTCTTTGACCGTTAATAGATTCCACGAAATAAAATAGAAGAGAGTACGCCAACGACAAATTACTTAGCAATCAAAATTCATTAAGCGATGAAATTCGAACAAAACGTGATGGTGTTGCGTAATAGCATCATTTGAATATATTCACTTTTAATATTCTGCCCTCAAGCAAACGATAAAAGTAATGAATTCATGTAACTGAAATTATTTTGTCTTTGTTGTTCTACAGTGCGGTCTATATGTATGGAATAAATTCATTTTTAGCGTTATTATGTACTATGTGAAAAAACCTGAAACAGGTCGATTTTTATTCTTGAATTGACAATTTACAGTATGAAAATATTATTCCCCTCCAGCACCCCTTCTGAATTATAAGCACCCCCTAGAAAATTTTAAATAGCAAAGAGGGTTAAAGGTTTTTGTGGCACCTTGTTGGAAAGGGATATTAGTCCATTGTCCATTGATGTTGGCTGCACGTGTTATGATCACCGATTTATGTTTATTTTATGGTTATATATGTTTAGTATTTGACTACTGTTAAAAACTCTGTAAAAATTGACTAATATTCATTTCCATAACATTACATTTTTGTCGGAAATGTCACATTCAGACTTTTTCATTTGAAATATTATCATTTTTTATATATTTAATAGAATACAACATTTTAGTATTCTTGTGCATCGAACATATCATCTGAAATATTTTTTGTTTGTTTCAGGTAAGTTTTTTTCTACGGATTCACCTCAACGGAAGCAATGAAAATACTCATCCTACAAACCAGGACTGTGACAACAGTTTTCTCGACGCACGCTCTTCATCATCAGGATTTGAGCTGAACCAATTCATAGAAATCAACTTCGTGTATGTTTCAAATTAATTTTGTGAATTGGTTTGTATCATCTTTCGGTGGTCATAATGTTGAGAAACAAAAATACTTTCATTCGATTTACTCTACGTCAAGAGTTTCTAATTCTTTCAGTCGACTGCAATGTTCATATCCAAAGCATACGTTTTATAATAGGTGAGCTTAGTTTCAGTATACTATTTTAAGCTACTATCATCAGTTTCATTTCATCATCTTAAATATACGCGCAAATTCATATCATATGCACATACCTACATATTTTCAAAGAAATAATAGGAAACAAAGTATTAAAAAAATCGCAGAGTGGGACCAAATTATTGATTTACCACCATGGGGTAGAAATGGAAGAAAGTGACAAATTAAATATTGAAATAACTGAATCAGCAAAAATTCCAAACATGTTGCTTCCTGAATTAAATATTCTACTTCAGGGGTCTCATTTGGAGACCACCCATTTGGAAAAACGTTCTCAGGCAGTTTATTCCACATAAACGCAGTTCTTCGAATGAAAGAGTTCTAAAACATTGAAGTTTGAGGTGTACTGAGTTGAACCTCAAAACGATGGGCAGGCACAGTCCGTCGCCTAATTCTGATATGTACCACTCTTTGTGGAATCAAATGTGCCAAGTCACTTAAACACTTTCCGTGAAAGTATCTATAAGAGAAAAACAAATCTCCAACCTTTCTTCGATGTTCCAGACTATCAAGGTTCCAAGTGATGTTCGCGTCTTCAATCAGGCGGATGGCGGAGCTTCATACATGAGAACAATATTCCAAAGAAGATCTGATCTGATCTTTATAAAGCATCAAAAGTTGCTGAGGTGTGTAAAGTTGTCTGGTTCGGAACAGTGTTTCAAGCTTTTGAGAAGCAGCCTTCGCAATTCCTGCGACATGATTGTGCCAAGACATATTGGTGTCCATTTCAACCCCCCAACAAAAATAAAAGCAGAGACATTTATCTTTCTGAAGAAAACCGACGCTTGGGTTTTTCTGACATTGAATTGAACCTGGTTACTTCCACCCCAATTCGAAATATTTTAAGATCCTCATCAAGATATGCAACCTCCTGCTGCCGGTGAAGATGTGCACCCGTAGACTCTATAAAATGATGTTTTTGTGCGGACAAAATGAAACGTCAAGAAATACAGAAGTCAGTGTAAAAATTTCATATGAAATATTTGCTCCATGACACTCTACTTCAGAACAACCTAAAGCAAATTCAAATCCAAGATAGAGTGGATGTGAACATTGACATGCCCTACGCACGTGATATTGAAAATGCCAAGAATTGGCTAGGGACGTATTCAGAACCAACATCTTGTTGATCGCAAATGCTATATATATCATACTTAAAAAAACTTTTTTATAATAACGAGTGAAATGCACAAGTTTTGCAGTTTAACGGGAAAAATGCAGATACTATGTGTAATATAAAAAGATTTTCATTGGATTTTTCACAGCGCACTCAAGCATTATAGGAAAAGAGACGTAATTATTTCTTTATTGATAATTTTTATTTTATGGAAAATCAAAAGAAATATTAATGAAAATTATTCAACTGGATGAATTTGTCTCTTCATCAGTAGTGTCATCCTCACCAATCTGAATTATCAGTGGCTCGATTTGTGCCTCTATTATGTTATCAAGCTTCTACATCTTTGTCTCGACTTCCGATATCACATGCCGAACACATGCCGCTGTGACTTTTTTCAAAGCCTCATCAAAAAGTACTTTGAGATCTGCAAATTTGAACGTCGTGTTATGCTGAGCTACAAAATTTTTCACATCCGCCCATATTAACTCGAAGGAATTGAACTCGCAGTGGTATGGAGGCAGGCGAAGGACAATTTTGTTTTGACCTGCTGCCATCTCATCGACTATATATTTTTGGTATTCAAACTTGCGCTCCTTGATAATTTTTAGTAGCTGTACTCTTAGCATTGAGTTTTCAAAGCTAATAATCTTTGATCGCAGCAAATTTTGGAGTTCAACCTTCTTTGAAGACGTTGTCGGGATCTTCTCTAACCGTCGCGAATGATAAGCGTGCATTGTCCATTAAAATCACAGCATTATCTTCCAGATGGGGTAGAACTTTGGAAAACCACTTTTCGAAAGATTCACCGTTCATTTCTTCGTGATAATCTCCAGTTTTCTTCGACTCGAAACACCACAGCCCTTCAGCAACAAACCCATTCTCATTGCCGATGTGACAAATAATAAGCCGTTTTCCTTTACCTGAAATTATGAAGAGGTATGTAAGTAAATAAAACAAATACGAAGGTTATTTTTTATATATTGAGATTGAGGCAGGTCTTAATATAAATATAAGTTTATCTGATGGATTTGTTAATCCGGTGGATAGTCCATCTAGAAAGGCCCTCCTAGATGAGGTTACAGTTTCATCGACCCATACTTTAGGGGTAGTATGACCAGCATCAACCCAGGTTTCATCCATATAATGAATTGTTCTCTGTTGTTCCCTGTAATATTTAATTTTGGTCAAATACTTCCTCCTTCTCTCTATCCAATAATAAACTATTTTGCCCTCGTTATTTCCATAAAACATTCAAATGTTTCAATACTTTGGAATGGAATGTTGACCGCTTTAAACTTGGCAATAAAACATCTTCATTTATTTCTGTGAGTACTTTGTCTATCGTGGGTATTTCATTTCTGAAAAAGTACTCATGCACTTTCCTCCTGATTGTCATCAGCATCATCTATTGATTTTATAATGGTTTGACGATTCTGATTTGTATTCGGTTTGGAAAATGTATGATTTTGTTTATATTCCCGTAAAACATTGTTAATCGAAGCGCAACACACTCCAATTTTATCGGAAACTTTCGATACGACTTCGTCGACAGTCGATGTCTCAATTTCTTCCATCTCTTTCTTGAACACATTTAAAATCACTTCTTTCATCTCAACACTCAAATGTCTTTTTTTGGATCGTTTCCTGGCTGGACTCAGAGGATAGCTCACAGTGTCATCAGCAGTGTCTGTACTGGACATCTTGGAAAACAATTTTGCACAATATACTATAACGCACGCCACACAAACACGCAAACGACTGATTACAACCCTGTGCTGGTACCGAACTCGTACCAAGAAGGCGAATTCACCAATGAACGCTGCCCTTTCCATCTGACACTGGGCGATCACGTGAACATCACGCTTCGGTTTTGTTTTGTTTTACTCTATCTTGGATTTGGATAGACTTTAGTTATTAGGAAAACAAGCTTTTTCGCTTTCTACTTCTCTTTCTTCATACAAAAAATGTGGTCAGCTTCGTAAGAAATTAACAAAGCAAACATTCATTATGGAATTAAAACGGCATCATTTACAAGTACATATTATTAGTATGAAAGGGTATTGATGAAAAATTTGACTCAACATGGAAATCTAACATTGTTGAGGTGTACTTATCGAAGTTTGAGACCATTGATATATCATTTCATTATTATTGTCTATTATTAATAGATAACCATAACCCCTTTCTGGCTACTGCTTCTCCCCGTTGTCAACATTCCATGAGTTGTTTTTTTTTATTCGGTGGGTTCCGCTTTATGCTCATTTTGTGATTCCTGGTTGAGGTGTTGAACAATTTGTTGCTCCTCGTTAGAATGAATACATGAGCCTAAAATGGGCTCAAAATTCTCAGTATATCTTCTCAACACTCTAAAAAATTCCCGAAAATGATTTCCGCTTCTAACACGTTTGCTGAGGTAGTCACTCAAATATTTGAATTAATCAAGGAACAAAAAATATTCAGTTATGTTATAAAGAAGCTTAAAATGAGCCTGATAATATAAAATTTCCCAAATATGAAGGTATTTCGATTTGGTCCTGCCAGCTCAATAAAACTAGCAAATTTCACCAGTTTACAAAAACAACAGATGGAAATGAACCTAAAATCCTCAATATATTTCTATCTTTCCCACAGTTCAAAAATGTTTTCCACAAAGTATTTGCAAAAAATATTTCCGAATATTTAATTCAAATGAGGAGTAAAAATCAAACAATAAGGTAAGAAGGGAACCTAAAATTATTGCAGGCTCAAAATTTCTGAAGAAATAAAAAATTTCCATTTGGTTTTGCCAACTCGAGCTAATATAACCAATATATAATTTGAAAAAAAAACAACACATGAAAACTCAGCGAAGGGGAACAGGAACTTCAAATGTGTCCATCCCTCTTGGAGATTTTTTCCAAAATATGATTCCGACTTTTATCGCGTGTGTTTAAAGTAATCACCCAAATATTCAATTCAAAGGAGGAGATAAAATTTGTTCAATATCATAATGAAGGAGCCTAAAATGGATTTCGATTTGGATCTGCCAGCTTTACGGTAAAGCTAGCAGAACCCACTGATTTTTAATAAAAACAGCACATAAATATGTAATTGGCGATTGGGGGCGATGCATGGGAGCCTGAAATTATCCTAAATTTATGACTTAGCCTGATTCAAAAAAATAGTTTTTCTTTGGTTGGGTTCCACTAATTCAACGTTAAACTATCAGAAACGCTACGACGAGAAAAACAATTCTGGGATAGAGTACAAAATCAACTTAATATTATGGCTAAAAACAAATATAGAAATCAAAAGCGGTTCTGCTGGTTTGACAGGGGTACATTTATTGACAATTTGGGTTGCCCAAGTCTTGTGAATTATTATTAGTTTGGCTTTGTCATTTTGCGTTTTCAACAACAAATAATTCACTGAACTCATCAATTTTGTAATATCCAACAAATAATTCAATAAATACTAGTATATTCAATTAATTGTGATGTTGTGATTCTCCATAATTATTATATAATTCATGAAATATATTTTCCAAATTGATGAATGAATAAGTTGATTGAATTTTAGGAACGAAAACAAAATTTCTGAATATTTCTCCGATATACGGGTGTTCCATTTGCTTATTCAAACAGAAAATAATAGAAAGCAAAATTAAGTTAAACGTACTTCAGGAATGCGGGATAATTGTTACAGATGACGGTGGAAAACATTAAAATATTCAACTAATCCCTTCCATTCTTTCAGCTTCAGTTCTTGAACTGTGTCCTTGTTAGACGAAAGAATGAATGTATCCAGGCATAACTGATTAACATCGTTTTTCTACAAACTACATTGTTTTCGATGGTATTTGTCATGTTTAAGTTAATTCTTCTGCAATATATGTTCATGTGAAATTTGCCTGAATAGCTTCAAATCCTACGTGACTATATTCATTATTATCATTAATCCCAATACCTCATTTAATTTCCTATCGTATATCTCGATATCGAAGTCGTCAGTCTGTAATTGCTTGATTATCTCCCTTCTTTGGTATCATACGAATCAGTACATACAACGATATATGGCTGTTTTTTGATAATGTTTGGCACTAAGTCCTCCAGTTTGATTTTTGATAAATTAGTGGGTTTGTTTGTGCTTTATTAATTAAACCGTCGCTTGTAATTGTGGTTCATTAAATTTGTTTCCACAGTACATGGTTTAGAAGTCACTTCTGAATAATGATATAGAATAATTTTCTGTAAATGATTCTCTTAATGATTAAAGTTCAAATAGTATCACTACTGGATTATTTATTTCAATCTTGTTGGTATAGTTGGATATCGAATTGATTACCTGGTATTTCTTAAGGATTGAACTTACCTTAATCATCTTTTAAAATCAGTTGAAATCGTAACGAACCTTCCCTTTTTCACTGAAGCAGATACCTTTTCTTCATCTGACGGTAGAAATTTCACATGATCGGTATAAGAAAATGTTTCAATAATTTCATATAAAAAACGGAAGGGTATCTTATCATCAACATTTTGACATTCATATTTTTTCGTATTCATAAAAATCAATCATTGTATTCGCCACATCCTGTGAGAAGAATTTGCTGCTTGAAAATAATACGGCTATAGACAAATGAATACTCAAGAGCTCATATATTTCAAAAATTAAGTGCAGACCACCTACTCTTCATTGTTTCAATTTGTTACCTTTTCGTTGTAGAATGAAAGCGTATTAGCGGATTGCTCTAAACAAAAAAGCAGATGAGTGCCTTGGGTTCAAGCAGTGGTATATATTCTTAATGGAACGCAGGAATTAAATAAATGATCAGCTCTGAGAGAAAGTGTGCTTTTTCCTCTATTTATTTCAAGGGGTGGAGTTTCTGAGGTATCTTCATTATTATAATAATAATAATCGATTCATCACAAGGGATGACGATATCTTATTAGTATTTACATTAATTGAAGAAAATCTTTCGATGACAGCTAAAGCTGTTTTTCAACTCAACTCTGATTGAAGACCAGGTATGAAGACTTGAGCAGAAGGTAGAAGCTATTTTGATACCATAAATATAACTACCCTGCACTAACAATATTACCGAAATCAATTCAACCGCTGAAATGAAACTGAAATAATTTTCTTTGGGGTGTCATCTACTGCCTCAGTCAACAAAATAACTTCTTTCATATTGATACAATCCGTCTGAAAACTGCTCTTACTGACGGGCATAACACGGGGGTTCCTGCATGCCCTGTAAATAATCAAGGGGGTAATTCTTTGAATATTTTTTTCGAAGACAGTACACAAGCACTACAAGATAGGAAATAAGTGTTTTTCTATTTCTGAGTTGATTTTCTGAAGTGATAACTTATTATGGGAGGGTAAACCGCTTCGTTACCTGACGCGTAACAGCGCCAATTCTTATGGCTCCCCTCTCTCACGCATACGTCAGCGGAAGGCAGGCTCCTTTTCTGTCGTCGGACAGATGCTCAGTGTTTTAACGTGCGATAGACATATAATGTTGACAGTATTATACAAATCTAACCAGCAAGTACGTAATATTCTTTAATTATGAGAAACATGGCTTAAAAATGATGATACTGATTTTGTATATGTACATTATTAGTATCATTATTGAATCCTACAAAAGTAACAATTGGCTTATTGTAACCAAAATTTATGTACATACACAAAATAATCAATAAAAGATTATTCAATAAATAACCTTTCCTTACATTATATTAATATACATAAAATTTGAGTGATAAACAAAGAATTTCTCAAGTTGAAAAATTTCAATATTGAAAAGTTTAACCCACATGTTTTTTTATTAAAGTAATTCATTGAAGTTTTCTGGTAAAATTAAAAACATTCTGATTGTACTTGACCTGGAATATGCCGTTTTATTTCAATATACTGCTCAAGATCCCTGCACTTATAAAACACTTATTTACGTACGTTCTCAAAGTAAGGGTATGATATACCTTCTTCCAGGAAAATAGCGCCGCATAATCCACTGCGCTTTACGGTAATGAGACGTTTCGTGGCATCACAATTACTACAATAAAACTGGTCGTTAAACAGTCAGACATCCACGTTCCGACGAAATTATTTTAATGATCTCTCTGCGGTATAGCCTGAAATTATTTTGCGAGTTATTTTATATTTAATTTACGTGTATGCCATGGAAAGTCGACAATTATTGATAATTTTTCAAGTCTTTTAACTAATCGAAGGTTATACCTATAACTCTGCATGAGTCTTGATAGTTTCACGATTTTTTCATTCCATTGTTTGAAATTTTTTATGTGAAACATCTATAGCTGCACGTAAAACCGATTGCTGGCGTACCACGCATGCCGTGGCGACGGGTCGCCATGCGCAAGCAGCTGTGTCATTATCTTCCCACTGATTTGGCGCTACGCTATCCTTCTCGCCACAATGAGGTCGAATACCTATAGTGTATACAGTTGTCTTTACTATAGTTTAAATAACCTGTGGTTTACTAAATCAATAATTTTTAAAAATATATAAAAATAAAAGTCTGATAGTGATATTTTTGAAAGCGAAAGTGAACATCATCCTGTAATGAAAACAAAATCACACTACCACACAGTATCAAATTATCAGTAAGTTGATTATATTTGTATTGTAACAAATTAAAGAATTAAATGTCTCAACAAATTTATTTCCACCGATATTTCACTAATCTCAAACTAATTTATTCACAACACCGCTTGATTTACTTTCATAACTGCCCTCTTGGGTCGGGAAACCGAACTTATATAATGGTTCTGGTTCTTTCTAGAAATCTGTAGTCGGTTCGTTACTCGACTAGAGTTCTACCGGCGGTTACCGACTGCATTCTTCCGCGGTGATGTCATGTGTTTGTTACATGATCCGGCCGGCATTCAAGTCAGGGTCGGCTTCAGATTCGAAACAGTATAGTTCGTAATTGGAGTGTGCATTTATCTGTGCATTGAGTCAGCATATATTTGATCTGTGTCAAGGGTCAGTAAATGTAAAATCCACTCTCTTGGTAGATCACAATCTATTAAATTTTCATAACATATAATAATATGAATATACTGATATTCAGTTGTAATATTCAGAGTGAATATAATACCAACCCAAAATCCTTCCTAGTTATTACAATATTTGTTCAAGATTATCGCAATTGCGTCGTTTTGGGAAATGTCTCCAACCAGTTCTAATGAAATTGTGTTGTTGATTACAATGTTAATTACTGAATGACATTATATATTCTATAAAGCCTACCCTAACGAGGGTCAGAAGGGAATAGAGATGTAAGACGATATTTCAGATGGAGGTATCAAACTTAACAAGCTTTGTCTTGGTAACGGTATTATTAACGATCAGAAAAGATTTTAGATTGTATTAATTTCTAGTTACTACTCATGTCATATCTCTTTGAAGGTGATTAATGTATTATTTTATAAATCATCCATATCTTGTATATCAACTCAATTTCAAAACGGAATTGATATTATTTTTTTCAGTTATTTTCCTAAAAAATCTTCTTTTATCGTTGAGAAAAATAAATATCTTAGGAAAACGCTTCACTAACATTGTAGAACAGGGGTCTCCAAACTACGGCCCGCAGGCCAAATCCGGCCCGCCAGTGTCATCATTCCGGCAAATTATTATCCAATTGTTGTAACTATAGCTGTGATGAGTTGAAGAAGAAAACACAGAATGATAATTACGCGGTTTTATTTACTTGCAAGGTAAAACTTAACGACAGAAATGATGACAAAGAAAACTTAACTTAAGTATCTAAGTTTAAGCATATTAATAACTAAAAAATAATTGAAATGAATCACAGTAAAACAAAAACACTAATGAGATTTATGTAATTGTGATTTTCCACCGACGATACTTTGTAGTTGTGGATCAATTTTACTTGTACCAATTATCAAAAGAGATTTAAGATGCTCATCGGTTAATTGAGATCTGTAAACATTCTTTGTGTACCTCATCTTGGAAAACGTTTTCTCACACAAGTAAGTAGTACCAAAAACAGAAAACAACCCACGAGCAAATTTATGCAAATCATCAAATTGTTCCAGTGGAAGATTCTTATAAAATTCCAACAAAGATGAATTTTGATATATATTCTTAAGCATATCACTGCACCGTAAATCAATAATTTCCATTTGGACTTCCGGAGCCAGGTTTTCAATGTCAGAATCAAAAGGATTCTGAAAAAGCTTAATTTCATTCGCAATGATATGAAAATCTAAAAACCGAGTATCAAAATTTATCTTCAAAGCACTCAAAGTTTCGATGCAAAATTGACGGGAAATTCAGTCTCTGTAGTGATGTGGCTGAATATTTCACATGTTTCAAAATGTGTGAAACATTTTTTACGTAATTGTGATTGAAATAGTATTATTTTCTGCCTGAAGGAATTGATATTGGTGTATAAATCAGGGAGAAGCTGATTTTCTCCTTGCAATCTCAAATTCAGTTCGTTCATATGATTTGTCAAATCGACATAGAAGGCTAACTTCCACATCCATACACTATTTTCTAAATCAGCAGAAGGGCGCTGCTTCTCATTTAAAAAAAAATCGATCTCTGCTCGAAGTTCAAAAAAGCGCTTAAGGACTTTTCCGCAACTAAGCCAGCGTACGGCAGTATGATGTGAATAATTTTCTCCAATCTGTTGAATAAACTCGCGGAATTGTCGGTGATTCAGCCCAGTGTATCTGATGAAGTTAACAACTGATATGACTGGTTTTAGAACTTCAGACATATCCAAACATTTTCCGCACAAGGACTGTTGATGAATGATGCAACGTAAGATTAATGGTTTTGAACCATCATCATTTTCTACAGCCTTTGACACAAGTGCAACCACTCCATTATTTTTACCATACATATTTTTGCCTCCATCAGTTGTTATAGATTTAAAATTTCTCCATCGAAGGTTCTTTATATTAATGGCATTTTCAACTCCCTTAAAAATATTCTGCCCCAGTTGTCGTGCCGTGAATACTATCAATATCAAGGAGTTCTTCATACACTTCATAGCTTTTATCTACTCCGCGAATAAAAATCAACACCTGAGCAGTATCTGACACATCCGTTGACTCATCCAATGCTAGAGAAAACCACTCATGATGTCCATTTTTGTCAGACAGTTGAGATGATATATTTTCTGTGATGTCTGACACCCTCCGAGCCACGGTCTTTGCTGACAAACCGACACTTCTAAATAAATGTATCTTTTCAGGGCATATTTCTTCGGCTACTGCAATCAAGCATTCTTTTATCATTCCTCCATCGGCGAATGGTTTGCTACGTTTTCCGATTTCAAGAGCCACACGAAAGCTGGCGCGAGTTGCAGACTCTTGTTCAGTATTGGCTTTGGTAAACAAAGATTGCTGCGATTTGAGTCCGCGTTTCAAAGCTTCAAATTTTTCCTTCCGCAAACTTCCTGTATACTTGGAGTAACTTTGAAGATGTTTCGATTCACAGTGTCTTTTAATGTTATAGTCTTTGAGAACAGCTATGGTTTCATTACAAATTAAACATAGAGCCTTATTACTGGACTCAATCACAAAATACTGAAAGTTCCATTTTTTTTTGGAATGTTATGCATTCACTCTCGATTTTTCGCTTCTTTTCCATACTAACAAATCACACATAAAAACAATAAGTCAAATCAAAATACTTTTATTGACGGGTCTTACTTTATTTCACAATAGACAGTTTCGCTTCCTTCGCCTTTCCTACGCAGACTTACTCGCAGTTGCGCCGCTAGCCTTTTTATATGCAATTATTACTGCCATCTCGAGGTGATCGGAATACACTAGCTAGAACCAGAACTTTCTCGAACCAACTCGGTAATTCCAAATATTTAATTACGCCTAATGCCACCTAGCGGGTAGCTGAAGAAGATAGTACATAGTACCACTACTCGCCACTGGATGTCGTTTAGTGTCACAATACACAATAATAATTGAAAGGCAAAAAAAGCATAAGTTTGCCTAGGTCACGCACTTTGTGACTATTCATATCTAAAAATATAGTTAAGGGCAGAAATTGGCCCTTGGAACAAACTGAAAAAATTATTATGGCCCAAAGGCTTCAAAGTTTGGAGACCCCAATTGTAGAAAATCCATAGGCGTAAGTCTATCTTGTTCTGGATTAAAATATTTTGTTGATAATTTCTAATGCAATTCTGCTATCTCATTATAATTTCTAAAATGTCTTCATGTGACAGGACCCACATGACCTCCATTTCCTTGAAACCATCTTTGATTGCATGATCATACTTCTAGATAGACTTAACGAATTTGTTGTCTGAAATATATTTTGAAAGCTTTGAATGAAAGAGGATCGGTTGAAATTAAATGTTTCCGAATGTGTTTGTCGACAAAAATGCATTTACTGAATCAGTTGAATCACAAATATATGTATAATTGTAACGTTCAGCCATTTTTTTATTTTATTGATTCCTTCAGGGATTTCAAATTATTTTATATCATATTAGACAATGTAAGTCCGAACTAATAAATTTCACCATGAAACATTGTTAACTACCTCCAGACAGACAAATTCATTTACTGTTTTGCGAATTGTAATCGAAGAAAGTTTAAGTCTAATTGATGGATTTGGATCAAAAATAACTTTCGTCACGCCTTCGTGATGGAACTCGTAATTGCTTAAGCATAAATTATTGAGCCAGAATCGAGTTCGGATCTCTACACAGTAAAAATATTTTTCAATACATATTCGTTTAGGATTCTGTAATGGTTCCCATAGTTCATTGTTGTATACTTTCATCGATGGGTAAAAAGATTGTTTTTAGGAAAACAGTATCCACTCGATATTTCTTGTACACACAATATTGTTTTTATTTTAATTTGTTGTTGGGAAATATTTTTGTTGACCAGCTGTCGCTACCCTACGAACGGAAACCCTCAAAAGTCGAAACTTGAGCGAGTTGAGGATTAACGAGATCTTATCTTTTCAAAGTGCGATTCCTAGCATTTCTTGGACGATAGGCAGTGAAAATCGATAATCCGGTCTCTTGTCTCCAACTATCATTTCACCTGACGGTCGATTGAATTAATGAAATAAAATACTCTCGCCAACCCAACCGTTTTGTCAAAAAAAGTGTAGTTTATCAAAGCTATTATTTCAATGATAAAACACGTCAAGAATTTCAAATAGAACTGTTTGTATATTTTTGGCATTTGGTGGAAAATTATTTTTTCAACAATAATCCACAAATGGCCATTTCTATTCAAAATGGAGGCGTAGAAACTATTTTTTACAAATCAAATATGGCGTCAATATGACTTCCACGATGGAAGTATTGCCGAACAACTCCATGTAGGGAGACACAAAAGCGAAGTTTGCTCAATTTCTGAAAAAAAAACAAATATTTTAATTTTATTTTGAATTCCAATTTTCACTTCATTCGTCATGAAAATTTGAATAGAGAGTGTTACTTTTTTCAATTTTATCATCGAAGTCAAAGATGATATAAGGTTCATTTTTCTTTGTGAATAATTTTTTTTTTCATTCAAGTAGGAAGCTTTGACATTTTCAATTTTTCACTGGTTCAGCATAACGAGTGGTACTATTTATATTTCGGGAATAGAAAATAATGAACATTTTTTAAAGAATATGGCTTGATTGTTTTTCGAAATATCCCCGATGATCAATTCACTTTTGCATTCGTTTAAACCATTTGTCAAAGCAGTTTTTCCATTCCTCTTGAGAAACCTCCAAATCGGCAATAATAAATTGTTGACCACACAGTTCACCTTTGATATTCGGGGACAAGAAGAAGTCATTGGGTACCAAATCAGGACTGTACGGAGGATGAGTCAACTATTCGATGTTCGACGAGATATGTGAGAGCATGCCAAAAATGGTCGTGTACCACTCAGAATTGACAGTTCTACGTTGCACAAGCGGAACAGTGGCCACACGACCCATCCGGCCAAAGGAGCAGGCGACCATTTGCTTCGTTGTGCTTCTTTCACCAACAACTTACGTGGAATATGTGGGTATTTCAACACAAACTTGAAATACCCACACGGTCGATTGATGTTTTGTTTCCGGCTCATTCGCATATATACATGACATTCGTCACCTGTCACGATTTTATACACGTCTTTTTAAGCACCACGTTCGAACTTGGTAATCATTTCCTTATACAACTTGACACGAGCCTTTTTCATGGGGTATCCAACGCGACAATTTTTTTACAGCTAAGTGTTCATGCAAAATCTGATTTATCGATGTTGAACTAGTGTGCAAGGATGCCTCTATCTCACAATAATTCACATGACGATCTTTCATTATCAGTTCACGCACTGCATCGAATTTTTGTGGCACAACAACCGATTTTGGACGGCCTTAACGGAATTCGTCGGCGACCGAACTACGACCATGAATGAATTCACTATACCAGCAATATAATGTGGTTTTTGATGATTCTTTATTGCCATACAAAAAACTGAGTTATCGTATCATTCTTGTTGAGATGATTCACGTGGAAAGTTGTGGAAAATAATCCAACGAAAACCTTCTCTTGAAATTTCCATTTTTTGGTCAAAATGATTTTCCTAACTCACTGTTAACAAAACAAATAGCACCTGTACATCAAAACGTTGTGAGTACGTTTATGCAAAAAAAAACAAATGTTATTATGATGATGCCACGTTTCACCTGTTAACAGTGTTGCCAGTTTTCAGAATATAATTAGTCCCCATCGTAGTATCTTTGACATTTTTGAGAAATAAAAAATTCGACATTTCATCAGTTGAATTCGAACATCCACATTCATGCAGGTCGAGTGTAAGTATGTCAGACCATCTGAGGGAATGGATATGGGGTAGTTGTACAGATACAACTTTCAATGACACAATTTTTTTTCACCACATCTATACTTTCAGACGGCCTGGGCTACTCGAATGTGAATCTAATACCGGAAATGACATATCTCAACCTTATAGATGAAACAATTCAATTTTCAATATGACTTTTTCATTTTTAACCGATTTCCACCCCCTCGACGGGCCAGGAAATCTCAGATGTAAATTCACCTGATTGTCCTAAAATACAATATCTCAATCACGAAGGTGTACAAATTCTATTTTCAGTGATACGACTTCTCTTCAATTGTTCTCCCCATATCCACCACCACACACAACTTGGAAAATTCGAACGTTTCACTTGTGTTATTGGGCTTTTCAATAAGTATATATCAAAAAATGGTAGGTGTATAAAGTGTACATGACTATGACCATATCTAGATCGATCATATGATTCCCCCCATACAATAAAAACATTTATTTATTCAAAATCCTCATTTTTACGACTTAAAAATTAACATAACACTCAAGTGTTAATGTATCCCAACGTTCTATTTGCCGTTAAATTACCTAAGCGATTGTTATGGGACCAGGTCGGTCGTAAATTTCGTTTAGCTTTTAAAAGATTAGTTACAGATACCCCTTTTATGCACATACGTAGGTTGAGTTCGATTCGTTCCGGTTCCAGAACGTATATTTTTGGATTAGCGCGTGCAACTGGGTCCAAGAAACAAAAAAACAAATGAAACATATTATCAACGAGTATCAATGACTGGTGTAGACATCATATGCTTGATTTTCTTTGCTTTACAGAAATATGGAAAGAATTATAATAGTTATCATTCGTTTTCTATTCTATAATTGCACTGGATTTGTCAAAGTCACTTCCGCTCCCTCTCGAGAAAAAAATCGATGTTTTTTCGGTTGTCATAGAATTGAAATAAAAATATGTAAATTTATAGGAATATCTGGATTTTTATAGAAGTTTTTATAATCTTTTCTCGACCTGAAAAAAAATTGTTGAAATGTTTTGTCCGTTAACCAACTATCCATATACAGTGTGGCCCATTTTTAATGGAAACACCCCCCTAAAATTTGAAGTTGTAAATCGATTTTAATAATACCTTTTGGGACAAAATTTGAAATGTTTATTGAAGTTTCAGGGCATACTACGATATTTTCTCTTAGTCGAAAATCGGGATTTTTTATTAGCGATTCTTTTATTGAAAAAATCACTACGACACTGAATTCAGAGTGCCTCTAAATAGGTGTGACCAAAATTTCATGAAAAAATATTCATTATTAACAAAGTTATGACAACTCAAAAATTTGAAAACTCACACAGCTAACAGCCACAATATATCATTTTTTTATGATTTCTACAATAAAGTGCCGCCAGATGAAAAAAAAAAAACAAATAGCGTAAATATTTTTAATGAAAATAACGGGATTACATTCACACAATTCAACTAACAATGAAGCAAAAAATTTTAATAAACGTAACTAATAACTAATTATTGAAATGTTTCGATTCAGTGCAACAATTAATTCTAACTCATATTCTAGTAGCCTCTACTAATCCACCACATATTTCGTTACATGTGTCGTAGCGCTTACGAATGTTTCTGATTACGTTCCTTAGTTCTTGAGGGCTAATATCTGCACATACCTGTCGAATTCTTGTACAATGTTCATTTCTATCTCTTGAGCGGTTTTTGTAAACCTTTTGTGTGAGAAGTCCCCAGAAAAAAAAATCCAAAACTGTGAGGTCTGGATATCTGGGTGGCCACTGTATAAACGGACTACCACGGCCTATCCATCGGTTTGGAAAATGTTCGTTAAGCCATTGCCTCACAGCTCTGGCATAATGAACTGAACATCCATCTAACTGGACAATTAAATTTGATCGTTCATTGATTGGCAGCTCGTGAATAACATCCCAAAATTTTGTGTTTGAAAATTCTAGAAACCTCTGCGCATTAATGTTTTCCTCAAAAAAGAAAGCACCAATAATTCGTTCGTTCAATATGCCACACCAGATGTTGATTTTTTGGGAATACTGGCTTTTACAGTTTATTACCCAGTTAGGATTATCCGCTGCCCTATGGCGACAATTATGTGATGACACTACTCCATTTGTAGTGAAAGTGGCTTCGTCGGTATATAAAATATTTTTTAGGAAATTTCTATTGTTTAAATATTCCCCTTGGGCCCATAAACAATATTCCAGGTGTCTTGCTTCATCACCTTCTTGAAGTGTGTGTAAAAATTTTGGCTTGAAAGATTTAATATTCTTCGCCTTGAGACATCTCCGAATAGTTTCTCGTGGAATATTCATATCTAAAGTGACATTCCTTATACTGGCATTAGGATTATTTCCGAAATAATCTAAAATGATTTGATCATTTCTGTCATTCCTGTTTCGTCTTTGTACAGGATTACTTTTTAACATCATTTTTGATACTGCACCAGTTTCATTGAATATTTTATTTATTTTATTTACCGTACCGCAGCTAATACGAGGACGATCTGGATGTCTCTCATAAAATACTCTATAAACCTCTCTAGCACTTCTAACGTCATCTACCGAAAGGCGTACAATTTCAATTTTGTCTCTTACGCTCAATCTTGCAGCCATGACACAAAATAATTCGAAGAACTGTAAGGTGAATATTGTTGACAATAGTACACTCAAATCTTTCACAAGTGTCAAACTGTAATATCATTTCCATGGCAACTAAGATTCAAAGTGAAATATTAGGTCTCAGTTTTAGTTAATTTGCGTGAAAACTTGAATGTAATTCCGTTATTTTCATTAACAATATTTACGCTATTTGTTTTCATGTGACGTCACTTTATCGTTGAAATCATAAAAATATATTCTCATGGCTATATCTGTTGGTATAGGGTTTTTTTGTGACTGTTAGCTGTGTGAGTTTTCGAATTTTTGAGTAGTCATGAGTATAATGAATATTTTTTCTTGAAATTTCGGTCACACCTGTTTGGAGGCACTCTGAATCCTGTGGCGTAGTGATTTTCTCAAAAATCTCTAATAAAAAATCCCGATTTTCGACTAAGAAAAAATATCGTAGTATGCCCTGAAACTTTAATAAACATTTCAAATTTAGACCCAAGGCGTCTTAACTCAGTCTTAACTTAACTGAGTTAAGTTAAGACTGAGTCTCAACTTAACTGATTTGAGACGCTCTGACCGTATAAAGAGACAGATAACACGATGACCAGTTCAGTTTGAGGAGTGCCAGAAGATGACAGTACTACCAACAGTACTACAACATGGAATCGTTTATATGTACGAAATGAAATTTGTGTATATTGATGATAATATGAACGTTAAAATTGTCATTATCTTCATTCTTCAATCTTCGAGTTAGTGAGGACTGTGAGAACTCTAGAAAGTTTAGAAATTTGTGACTGTCAAAATACTGTTTCTCGGCAATCCTCAAATTATTGTACCTTCGCTTTCCTTACGTACTCAACCTTTTCGAGGGCCGTTTACTAGGATCTGGATCATCTTCATCTGTAAAAGAAAAAAATAAACACATAGAATCAGTGGTGGAGGGAGTTAAATTTCAATAACGTATTGAGTAGTATCAAGATATTGCAAGCATTTACCTTTTAAATTTTCTCTTTGTGGAATGTCAAACGGCAACAAATCGTCCATCTCAGCCTTGGCTTCCTCCTCGTCCTGCTCCTCCTCTTGCACCGTTTCAATGTTATTGCAGGTGCCCTCACAATTTACGTATACACGAAATTCGGAACAAAAACGCGTTTTTCGAAAAATTTCGACGTAGCAAACATAATTAAAATACTTAGAAACAATATCTAAGCTTCCATATTGTCACGAGGTGTTCAGATAAGATTAATACTATTCTACAGATCATTTATTCGTTATTGGACCGAACAATTCTATTAAAATGTAGCTCATTGAAAGTTCAATATATCTATGTATATTTGGCATTTTTCCCTTCAATACTATATAATATACATATACAGCACACGGGACGGCCACATTTGAAAGTTCGTACACAGGTCACTGGAAAGCTCCCTACGCCAGTGACCCCAAGTCTTTTACCAAAAAATAAAAAATTTTCTTTTGTTTGCTCTGAAGACAAATCATTCCATTGAGGAGTTTTCCGTTAGCTTTTATTACTTTCACCTCAAAACTATTTGCTAAAGGTCATTCGCCTACTGGATAAATTAGCAAATTGTTGCATAGAAAAGGGTTTCAGTACCTCATTTCAACTTATAACTGTAAAAGGTAAGTGATCTTCAAGTCAGGGAATCCTTTAAAATGTATTAAATTTTAGATAATTGTGATATAAATCAAGAACTTTTCTACAAGACAACTTGGTGTGAGTTTAACGAATAATTCCTTCAATATTGCATTCCCGTGTCAAATCGCCGAAAATCCCGATTTTTGGAGTTTTGGGGGTTTTTAACTTACATTTAGTGTTCTTCAATGGAATAAAATGTAAGAAATTGTATCTTCTTTCTTTTTGTATGGGTGATCTTTCAACACAAAATGCGTAGTTTCCGAGTTATTCCCAAAAAACCAAAACAATGTCGATTTTTTTCACATTTTTTGCAAAAAACACATATTTCCCATGAAAAATTTTGTTGGCAAACCTCAGATTCGTGTTCAGCAGCCCAAAGTACCATATAGAACCAAATTTCAAAACGTTGCAAAACTTCCTGCAAACTGCCCTTTTTTGACATATGCGGGCATGCTTACCAGCGCGAATTATAGGGAAAAAGACTTGTTCTTTCTTGAGGTACGTTTATTCAGGAGATTCATTTCATGAATCTCCTGGGTACCACCAGACAGTGGTACCCAGGAGCAGACGACGGGAGGTGCTCAAAGAAATCCATGATGGAGTCACTGGAGGATATCTGGGAGTAACGAAGACCCTCCAGAAAGTAAGACAACGGTTTTACTGGGTTAATTGTCAAGCCGACGTCAAGGACTGGTGCAGAAAGTGTGCTGTATGCGCTGCCAGTAACGGACCTAGGATACGACCGAAAGCTCCAATGCGTCAGTATAACGTGGGTAGTCCTTTCGAGAAAATCGCCATCGATATCGCCGGCCCGTTCCCAGAGTCCCACCATGGGAACAAATACATCCTGGTAGCCATGGACTACTTCAGCAAGTGGGCAGAAGCCTATGCCCTGCCCAACCAGGAATCCTTTAGCGTCGCTGACGTCCTGGTAAAGGAATGGATATGTCGATTCGGTGTCCCATTGGAGCTGCATTCGGACCAGGGCAGAAATTTTGAGTCCAACCTGTTCCAAGAAATATGTAAACTATTGGACATTCGAAAGACCAGAACCACAGCCTTACATCCACAGTTCGATGGAATGGTGGAACGAATGAATAGGACTTTAAACCGCCACTTGTCCAAGGTAGTCTCTGACCATCAAAGAGACTGGAACCAATACCTCCACCTGTTCCTGCTGGCTTATCGTTCGGCAGTGCACGAGTCAACCGGCCAAACCCCTGCCAGTATTATAATGGGACGAGAGCTGCGGCTTCCTTGCCATCTAAAATTTGGGATGCCTCCAGAACAACACACTGCGGGGGAAGACTATGTCAGCAAGCTTCGGCAGAGAATGGACGACATTCATGAACGGAGTCCGTCTGAACATTCGGAGTGCCAGCGATAGGATGAAAGAGGCCTATGACATCAAGGCGAATGCTGGAGGATTCGAAATCGGCGACTTAGTTTGGCTGTACAATCCTAAGCGCCGCCGTGGTTTATCACCGAAGTTGCGGAACTCGTGGGAAGGTCCGTACAAAATCATGAAAAAGATTAATGACCTCGTCTACCGAATCCATAAGCCACCTCGAGGAAAGACTAGGGTCGTCCATTTTAATAGACTGGCTCCTTATGCTGGAAATCACGACCAAGTTCGCGCCCTCAGATGTTCCAGCAATTCATGTCCTTATACTCGAACGGACAGAAGGTCGTACATGGGGTAACTCGAGAAGAGCCACGAGACCTTTTCAAGGTTTCAGTTGATTACGCCCTAGCTCACTGCGTGGCAGAGGATCTCCAAATGTCCAAGGGCATCGCTGTGGTATTCAACAAGAAATTCGGTCAGCTTCAAACATTACGAGAACAGAATCCAGAAGTCGGAGGAGTGCTACAGTTGAAGAAGGGTCAGAGAAACATCTTCTACTTGGTGACCAAAAAACATTCTCGAGACAAACCGTCCTATGAAGATGTCTGGAGGAGTCTTACTAGACTGAAGGAGACGATGCTCGAACAGAATCTCGTGGAGTTGGCAATCCCGAAATTAGCCTCTGGGCTCGACAGGTTGGACTGGAGAATTGTGAGAAGCATGTTGGAAACGATCTTCAGATCCAGCGGCATCCAAATTTTGGTGTGTGGTAACCATCTTCCACGACCGAGCATAAAGACTGTGGAGTGTTACTTCCATCGAACTTCACATTGCAAATATGGAGAGTTCTGCAGGTATAGACACACGCCAAGGATGACATTTCGGGGCGAAACGTCTTTAAGAAAGGGGCAATGTAATGAATTTGAAGCCGGCCCTGACCGATGTCCCAGTCAGCAAACGCATGACGCATCACGAAATACCGCGAAAGGTCCGGATGGGTCCCGAAATCCGCAGAGGGATCCGGAACGTTCGTTGACGATATAAAAACGTCGCTCTCCGTCCCGAAGAGGAGTCTGTACAAAGAAAGCGAATCGAGCGTTCAACAAACGGTGAAGATAAATTAAGCGTTAGTTACTGAGTGGTGTAAATAAATTAGTTGTGATAGTGAAGTATTGTTAAAATAAATTTGTTTAAGAGAGTTAATTCTTTAATTCGTTACAATATTATGAAACCACAAACACACTTGGTTCTGCAAAAATTCATAATTATAGACACTGGAGGGAACGCCGATTTGTGGAAAATGTTTTCGGTATTGTATCAAGTGTCTTTAGGGTATTACGAAAGGTCATACATTTGAAGCCAGAACGAACATATGTAGTAATATTAACAGTATGTATATTACATAACTTTTTGATGGCAAAATAGTCCTCACGAAGATTTTATGCGCAAGAAATAGTATTTGACCTTTTTATGTGTGATTCTCACTACTACTAATCCTGAGACCACTCAGGATTAAGTCACCCAAGTGTTAGGTGTAGATTGTGGAATAACTATAGGTCTTCATCAAGTAACGGCCGAATCAATCAGAAAAAAGTGATAACCATCTCCATTGCTTCGCTAAAAAAAGGACATGGTTGTCATACCAGTCTTCTCAACAAAATACATGCATTGTGCAGAAAACTATTACCTGGACTTAAATGCTGAGGCTCAAAATGTACGAATTTATTTAGAACAATATGTATTATTTTTGGAAAAGTTTTCAAGAACAAGCAGAATATCATTTGTATATAACGCCATTCGGTTGTTTGTGGCCTGATAAATGAGAAACTTGAAATAAATGTGGAGATTATTGAAATCGAGATTTCTAACGATAATACAATAAATAATTCCGTCTGGTTTATCTCGACCCACGTCAATAGAACCCTCTATGTTTTTTCCAACCCATTTTTCAGAATATGCTATATTCTTTTCAGCAATATAACAGAAGTGATCTTTTCCATTGAAAATAATAACAGCGGATATAATTTTCCAAACTCGAAAGAATGTTTCCTCAGTTTTTAAGGGAAATTCAAGAATTGAAATTATCCACCAATTCAAGACTTTTCAATAATTTCTTGAGAAGTTTCATTATTCACCATGTGAATTCTCAATAGGAAGTGATATTTCTTGTACTATACTACTGTAATGAACCCCTTGTACCTAGTATAAAAATGTTGAAAGATATTATGCGGTTCATTTTTCTGTGTCAGTGTAGAAATGAAAGTTTCAAAACTACTCCATCTCACTGTGACACTGCTGTTTACTCACTTCAACACTAATGGCACAGAAAAATAAACCACATTGTATATTTGAAACTTTTTATAGCAAAAGATACACATTATTGTTGAAGTTGAAAAAATAAAAGTACCAGTTCCTATCATGGTTTTTGGGATGAAGTAAAAAATGGCATTAGGAAAGTTGATAATGAAACGAGAATTGAAGAAAAATTTCAATTCTTGTGAACTGAGGAAACTCTCATTACATCAAGTTGTATGACAATATTTGCTGTTCCCAATGCGCGTCATCATATGAAGTAGACTATGACGTCATATGGAATACGGAAGAAATGAAATTATATAGTTGAAAAGCGGAGTCCATATATCTTTAACTGGTCTAGAAGATCTTCAGGGTTCTATTTGAAATTCTTGATTTGGAACTATTTCGGGTTAAACCGAAAAAGATTTTCAACTGGTTTTTCGTTCGAAATATCAACTCAAATCAGCTATACCCTCGTTCAAAATTTGAATATTGTCTTCAAAAACAAATATAAATGGCGCCGTGTACGATGATAATTTTTGTTGACAGCCGTTATATACATAGTAAAAAAAATAATGGTTGATTTCTACAGTACATTCTCTTCATTCCGCGGAATACGTCGTTAACACCCACACCATACGAGAACCTTAATTGATAAATATTGAAAAATCATTAAACATGTTTGTTCGCATACTTGCGTTATTTTCAGCTAGCATTCTGAGAAAATCAAACAATGGTTAATGTTTCGACGGATTCAAAGGAATTCCTGATTGAATGGGCGATACAAGTGTTTGGCTGCGAGTCTGTTTATAATTATAAATTATAATTAGAAGTCACTCGGTTCATGTGAATTATCAGAAACTAACAAAAATGTAACGAGTTATTATTTTCGATGTGTTTTTGACTGAATTTGATTTTTACTCGAATAATTTCAGTTGCTAAACTCACAGTCAAATGCCCCAGTCTTAAGTTACAGTACAAGCAGTTGATTATTTGGATATTCAAAATTACAACACTAACAAACATTCAAAGTCCATATCGAACGACCAACAAGAGGTTAACTACTCCCCATTTTAAACGTGTTTTCATAATGCCAATAATATTTCATATTCAAAATTTACCTGCTGTCCAAGCAGTGATACCTATTATTTCGTTCAATATTAATCAACTAGGTGAAATATCATCGATCATTTTTTTTTGTTTGAAAGATCTATCGTCCAAAATTCGACAATTTTGTTTGTTCACGTACTCATTCATCCAGAAATGGTCCCACGACGCAAAATTTGCCAAGTTGTGGTCTGCGAAAGGCCAAGCTCTTGTGAGCGACAGAAAATCGACAGCATCGAATTCTCCTCCATACTCTCACAGACAGCGACATTGTTTTTGGCGTTTCGTTGACGTACGTATGTTGGTCGATCGTTTACTGAACCAGTGGATTCAAATTTATCCATCATGTTGCGAATAGTCCTCACGGTAGGAATATTATGGCAACTATAAAATAGGTGAAGCGCGCGGTACGTTGCCCAATCAGAACACCCATTTTATCAAAACAATTTTATCATTTGCACATGTTTTTCAATGGTATATCTGCCATGGTGATTTGGAAAAACAGACTGACTGAATGACAACTAATTTGACAGATGTAGCTTCAACAGGATGGTCGTTATCAATTGCCAATATTCCGAAGTCCCTTTTGGAAGACTTAGGAAATATCTTTGGGTGATCAGCAGAACGGAAGTGTACTCTTATAATACAAGTTATTACAATATTTCGATAAAGTTTATCATGATTTTCAAGGAAGAGCAACAAAAATTAATACAATAATATATATTTTGTTACAAAAAGGCTCAACTTACTCTTAGTGAGGATGACCATGTCGAAAAGAATGTTACATTAAACAGTTGAAACATGTCACATGTCAATAAAATAAAATGAGTCACTACATTATAAAGAAGATTATCTGACTTTACATAATAAAATCGTTATTTAATTTGAAATTATAAAATACTGGCAATATTATCGGGTGTTCTGATTAATTTAGTATCCAGGAACGAAACCCATTGCTCGTTGTTATCAGTTTCGATGGTGAACTGTATACAGGCTGATTCACGGTGGATGGCACATTAGACGTTTCTGGTGAACCAGGCAACGGATCACTTTGAAAATTTAATGGAGGGCATATTCGGACATTCTCTAGCCAACTAAAATATTTTCGACAATGCGGTGTTGCCGCTTCTATTAAAAAGCAGTAGCAACTTTGATTTTTCAAATGGAACACTCTGTATATAATATTATTTTTGGAATCTCCAACAATTGCCCGACAACTTTTCTTGATATTTCCCTGTACCTATCTGTTACCGTTTTCGAAATAAAAATTAATTTCAATTTTTTTCTTCGAAAATCATGACTTCTAAAAATGCCGATATCTTTTAGTTAAGAAGTACTATGATATCGAAATTTGGTTTGGAATTAGGTGATACTTGGACACTTCTCACACGTCAGCCTAATCTCCGTTACTTCAATACAGGGTGGTAAAAAAATACAGTTTTTTCGTTTGCTTCCATTCGGTATTTGGTAAGCAGGCCATGATTACTATTTGACAGTAGCGTTGTGACATTCTCCTAATAATATCGACATTTTCGTCACTTCAGAAGTTGCAAATACCTTCAAAACGATGGAACAAAACTATTCAAACGAAGTTCTTATGAATTTGTTTATTATTTTTGGACAGTGTAACAAAATTATCAGCAGAACATGTAGAAAGTTCAATGAAATGTATCCGAATCTACCGCCAATGAACCTCAAGAAATTTATACGAATTCAGAACAATTTCAATATGTTTGGATAAACTTTAAAAAAGCACCAAGAAACTTGAAATTGGAAATATTGATATGAATAATTATAAAAAAGTAAAACAATCAAGTGGAATATTTCAAAATATGTTCGAATCGCTGGCCGTTCACTTCCAAGCACTTTAAAATGCGGGTGTTGACTGCTTTCGTGGTGGCAGATCTGATTTCATTGGGATCCAGATCTTCAAATGTTTGGGCAATCCTTTCTAACAATTCATCTCTCGAACGCACGGGTATTTTGTAAACTTTTTCTTTAAACATTCCCCACAAATAAAAATCTAATGGATTAAGATCGAGTGATCTCGCTGGCCAATTCCATGGTCCCAAGCGCCTCATCCACCGATCGTCAAATAGTCTATGCAGTTCTGCGCTCACTTCTCTTGTGCAATGTGCAGGAGCTCCGTCTAGTTGGTACCAACAGTTTCGATAATCTTCGAGTGGCAGATTATCCACGAAACTGTCTACAGTATTCTCCAAAATATTCAGGTAGCTTCTGGATGTTAATGACTACTCGTATATCACGTACCTCAATTTGTTGTCCATCAACATGCAGAAGACATTAAAACTAAATTTTTCTTGAAATCCGGCTTCTTTTGTGACGTGAGGATTTTCACTGGACCAATAATGACGATTTTTTCTATTGAAAATCCCTTCTCTCGAAAATTTCGATTCATCAGTCCAAATAATTTTATTTAAAAAAAGTGGATCTTCTTGAATGCGTGTCAACAACATTTCACAAAATTCTACTCTCTGTTGAGGATCTTGAGGCTTCATTGCATGAATTTTGGTGAATTTATAATCATGCATTTTATGTCTTCGCAAGATTCTTTGAACCGATGAATATTTTATACCCAAATCTTCTTCAGCACTTCTTATCGATGACTCGGGAAATGTGTGAAAATATGCTAAGACATTAATCTGGTTGTCTTCGAAAGTTACGGGTCGAGGCAAGTTTCTTGGTGCTTTTAAAGTTGATCCAAATGCATTGAAATTGTTCTGAATTCGTATAAATTTCTTGAGGTTCATTGGCGGTAGATTCGGATACATTTCATTGAACTTTCTACATGTTCTGCTGATAATTTTGTCACACTGTCCAAAAATAATAAATAAATTCATAAGAACTTCGTTTGAATAGTTTGGTTCCATCGTTTTGAAGGTATTTGCAACTTCTGAAGTGACGAAAATGTCGATATTATTAGGAGAATGTCACAACGCTACTGTCAAATAGTAATCATGGCCTGCTTACCAAATACCGAATGGAAATACCATTCTGAAGGGACATTTTCACAAATATATGTTCATAAGTCCGAAACTTGACTAGTTAGGTATAGGTATGATATACATAGAAAGAAAGCAAATTTCAGCAGCTTTCCGAATTTTCAATAATATACAGGGTGTTTCATTTGAAATAATCAAATTTCAGCAACTTTTTCAAGCAAACGAAAAAACTGTATTTTTTTACCACCCTGTATTGAAGTAACGGAGATTAGGCTGACGTGTGGGAAGTGTCCAAGTATCACCTAACTCCAAACCAAATTTCGATATCATAGTACTTCTCAACTAAAAGATATCGGCATTTTTAGAAGTCATGATTTTCGAAGAAAAAAATTGAAATTAATTTTTATTTCGAAAACGGTAACAGATAGGTATAAGGAAATATCAAGAAAAGTTGTCGGGCAATTGTTGGAGATTCCAAAAATAATATTATATACAGAGTGTTCCATTTGAAAAATCAAAGTTGCTACTGCTTTCTAATAGAAGCGGCAACACCGCATTGTCGAAAATATTTTAGTTGGCTAGAGAATGTCCGAATATGCCCTCCATTAAATTTTCAAAGTGATCCGTTGTCTGGTTCACCAGAAACGTCTAATGTGCCATCCACCGTGAATCAGCCTGTATATAAGGGTCGTAACTATTGGAAATATCCACAATCTCAGATATTCCAATTCGAGAAAGGGAAATAATAATGTGATCGATATATTTTTTAATGAAAAATAGGTTGAAAGGAAGAACCTGTGAGACCAAGTCTAGCAGGTCATCCACGACATATGGTGCTAAAATGGGGCTAATCTTAGCTCCCATTGGAGATTGCACTACTTCATATTTCATATTATTGACTTCAATCCCCATAGATACTATTGCAGATCCATAACAAACTGTTGATAGACAACCAGCTAGTCGTTCTATGACACAGTTTTTCTCCAGACATATTGATATTACCCCATAAAGACAATTTCATATCATGACTTGACCAAACTCTCAATTTCTACACAACAACGTAATTTGGTATTACCTGATCTCATATCATTTTTTTGGTTGAAAACTCATACGAGAAAGTGGTTGATAATGAATGATTCTGTCAGTATTTAACTCTTCTGTCCCTTCTAAAGGGATCTTCCAGCTGTATCAGTTCCACCTTGTCAACAGTGTCTACACAAACAGCATATCCTAATTTGATAAAATATCTCAGTTTGCTTCAAACGCAATTTTGACGACTTATTTATAGAAAATTACGCTATACTTAATAAAACTCACACAAAATTTTTAGGGGTATCTACAGGTGATAAATTAAAATTTGATTAGCATATAAAAAATTCATGCAAAAAAATAGCATATGGCTGCTATGCAGTTCGAGTTGTTTCTAAAGAACTCAATCAATCCTTAGCCAGAACTGTGTATTTTTCCTTGATAGAGTCACACTTGAGATAAGGAATTGCCTTTCGGGGCTTTTGTAGTCAGTAACTACTGAATTCAGTATTCGTTTTACAGAAAAGACTGTCAGATACATATGTAAGACAAAATCACAACACCACTGGAAACCACTTTTCATCAGTCAGAAAATTCTTACTGTACCTTGTTTGTTCCTTTTAGAAACCGTTTGCCTAATTCACAAAAAATACTCCAACTCAGCAGCCAATAATTAGTTGAAGGAGTACTTCTGCAAAAAACCTATTATGACCTAAAGTAATTTTACTATGATGTATTTTTCATTTAGTATTGTTTCATTTAGGTGTACCTATTCGTATCTGTACATTATTTAACCCTATAATGATTGTTCATTGTATATAATAATTTCAATATTTTTTAATAACTTTTAACATTATTGCCTCCATAAAATTTCACTAGCTTGGTCAATAAGGAATAAGGTCAATTGTGATCAGTTCGTCATATTCCAACTTAAAGATCATCTTGATTTTGGGTCCTGTCCTGTTATCCAACGTGTTCCTACTTCTCATAGTGAGGATAAGATTGCACTGGAGGAATGTGATGCATCTTTGCGAATCGGATAATTTTGCAGTAGAACACAATGAAGACCATCATTACATATCGATGTGGATAAAGTTCAAAAAATATAAAGGTCGTTTTTCTGATATGATACCAATGAATGTATATGATGATGATATCGTCTTTTGTGATGTTCCAAACTAGTTAACTTCCACGCATCACTTCAACGGTGCTATTACCGAGCATCTACGTGTTAGATTGCATTATGATTGCGTTCATTCATTAATTTCCGCAGCATAACGTCCTGTAGGTCAGTAGTAGGTTATTTTTAGCAATTCTGTTTGTTTCACTTGGCTCCGTATCCCATTATGCGCGCAAAATAAGCTAACGTTCCGAAAATAACGATTAGTGATGTGAAAATATACCGAAATGTTGCTTTGATAGTTTCGATATAGCCTGAAGTACAGGTGGCAGATATGTGAATGTTTGGCCGTGTGTAACAAATTTTGTATAGGATACGTTTTGTTTTATTTGTCTAACAAATGTGAAATTCTGAATTTGGATGCTGATGAAATGAAGGTTATATAATATTTCACTGTCATTGTGAAAATCGTTCAAGGTTTATGTTCTGCCCCAATTACTTGACACATATGAACGTACGTCTCCCAAACGGTAAGATATATCGAGTCGGTTAAATGGTGGCAAAGACGCCTATTTTTAGGTACTATTTGGAATATTCCGAAAATCGATTTCAGCCCTTCTGGTTTCGGAGATACCTATACGGGGAAAACCTGGAATTTTTAAATTATATTTCTTTTGTTAGGAATCACACGTTAAAAGGTAAGACCTCGTTAGTCCTTAGCTCGCACAAGTTTCGACTTCTGAGTGTTGTCGTTCGTAAGGATGCGATAGCTGGTTAACGAGAAATACATATGTCAAACACATATTTTTGAACACACATATTGAAAATCTGTTGGAACTTTGCTATTGGAACCGTCATTGTACCGTCAGTTCATGATCATAGACTAATTCTATTGAGTGTCTTCAGACTTGGCATTCTCAACGTTGAAATTTCCGATCGGTAATGCTGATTCAATATCGTGAAATAAAAGTGTTCTCGATATTTCCGAAAGTTCAGGTAGTTTGATGATCAAATAAATTATTTTTGATGGCCCAGAAAATCTCTCGAATGGAAGCAATTCTCACTTTCTTGGTATACTCACACCTTATTTCCAAAATATTCACGGAGTAAATATTTCTTTTGAGGTTTTCATACTTCGTACATTTCCTAAAATCTCAATAGGTAGAATTATAGCCTCTGGCTTATAAAGAATCTACTGAAAACACTTTCCACTTTTTTTGACAAAGACATCATTATATTTCAAAAATACAAAATTTCACGTCCATCCCCTTTTCAACTGTCGCGGTGTTAGTTAAGGAGTGAATCGGTTTTAAAAAATATGTTTCATTATCTAAAAGAAACAGCTGGTATTGACCTTGAACTGTGAATAAATGTATCTTTCCTGATTCAAAGTTGATGTGAAGTTCCAGAGAGAAGTTACATATTTCAGAAATCAATAATAAACGGCCAGACTGATGCTTCGATTCAAAGGTTAGGTTAGGTCGGTCGGTAGCCGAGCGGTTTGACGTGGGTAACTCAGTCAATCGGCCGACGTGTGAGTCGATGGTTCAAGCCCCAGGTTGAACGCTCGATTTTCACTTGCTATCGTTCAACGTGTGTTAGGAATCACACGCTAAAAGATCTCGGTAGTCCTTAGCTCGCACAAGATTCGGCTTCTGAGGGTTGTCGTTCGTAGGGGTGGGATAGCTGATTAACGAAAAAATCATATTTGAACCATATTTTTGGAGATACTGGAGAAAATTAGATATCGCCTTCTGCTGTGATACTTGAGGCGAATTTTCTGAATGAACAAAAAGTTATCGAGAACTTTGTATAAACTTTAAATTAGAAAATGTTTCATTCACAGGAAGTTAACAATATCAGCTAATTTTTTTCGAACATGGATTCATATTTTTCAAAGATTGAGAGCCAAAGAACAAATCATTCATGATTCAACACCAAGCAGTGCCGCGCCGTTTTGACATAGGTTTCATCAGTGATGCTGGATGAGTTACGATTGCATTGTTGAATACATTTGTCTCCAAGGACAAGCCTTAGCATAAAAGCATGGAAAATATCCTCTTCACGAAGATACTATCATGTGGAATTGACTGAATCAAACATTGCCTATCAATAATAATAACGACTCCCACGGTGATCTATTGCAACATCGCTAAGCGAATGAGAAATCGCTTCTCTTCCATTGCAGCTTTCAATGAAAAGCAAACCTAAGCTCAAGTCGATTTCGAATTTTGCGTTTGCAATAGACCACTGTGGCGACCCTTGTTTATCATCGAGCGAGATTTCTGTCAATCCCATATTAAGTCTGATAATGTCATTCGTGATTCAGTCCTTTAAATTGATAATCACTGGGAGATTGAATTATGGTCGAAAAAAATGACTAAAATTATATTGCACAAAATTAGCTGCAGAAATATAAAAAGTTAACCACGGTGTCATGACATTTGTTTGTTCAATAAAATCAGCTGGTCTCATGCCTTCGATTGATTACAAGTGATCTCATATAATCAGACGCATATTTCAGCGATTTTTTCACGTGCACATTGAACTAAACGGTTGTTTTAAGGACAAAACACAAGATCTACAGGAAAACTCTCAAGGCGCCTGTGCGAAAGTAGCGATTCACATTGGATTTGAATCGCTGGAAATTGAATCCATTTGGAAAACCGTTCTCGTGAAGTTCATTCCACATAAACGTAGTTCTCCAAATGAAAGTTCTCAAACAGTTGAATACTAGGTGTACTGATTATAACCTCAAAACGATGAGCAGCTACAGTCCGTCGCGTGTTTTTGATATGTACCGCTCTTGATGGAATCACATGTGCAAGTCACTTGAACACTTCCTGTGAAAGTATCTATCGAAGAGAGACAAATCTCCAACCTTTATTCGATATTCCAGACTATCAAAGTTGAAACTGATGTTCGCGTCTCTAATCAGGCGGATGGCTCTTTTCTGTATGGAATCCAGCAGCTTCATGATATGCTTAGGGGCGTAGCTCCATATATGAGAACAATACCCCTAAGAAGGTCTGATCTGAGGTCATAAAGCATCAAAAGTTGTTGAGTTGTGTACAGTTTTCTGGTTCGGAACAGTGTTTCAAGGTTTTGAGAAGCAGCCTTTGCCATAGGCAACTTCCTGGTACCGATGACGTTTTGCATCCACAGCAGATGTCCTGGAATCACGCGTGTCCTGTCGTCAGCGAAGCAATATATTGAAAACCTGTTTTTTTTTCAATAAGTCGTTGATATACAATACAAAGAAGGTTGTAGACAATATGGATCCCTAAGGAACACCAGCGTTGATGGTAGAAGTATTAGGGAGATATCCATCGACGGCCACTTCCAGGGAAGGTTTTTTAGGAAGCTGGAGAGCCATACACCAAAATGATCCGAAAAGCCATATCATCGAAGTTTGGCCAGCACATCCTCATGTCACTCACGGCCAAAGGCCTTAGAAATATCAAGCGCAACAGCTCTTGCGTTTCTTGCGTTATCCCAACTATAGGATACGATAGAAGGTCGCCTGTTGATCTTCGTTTCCGAAAGCCATATTGATGATAGCTCAGAATCTTGAAGCCTTCCAAATATTCAAGGATTTGGTGATTTACGGCTTTCTCCTTGATTTTCAATACCACTGCTAGCAAAGAGAGTGGTCTATAATCATTTGGAAGATTTTTCTTTTTTCAATACCACTGATAGCAAAGCGAGTGGTCTATAATCATTTGGAACATTTTTCTTGCCCTTTCACAAATCTTCAATGGGAAAATCAATTTGCGCGTCGAAAAAATAGACTAATATCATGAAGATAACGGTAGCAAATCCCTTGCTTCAAAACTTTCGAAATTTCAGTAATTTCTTATTTTCTGAACTCACAAAAATGCCTATTGGCATCTCATAGACCACGTTGGTGGAATCAGCATTTTCGAGAGGTAGCAATCGGTTATGAAATATTTTTCCAGTCATACAAAAAAACCAATTGATTACAACGGATTTGCAATTTCAACGGAACCAATTACCAGCCTGTTAATCAATTAATTAATTAATGTTTCTGGTGAAACTGTCTCAGACCAGCACACGATTTATTCATGATGCATCAAATTCAGTAGGTTGAAATGTGCTTGGTGGAATTTTCGAAATTACATTAAGTAGATACAATACTGTTACCAAGTAGAGAGGACTCACCCTCCGGGAGAAGGAAATATTAAGAGCAGATTGTTGTTGGTTCACAGTTGGGTCAAAAACACTTTTTGGTTCTGGTGCAGCTGTTTTCTGTCGCAGACCCAGGACAGAGATATCTACCTGCCAAGGACCTATGCGACTGTATTTCAAGCGGAAATCTACGCTATTGAATTGTGTGCGGAAAAATTGGAAGAATCCAACCTCATACACAAACCAATAAAATATTCTCGGACAGTCAAGCGGCGTTGGAATCTCTTGGCTCCTACCGAGCAACGTCTAAATTGGTAGCAAATTGCCAAAAACGGCTCTCCTCGATAGGAAGACTCAACAGATTCTCCCTGGTGTGGATTCCCGGCCATACTGGCCTGGAAGGCAATAAGGCTGCCGACTCCCTTGCAAAGGAGGGTGCTGTAAGCAGCTTCATTGGACCAGGACCTGTCATTGGCATCGCTTTATTCTTTTCTTGAGATTGAACACCTGGATGACAAGAAGATTTATGGACTTCTGGCAGAATCTTTCAGGATTGGCTCGCTCCAAGGCGTTTATTCACCCTCGAAGCTTGATATCAAACAGTTGTTCGACTACAGTAGGGATGAAATACGATGTCTAACAGGCCTTCTTATCATATGCAGAGACTCAGACTGTCGGAAAACAGTGTGTGTCGCCTCAGTTTGGGAAATGGTGAAACAGCAGAGCACATACTTTGTGCCTGTCCCGCTGGGAGCCGAATCAGGTTTTTAGAGTTTGGCAGAACCGAATAGACCCACTCACTTTGGACCTAACCTAACCCACAATCTGTTGGATTGAGGTTGCTATACGATGAATATGTTGATGAAAATATAGGAATGTAGGCTTTCACTGCTGACGTCAAGGTTCAGATTGGTTTTCGGGTTTTACCGTGGTCTTCTTTGGTTATAATCTCTACGTTTCAACTGCAACTGCGGCAGTCATCTCCACTGGCGTGGTCTAAGTACTATTCTTGATAGCACTGTTCAGTTGAAGTACTCTTCAGTCGACACGTCAAGAAGAGTACTTTGCCCACGCCACTGAAGATGACTGCCGAAGTTGCATTCAAAACGTTTGGAGATTTTCACAAAAGAAGACCACGGCCAAACCCGGAAACCAATCAAAACATATGTAGATTAAAATATCAAAAAGAAAACTCATATTTATAAATGACATCCAAGAGACATACATGATGAATATCAAAATTATAAAATTATGAAAATCAGAATTACCGGTCGCAAAGAATTTTGTTGGCAGCTCTTGTGATAAACTCAAGTCCAAGATATTTCAGTTACTTATACAGGAATACTGAAACTCTGTAAACTCTGTTTGGCTTTCATTTTCTTTTTATATCAGTTTTCTGCATTGAATGAAATCATCCATTTGAAAAGAAAGTCTCAATCTCAACGTTCATTCAAAACATGATAAACAGATATAGCGATTTAGATATTTCGAAGTAAAAAAGAGCAACTTTGACGATGCGTGTTACCGACCCATTATTATATTTAACTGCAGAGTTTAATGTGTTTCGGAAACATTTAATGATAAGTTGGCTTAAGCTATACTTTTTGTGGTTTGTAATGAGTTCTAGCTAACAATTATTATAATTATGATATATTGTATATTTTACCGTCAAGCCCTTTCGTTACAGATTTTTGACACGATATAGGTTAATTTTCTCTGTGGTACATTTTCATCATTTCGCAATGAGAAATAATTAAAAGATTTTTTTTAATTTTTAGTCATTTTTCACTTCCAGGAAATAAAGTTTCACTTGCTACACGTTATTTTTAATGATTATTTTTCCAGAAAATTCAAAATTTTGACACCGATTGAAAGTATTCTTGGATATAAAATTACATTTTGATAATGTCATTTTGGAAAAAAATTCCGAAAATTATTAATTCAAATTTTTGTGTATCCCACTGTTCATCCTTGAAAAATATCTAAAATAAGCCACTTCAATTCTCGTGTTTCATTTCAGATTTTTCATTTCATTTTTCCATGAAAAAATCAAAAAATCAAAGAAAAATGTCGTGTGTTTTTATTTTTATACCGCTCCAGCTTTTGAATCTATCTATATCATTTCAAAAGTTTTTGATGTTATTTTTTTATATTTTTTGGAATTTTTGCTGTATTATTTTGCAACGAAACAGGATTCAAACTTCACTGATGAATACCTACCAATTACAAAGTAATCAGTCATTTTTAGGGCAAAATTTTTCTAGACTTCTAAATTTAATTTAAAGTTGACACGAATTTGTTTTTTCAAGAGATAACAGAAAAGCTAATGGGCTCATTTAACAATTTTTTTTATTTCATAATTTGAAAGTTTATGTTTCGAATAGTACATCTGCGAAAAATCTGAATTTTCACTCTTTATCTTCCCCCTCAATTTAATAGTTGAATGTGGCGTTCACCGAAACGAGGCGTGGTCAAGCTTGACGTCACATCAGTCGACTCGGCGACAAAGGAGTGCTGGCGGATACGCGAAATACGTGTGCTAAAGCCGTAGAAAGCAAGTTGTGTGTTGTTCAATGCAGTATGTTAACTGCGTGAATTTGAATAATGATAAAAAAAATAACAGTACAAATATTGCATCGTTCCTAAATGCAATAATTTTTCGGTAACAGCGCCAGACAAAATTTTTATTTTACTGTTACGAAAGTTATGGCAGCGCGCTATGCGGAGGGCCGACTTTGGATCTGCCAAGGGAACGCATTTTTGTTGCGAAGATCATTTTAATGTAAGTATGAATAATAATGATTAATAAAAAAAAAATAGTTTACTCTGAGCACTATTCTGAATTTTAGGTTGAAACAGGCTTAGAAAATTACATGTACCTATATCAAAACTATGAAAGTGGAAAAAATTATATTGAAACCAGGCGTAATTCCGCATATATTTGAATGATAGACCGACGGCCCATATACCTAAAGCTTCCACCGTTTGTTCAAAAATTTTGTTGAATACTTGTAACGAAGATATCGCTGAAAATCAAATCATGTTTGATGAAGCAGGTACACAGGGAAGGACCTTTGATGTTGGAATTCAAGTTAATGAACAGGTTTTTCGGAGATCAAAAGCTAAACGACCGTAAATATTATATACCACCGAAAAAGTTTGAGTATATCACACATGACTTCTGTTGATACATCATCAGATTCTACTTTGTCTGGAATATTAGATGAAAACTGGAACTCGAAAAACAATATTGAGCGAAGATCTATTCACATCATAGAGAAAAATCCGAAATTATGTCTTGGAATCCCAAGGTACTCTTTATTTATTATAGAACTTTTGTCTCAAAAATTCCAGTTACCGAGAATTGATATACAGGGTGTAACTAAATAAGTGTAAAACATTTGAGGCGGTGATTCCTCATCGAAAAAGAAATAGGATCTTTCATATAAAGAAATTTAATTGAAGCATCTCTTGTTAAGATACAGCCCCTTAAAGGGGGTACATAAAATTTGTATAACAATTTTTTTCACAAGCACTAGAAAAGTTACAATATGGAAATTAATCTGACGTTTTGTACTACCAAAAAGACACTTAGCCAGAAATTTATTTGGTTTACCCCATGGTTGTAAGGGGTGGAAAACGCAACCCCTAAAATTTATTTCCAATGTAACTTTTTGTCTTATTATTTGTTTACCATTTAAAAATTAATTTCTGATAGCCTGTTCCATTCTAAACAAAAAATATCTCTTGGGTTTTTTGCCAAAAATAAACCAGTTCGCAGCAAAAAATTATTTTAGGAACAACTACAGAGATACATCGTCATAAATGCGAAAATACTAAACTAATCTATCTAGTAGGTCGCTATTAGCGATAGTGACAATTAAATTGGTATGACGCTGTCAGTTTGTCAATTTTCGAAATTGAATTAATTTAATACTCATTGTGTGTTGTTGATGTTCTGTTCTTAATTTGTTACTTTGATAATTCACTTGTTATTAAAATGGCATACACAAATGAGGAAATGGCTGATATGCATTATGTTTACGGTCTGTCGTAGGGGAATGGGTTAGAAGCTTCTAGAAGATATGCTGAAATGTATCCTCAACGGCAGCATTCTTCACATAGAATATTTGCTCATCTTCATCAACGAGAATATGGTTCATTCGATAAAAGGACGCAGGATTGTGGTCGCCATCGAGAAGTACGAACACCACAGCTTGAGGAAACAGTACTTAAGTTGATTGAAGAACAATCTACTGCCAGTACTAGAAAGATTGCTTTCCAGTTAAGTGTGGATTATATGACGGTATTTCGAATTTCAAAGGAACAACTCTTATACCCTTACCATCTGCAACGAGTACAGGCACTGTTACCGCGAAACTTTCCGAACCGTCTTGAATTTTGCAATTGGATGCTGGAAATGATTAGAAGAAATTGTGACTTTCTGAAGACGATAGAATTCACAGACGAATGTAGTTTTTTCTCGGGACAATATTATTAATTTTCACAGCCCACATATGGGCTGATGAAACCCCCCCCCCATTTGTCGAACAGTTTTCTCTTAACGTGTGGCTCGGAGTTATTTTAACAAAAATATGTTTCTTTCATTTTGTGTCTGAAAGTTACTTCTTTGTATGATCTACACATCCATGTATAGAGTTACTTCCTTCCTTTCTTTGAAAGACTCCCTCATCCTACTTCTTTTTTTTGTATCAAGATGGAGTAGTAGAAAGCCATAAACTTCCTTTCCCAAAAATTAATCACTCCTAAAAAATATAACCCCTTCAATTCAAATATTTTAACAGTTTTTCAACAGTTGACGAATAAGGTGTGGATTTTCATCGGCCCCAAAATGAGTATTATGACGATTATATCAAATTTTTGGTAAACTTAGCGTCGTCACTCCATATATTCTTTTTAGGAAATTTGGATTTTCTGACTTTTTATCAGCAATCATTCACAAAAGTCAATTCTACGATTTAAATCCGTGTCTTTCAGATGATGTACCAGATGGTTTTTTTACCTGTCTCCCAACTCCCCCATACCACCATTCAAAAAGCTCTCATATTTCACCTGTCCACCTCCACGTAATGAATAAAACCGTCATGCATATGAAAGTTGGAGGCAGCCAATTTCAATTATAATTCTCGCCTATTGTACCGGCCATTAAACGGTCCATTACTTGAGATAACCCTGTTTATTTTCGGTTCAAACAATAGGCAATTGCCATCGTAGCCAACAGACCACACGTTAAAGGTTGTTTATTGTTTTATTACTACTTAGGTTCAGATTCCTCAGTAATCAATCAGGAACAAATTGCCATTTTGTTGGATAAAAGCCTCGTCTCGTCTATTTGGTGGTTTATTGAATTTGGTATGTGCTTATTGTGGATACACCGTATTCAACGTGTTTGTAACTAAATCCTCTTTAGTGAAAATTTTATTCCGAATCAAATTACCCTTAGACATTATGAGGATTATTCATATGTTAATACTAGAATGAGTGAAATTCGTTGTCAATGGAAGGGGGCGGTGAAAAAATGTGAGTTACAGAGAAGACAAAGATGCTCATCATAGACCCCATAATTATGATATACAGGAAGAAAAACAAATAATATATACAGAAAAACGAACTTTTTTGATGTGAGCCACACGTTTAAGTGATTGTTGGCGTGGCGACGCATGCCATGGACATAATGCGCAAGCGACTGTGCAATTCTCTTCTGACTGGTTTGACGTTACGCTATCTCTTCCGCTACACTGAGTGTATAAAGTTGTGTGTCACAGTATACACATTCTGGTTTCTCTTCAGTGCGAATAAGTCTTTCGCTTTTTACTAAAGTACACTTAACCTATGTTTTTACTAAATGAATAATTTTTGAAAATAATTTAAGATAATTGACAGTAATAATTTAAAAAGTGAAAGTGAGCAGCCTCCTGCAAAGAAAGCGAAATCACAATACGACACAGTATCAAGTCATCAGTAAGTTGATTATATTTTATAATTAATGTGTGTATTGATCGGTGCACTGAGCATGCGTATATTTGGTCTGTTACAAGAGTCGGTAAATGTAAAATCTACTCTCGTGGTAGATTAACAATCAGACATCATAGTATATAATATTTTCAAATTAATTATTAGTTAATTTTGATTTCATGATGCACTGAAATACTTGAAGAATAAGATTTATGAAGACCGACAAAATTGTATACTTATCAAAATCAGCTGATAGCAAGTACTGCAAGAATGTTTTTCTAATTCGTTATTAACAGGAACAACAAATAAATAATTCTTTAATTAGTTTTTGAATTATGATGGAATTTATATTGAAACATTAATTATTGATATTTATAATTCAAGATCTTTAGTAATATATTGCATTAACTAGCTAAGACTCTTGAGTTGACTAGTATATCAAAGCCAAATTAAAATTTTTTCATTTTTATTTCAATTACATATTTTTCATAAATATTTCAGTACCCAACAATAATCACAGGGATCTCAAAATATTATTATTGAATCTGGACATCACCAAGTTGGAGTTTTATTAATCTAATAGAATAGTATGAGAATATACTAATTTTTATTTTGGTTTTATATTTTTTTAGAGCAAATAATAATAAAGAAGATAGTCAAAAACGATACAGGGAACAGAACAGAGACAAATTGAAACAGCGTGGAACGGAAAAAATAAAACATAGGTATACAATTGTCGGGACTGGTGATAGGTGAATTATTATTGAGAGCACAACGATAAACAAAATACGAAGCTTAGGAAAATTGCCGGGTAACCTCGAGGAACTAACGCTAAGTCTCTTCTCGATCAGCGGGTTTAGTTCTCGGCGGAAACCCCTGAATAAGCAATAATTCTCAGCCGAAATTTCAGAACAGAATGAATATCTGCATCGGCTAAAAAATGTGTTAGAAGTAACTCTTTCACTGACAATGGTCAGGGTTGTTATATTAGAAAAATCATTGCACCCTTTGTCCAAGGATTGCACCACAATAACAAAGTATTGCATCAGCCACTACGTAGTTACCCAGGAAATGACTCAGCATATTCAGCACATTTCCAAGGTTTTTCTAGAACATTCGAAGAAACGCACATCTAGATCAGCGAGTTCCTGATCCTGTAAATATGGGAGAACAAGAGGCCGCTGCATTCATGACTAGCTTCGCGACTATCCAAGTTCGTCGAAATCGTGAATCATCATTTTATTAGATTCTTGATTGATTTTGCGACTATCCATGTTCGTCGAAATCTTGAATTATATTTTAATGTCTTGATTGTAAACAAATGTGTTCAATAAAGTTTATTGTTTGTAAAAATATAAATTAAGTGTTAACCACATAACAGGGTTATAAATATAATCAAAAAGGATCAATCACTTGAGCCCGAATTCCTTGTCTTAATCCTTAAAAATGAGTACCTACTCGAAACATCCCAAGTGGTGTCTGTCGTTCTAAATATTCATCTGTTTTTCGGCAATAAATTTTCGTTTTGAGAGAAGATAGCATCTCAATGATATGTGATGAGAAAATACGAAAATTATAAGTAAAAATTAAAATAAAAGAATTAACATAAAAACCCAAGCACTTATGAAAAGTTAATTCCCTAACAAAATTTTATAATACAAAATAAAAGTCAATAAAGAAATAAAATGTGTCTAATACTTAGTTTTAGGAAAAACCGTACACAATACTAGTTGTTGCCCGCATCTTCGCCCGCGTAGAACTTGGTTTGTCACATTAAGTTTCGTGACAGACCATTTTCCACAAATATTAGCAATATTTTTTCAATAACTCAAAACTTCAGATTTTTACCTTCAAAACTGACGAAATTCAATACAATCTTTGAACTCCTTTGGGACTGGAAATTTTTTATTCCCTTTCTTGATGCTTATTCACGCTATACAAAGAACATACCTGCATAGTTATTTCAAGATTCTAGGTTCAGTAGCTTCGGCTGTACGTTAATATAAGAGTGAGCTACAGCTAGTAATATATATTTTTACTTCAAAAATTATGTAAAAAATATGTCAACTGCACTAAGTAATGAATATCTTCGAAAATCGAATTATATTACCTATAAAGAAATTCGCAAAACCAAAGTCAACGACGTCTGCCAAACGCGTCTGCCCGCGTTCGGGTCGCGTTCTCAGCGATGGCGCTTCATCGCTCAGACCGCCCCTCTATCCCCGCGTATCGTCCCTCGTCATCTTACAGTAGAAGCGACGCGTGATGGCTTATTGCGTTGCGTCAAGTTAATCTTATCGTGATAATTTTTAAACGATCCGTCCTAATTACTTAGTGTAAAAGACAAATTTTATCTATATACTTAAAACGACAATTGTATCAATTTTTATAAGAATTTGACAGTTATTCTAAAATGTGCATTCGATTCGTCTAAATTACTTAGTTTAAAAGACCAAGTTCATCTATATTACATATTTGAAACGACAATTGTGTCAATTTAGGATAAATAATCTCACGGTACATTATCTACATTCAACTGCAACGGTATAGGCAGCGCACGCCAAGATAGCTCTCAGGGATCAAGAATTTTTCCGACGTACTTAATACTTATCGTTATATTATGATCAAAACCTTTGTAAATTGTAGCCTATGTATGTTATTCAGATATATAAACTGTATTTATGTAGTTTCATCTAAATCTATTCAGTCGTTTAGGCGTGAGAGAGCCAGAAACATACATACATATTTACATCCATACATCCTCACTAACTTTCACATTTATTTTAGTGTAGATAGATAGATATAGATAGATTCACAAAATATTGCTGCACCATCTACCTCTTCAAACACAAATAGAATAGAATTGAATAATGAAGAAATGATAACTGCAATTTCTCAAAGTTCATATGGTTTGGAAAAAAACACAACCATCATTCATTCATAGGAATGAGCAAGGTCAAGAAATGAATGCTCTTCAAAAAAAAAGAACGTCATTAAAGATACAGGGAGCAGAACAGAGATGAATTGAAGCAGCGAGCAGCAGTTAGAAGGGGACATCTACAAAATGCAGAAATGATTACAGAATTATCTACTTTTTCAAATATAGAATTTACAGAAATAATTAATCAAGTAACTTTCATCACAGGGGTCACAAAATATTATTGATGTTTCACATCTGCCAGGCGTCCTGTGACGCCCAGTTTTTTTTTCTGCAGCACATGTTGAAATAACATTTTATCAACTCGATAAGTAAACTTGCACCTTATGCGCGAGGGTAGATTGAGTGTCACTTTAACCGCTAGATTAGGTAGATAAATACTTCATAGGCTCCTCTAGAAGCTTCCATCAGACCTTATTATTGAAACTATTCAGAGTTATCAAAGGACTCATCAATTATTTTCCTCGACATTTTCTAAAAAACAAGTATTAATGAAAAAAATAGAAAATTAATCTCGACAATAATATTCTGTATCGTCAAATACACTTTGTTACAAGAACTCTACTCTGCACTTTGTCTTGACATTTTTTGAAACCAGAGCATAAGAAAAGCATTCGTAATCCAACGTCTGTTTCTGGTGTTTCAACCCGTCTTTGACGAGTTGCTGGACTGGTGTGATGTCGATAGTTATCACACAGAATTGAAGAAGATCTCGGTTATTTCAATAATATTTTTTGAACAGTTGAAATCACATTTACCAATTCGACAAAAATAATTCAATAACATACTCGCTTCGTGCGTCAGATATAAGCTGTTATATAAATGCTATCAATCGAGTAATCCGGTTTATTTCCATTTTCTCACACTTCATAATTTCAGTTGAACTTTTTCATTCTCCCTATCTCAACTTTGAGTGCTGTAAGCACTGTTATCTCACCAAGTCGCCTTCAGTTAAATCGGACGTTAAATATTTTTCACCTGCAGTCAATAAATCACCTGCTGGTAATGTGTACACTCGATCGAGATCGTACAGAAACACTAATAGTAATAAATATTTCACTCAATTCATGTCACCTCGTAAAGAGTTCAGGTTGACCACTTGAAAAAATAAATAAACAACCCGCGGTAAGAGAAGTAAGGCCGTTATTATGTATTAACTTACATAATACTCCAGTGTAGTATAACGTCGACCGGTTTTTGAGTATTTTTTTTCAAGTAGCTACTTTCAGGGAGGTCTTTGATTATATTATTAAACATCAAGATCCATCAGAATGGACAAATTGTTAGCTTGATTGGTAGACAGATTACGGAACATAAATTACGATGTCGGTAATAAAGTACTCGTGAGTGTGTTACATGGTTCATCAATGCTAGTTTTTTCATTTTAGGCTCCACTGTAATATTTCATTAAAGTCTTCATTTGATTTGATGAATACCATTTTATTATTCCAAAGAGGTTTGTAGTGAAAACAGAATGATTCTGGTAGGGTTCTAAAGTCAAAATATTTTTTTAATTCAATGGGAAGTAAAGATGATGCAATTGTTAAATTGACTATGAAATTTTAATAGCAATAATTATTCAATAGAAATGTATTTGGAGGCAGTGAAAGTCTCTGAGAAAACTATCTAGGAGAGACATCGATGGCCACCTGAATGGCACAATCACAATTCGAGTTTTCACCAATATTTGTTTTCATTTTCGTTAATTTCAAATTGTCGAATGGTTGTGTTGGTCACCATTGATTTTGAAAGTCAGATTTGAATATTTGGGCCCATTTTTGAACAAATGAATAAAGGTACATAAATTGAATTTATGTAACGATGATAAATCTAATAGTTTTTTTTGCTGTTCACTGTAGGCTCCTTGTAGTTCAATTTGAATAAACACCTTTTGTTCTGAAGTTTCTCAATTGGTTTCAATAAAGACTTCCAAAATAATAAAAGTTTTTCACAATCAAAATTTCTAAAAGGAATATCAAAGTTTGAATTGAAGGGGTTATATTTCTAGGAGTGATAAATTTTTGGGAAAGAAAGTTTTTGGCTTTCTACTACTCCATCTTGATACAAAAAATGGATGAGGGAATCTTCCAAAGGAAGGAAGGAAGATGGAGTAGTAGAAAGTCAAAAACTTTCTTTTCCAATATGAAAGTTATTGTAAATATTAAAACACAGTTGAAAGAATCTACACCTGATTTGAAAAAATCAAACGTTTATAATATACCATGTAATAATTGTGATTTAAATTATTTCGGAACAACTTCCAGAATAACTACACACAAAAGTGATATAAGATTGAACAGAAATTCACGTGCACTAGCTCAACATTCTATTGAAACAGGACGAAAAATTAAATTTGATCGAGCAAAAGTTTTATATTCAGAAAAAAATATGTCTTAAAGACTTTTTCACGAAATGGTATTCATTCACAAAAATCCTAATACCTAATATGAACAAAAAAACAGACATTGAATATCTGATTATAGTTTACAATTATTTACTAGACATAGATATATCTCGGTAATATTCTAAATTTTAAAATCTCAGACGTTGTATAAAATTCATTCAATGAGTATTTATGAAATAGAAATATTTACAATGATAATGTCACTCTTGTCATTGCCGTTAGCTTTGAACATGACATTACTAATATCAGATATATCTGATAATTATGACATTATTAACATCAATGTGCCAATTTTGTGAAATTTTTTCAGCAATATCCAATTTGCAATTGTAAAAGTCAGATTACTTGTAAGTATTGCCAATTTATTTTAGTTCTTTTCTATTGTATTTCATTTTAGCGTCCTGAAGAAGTCTCTATTCCTAGACGCAAGCTTGGCATTTTGTGAAATAGAGTAAGTTTGTTTTTTGAACATGCATCATTTTCCCAAGAGAGTTCTATGGTTTACACTGTTTACAGTATGAAATGCCTTCTTTAGGAACTTGATATCTTGTAGTTTCAATGAACCAATTTGTTTCCATTTTTTTTATTCAGTATATTTATTTTGTTTGTATTCAACTGTTTCACAGTTTGATTGATGAGCTAGTTTTGTTTTTTTCTGTTCGGTTATTTTATTCATTCATATTTCACAACATAAAAGACCAGATATATTCTAATCTGTCAGGCTGAGAATTTTTTTCCCGCGGCAATTCTTAACTATACACTAAAATGAAATATATATTTGCCAGTGTCGCCCACATGCTCTTGCATATTTTATTTCAACAAAAAATCTGGTTTGACCTCTCTACAAAATACGTGAGATTTGACGGGTGTGAAGTTATCCACAACCACGAAGTACACTGAGAAAAAAATATCGGTTTATTAATTTTTCATTGACAGACTCTGCACACCTACAATTTTTCGATATGATATGCTTATTGACTGATTTAGTGAATGAAAAAGAACCGTCCTAGTTTATTAATCTGTCTGAAGGGGTGAAAATAGGGTGAAAATTAAAAAAAAATCGTTATATGAAAAATCGACTTTGTACACCTACAAAATTGAGATATGTTATTCATGATGATCAATTCGACAAAAAAAACTTCACGTTACAGTTTTTCAGGCCGTCTGAGAGGGTGAAAATGGGGTGGAAAGTTGAAAATAATTGTATCTTCCAAAATTGAATGTGTACACCTACAAGTTTGAGATATGTTATTCATGATGATCTATCTATTCGACAGAAAAAACTTCACGTTATAGTTTTCCAGGCCGTCTGAGGGGGTGGAAATTAAAAAAAAACATATCTTTGAAAATTTAATTTGAACACCTACAAGATTGAGATACTCCTGATGATCAATTTAACAAAAAAAAAAACACCGTGTCAGAGTTTTTCAGTTCTGAGAAGGTGGAAATGGAGTGCAATCGAAGTGACTAGAAACCTTTATAACATATTAGTTGTTTGATGTAATGAATTGATAAATGTTAGTGTAGATACAGTATCTTTCAGATACTTTATATGAATACATATCTCATTGAACTGTAATAATAAATAGCCTTAAAGAAACATATTAGCCTCTTGATTTTCATAACATATAAAACCAAATCAAAGAAGAACATTAGAGTTAGTAAAAGCATGTTTTTGAAAATATTTTACACTATTTAATGATTTTTGAAAAGATCGATCCAGTGAAATATGGTTTTTTCATTTAATTTTCGATACTGAATATAATCCGTCAGAATATATGATTTCTTTAAGTTTCAACCCAGTTTTCACCCCCTGGAACACCCTGGAAAACTATAACGTGAAGTTTTTCTCGTCAAATCGGCTATCAGGAATAATATATCTCGACGCGACTCCGACAAGTTCTTGTCGGAGTCGCTTGTTGTTCGGTGAAATTCGAGTTTCGAATTTTGTTTTCGAAACTGAAATTTTTTGTTTCTGTTTTTAAAAACGAATCTACAGTCGCAAGCGAGTCAGTTTGGTGGAAATCCGTTTTAACGTATTCAACTAACACTTTATTATAAGATTTTCACTGACACTCCTGAGTGTTGTATAGTGAGACACATGTTGTGGTTTCGTCAACTGTTTGATGATGTTTGATGAAAATTCCTTAATAATAAAGTGTTACTTGAATACGAAAAAGATTGTTAATCACATAAAAGCACCCTTGGAATATTTGCACTAATAATTCTAATATTTTGTATATTAGATTTTTTATTTCCAAGAACATACATGAATTTCGATCCACTCGGTGGAAGACGAATTTCATCCATGATGTAACATTCTCACCAGTTTGATTGCTGTCTAAAATCCATGCATCATTGCTACTGCACTACCAATTACATAAATGTTAATTCGTTCGTTTATTGGGATATACTATGTTTATCAGGCAATTTGTCTGTCATTAACTAATCACGCTGAAATTAAAAGAAGCTTTGAAAATACCGCATGTGCTGTGTGTGGGAATCATTTAAGATGCCTAGGTTCATTTATGTTTCATGTGGGTTAGATACACATCAAAATTCATAAAATCCATTGATTTTGACCATATATCAATCACATTTCGATTTTTATTTTATCAGAATATAGAAGCTATATTTGATATTCACCAATGATAATTTGAGTTTTATAGGTTGAAAACTATGCATATACAGGAAAAGACGCACTATATTCGTACGGGTATATCAATAAAAGTTAGTAAGATTCGTGTAACATATCAAATACCTTGGATGTACGCCATTGGAGACATAAAACTATTTTAGTAAGTAATATACCGGGTGATATAGTGTCCTCCAGGCGAGTTCCACTGAATTCAATACCTGGGAAAACCTTTATTTTTATTATCATTTTACTTATTTTTTGTTTTATTTATTGTTATTAATTTTCCTCCTAAGAGGTTGAGCAAATTACGACCCTGAAGCTTCGGTAGATTCGGGGGGTGTGCCAACATCAACTATCAACCACTCTCCCACACCGTGAGGTTAGTATTCATTGGGCCCGAGAACCGTTTGACCTTAGTAGGTGCAATGTGTCAAATATGACAGCCATTTGCATTTGTCGCTCCATAATTTCGGCCTTATTTGTCGGTCCAAAATTTCTGCCTTATTGCGGCAAGCCGGCAAAATGCATTAATCAATCAAACACTGCAATTATCAGAACAACCATTTTGACAGAGTTGTTTGAGTAGAGTATGCGAAGCTCGAAGAAGAGATATTGATATTCCAACAATTTTTATTTCTCGGACAATATTCGCCTAATCCGGAGCTGAAAACTCCACCACGAATAACGTCTTACTCGGAAAATGGAGAACGACTACACCAGGCTTACTAGTATCTGGTTGTATCTACCCTCAGGTAGATACAACCATTCCCTGCAACGTTATCAATATCTCCTGGAGCATAAGACAACACCGGTGTCTTGGTCATACCGTAAAAGAGCCGTAGGTAATGATAAAGCAACTTTCAGGACCAAGTTATGTCCATAGATAAAGGCTGATACCATGAGTGCTGGATATTCCGGCAGCAAGTGCATTAGAGTCTCAGACGCCTCGCGGCAGGGCTGCATCTGGTGTAAAATAGACTAGTGTGTTCAAAACAAACTCTATATTCAAAAGTCCACTATTCTTTTTCGTCGAAGGAAGTGCAAGCATGTAACGGACGATTTGGGATGCAATTTCCTGTGGAGATACATAATTTTTTGGGTCGAGGTGATATTGCTTCTACCGATTCCACTTCACTATTTCAAATGAGTAGATCAAGATCGGAATTGCAGGCATATTCGTAGCAGCAACTCCGTTCCTTTCAAACAATTCCGATAACCAGGTCTGTCGGAGTTTGTTTATTGGTGGCCTTAGTCCACCCCGTGGCGAGCATTCGTCTCTCCGACAACAAGGTTGTTCAGAATGCTTCCGTCTACGACCTGTACATATCCTTTCTGTAACCCCTGAATCGTTCTCCTCTGAGATAGCATGTTGTGTACAAGATCTCTTCAAAAAAGGAAGTGAAGTTTCATTTTGCTCGAAACATATTAATTTATTCATCAATGTTTATTCCAATCTGCGAAATAGTTTCAGAGGTTCGGATTTTATCTCCTCAATCGTTTTAAAAGGCCGCCCTTTCATGTGTTTCTTCAATCTTGATCACAGAAAAAAGGCGCAGGGAGTCAAATCTGATGAATGCATGCTGTGGCACAATATCGAACGTTTCCTTCGTATTGCTTCTCGCAAGCGGCGCATAACTTCTCGAATAATACTCCTCATTGACCGTAGGACCATGTGGCAAAAACTCGCTATGCACTTCGCCACGGTAATCGAAGAAAACAGTTAGCAAAACCTCCACATATAATCAAACATGGCGTGCTCTCTAGTCTTGGCTCTCCTTGGCTCTTTCATTGGAACGATGTCATAACCATATACCCATGTTTCGTAACCAGTTAGGACCCTTTCAAAGAAATCTGGATCGCCGTTTACGTCATTCATAATTTCCTGAGCGATTTTCATGCGATGGTTTAATTTTTGGTCAGAGTTCAGCAATTTTGGAACGAACTTCGCTGCCACTTCATGCCCAAAATTTCCAAAAAAATTTGCGTGACATGAGCCAGTCGATTTGCTGACATCCTCAGCAATTTCTCTAATAGTGATTCGACGATTTTCCAAAACAATTTTTTTCGCTTTCTCAACATTTTCATTGGTTGTTGATGTGCTAGAGCGTACAGGGCGAGCATCGTGATTCACATTTTCTTGTCCTTCTGTGCAAAGCTTGTACCACTTGTAAACATTCTTCAGGCTCAAAGTACAATCACCGTATGCCACTGTCAACAATTCACATGTTTTGGAGCGCTTAATTCCATTTTTTCCACGAAATTCAATGCAGATTCTTCTATCCAGTTTTTTCGATAGCAAAAAATCTCCAAACACGCAAAACACTTCTAACTTTCATGATTCTGACCAACACACTAAACATGTAAAACAGCTAAAACTGTACATAAAAAAATTGCTGATTGAAAGTACTTAGCCCGCAAAATTTGAACGTTGAGTTATTATGGTACAAGAGGCACTGCTCTCTTACTCTGGTAGAGTCTCATCTTCAAAATAGGTATCAGTGCGTCAACGTCAACAATATCAAGTCAGTTTTAAAGCCAATTTGTCATGGCGTTCCTCAGTGTTCTGTCTTCGGCCCGTTATTATTCATCATTTATATGAATGACTTATGTAGCTGCATTTCACTAACAAAATGTATTTTGTTTGCCGACGACACAACCCTCATATTATGAGACAAATCACATACCAGTTTACCTCAAATGATGGACAGAAATAAAAACTTAGCAAACACTCGATTCACAGCAAATGAACTGAAACTGAACAATAAAAAAACAGAATATTGTGATATCCCCAAACACCAGTAATACTCTAGGAGACAGTGTTAACTTACTAGGTATTCATATTGATGCTAGACTCAGTTGGTCCAGCCATATTGAAGCAACTACTCGTAAGCTGTCTAGTGTTTTATTTATTCTTATACAGTTGAGGCTGTTGGTTTGATGACACTGAAGATAGGATATCATTTACTAGTCCACGCAGTTATTTCATATGAAGTCTTGATTTGGGGGCATTCCACAAAGTCAATCACGATTTTCAGATGTCAGAAAAAAGCCATGGGAGATTCATAAGAATATTGAGATATTTCCGAAACACTCCCACAATCATGATTATTCAACAAGATCCGCATCACTGAATAATACAAGACATAGGTTAGCAGTTAGTCAAAAAACTTCCTGAATTTGAATTTATACAACTGTCTTCATTCCTCAGTTAAATTTTCGGATTTCGAATATAATATCAAGAGATATCTTCTCAACCACTGTTTCTACACAATCGGAGAATGTGCTGCTGTAGCTGGTCAATTCATAGTTCTTGGAAAATGATTCATGTTGTAAATCTGGGATAAATCATGTTCTTATGTTTGTTGACTATTTTATATTGATTTCTTTATTTTATTACCATTTATGTGACACTGTGATCATTTCAAGGAATTTTAATATGCCAGTTTTATTTATTTATAAAATTTATTGATTTAATATATAGACGTTGTTGCTTAGTTTAAGTATCTGACGTAGTACCCATAGTATATAGTACATATGACTGTCATAAATGTATTTTGTATATAAAATGGTCAACTGATTACTCTACTCCACCCTACTAAAATTTTTTGAACAGGTCTCGTAGACTTCTATCACGCACAAATAGGTGACCTTATCCCTTCGGTTTTCAGAGGTGCTATTCAGTTATACCTTCGAGTATTTTTGAGAGCATCGGATATTGGCAATAGTGAGTTGAAGAAAGGACGGGGACTGAGGGTATCGCCCTGAAATACACCTCTTCTGGCATCTCTCAAGGCATCTTACTATTTTTCGGATACCGCAAGGCATCTTAGCGAATACAAGATGAGCCCATGTGATGTTATCAAATTATTATTATTATTTTCATCATTAGGATACTGTGAACAGACCTGTGAGATCTTATGATCAAGAAAAATATATAAGCAGCAAAGTGGATTGCCGAGAGAAACTGTCATTTGTGAATGAAAATAATTTGAAACCGTTTCGTAGTTTCGAAAAACCACTCGGCCTAGACCAACTTCCATTCTACGTCTCATGCACGATTCATACATCATTGTCGTCTGGCAGCATACAACTGGAAAAAATAATCATAAACAGTGATTGACAACTGGACACGCCAAAAATAAATCAACGAAAAGCGCGATAATAAAAACAGGATTAGCGCGAACGTGGTTTGTGTTTTCGAGCAAGGTACAAGACTCGTTTTTTGACAAGTCATTTGTTTTGCCGTGCAAGAGCATAAAAATGTCAATACTTTTTCTTTCCCGAAACTCTTTTTCCGAAACTAATGAGGTCCTGCTCTGCGAGTAATGATATAGTGGTCCATCGAAAAGAGGCAATATCAAAAGTTGATTACATTGTTGCGGAATCGCGAAACTGGTTTTGGAAGATAAAATATATGGGCTCGAATAAATTGACATGTCAGTTTATTTTTAATCATTTCACTCCATTTATTCATACAGAGAAAATGTTTATGCTGGTCTGCCTCGTGAAATCCAGTGACGTGCTTTAATCTCTAATGGTATCTGGATTGATAATCCAATGTTGAATAATAATAAGAGAAAAACATTTTCCAAAACGATTTTCAATTTAAGGATAGAGATATCAACCTGCCTAGGAAGCTAATCCACTGTATTTCAAGCGGAAATTTACGCTACTGAATTGTGTGCGGAGAGATTGGAAGAATCCAACCTCATACACAAGTCAATAAAAATATTCTCGGACAGTCAAGCGGCGTTGGAAGCTCTTGGCTCTTACCGAGCAACGTAAGAAATTGGTAGAAAATTGACAAAAACGACTTTCATCGATAGGAAGACTTAACAGATTGTCTCTGGTCCGGATTCCTGGCCATACTAGCCTGGAAGGCAATGATGCTGCTGACTCCCATGCAAAGGAGGATGCTGCAAGCAGCTTCATCGGACCAGAACCTGTCATTGTTAGGCTTTGCCTAACGAAGATTGAACACCTGGATGGCAAGAAGATGTTTGGACTTCTGGCAGAATCTTCCAGGATTGGCTCACTCCAAGGCGTTTATTCACCCTTCGGAGCTTGATACCAAACACTTCTTGACTACAGTAGAAATGAACTACGATGTCTAACAGACCTTCTTACAGGTCACTGTCATTTGAATTATCATATGCAGAGACTCGGACTGTCAGAAGACAGTGTATGTCTCCTCTGTTTAGAAAATTTTTAAACAGCAGAGCACATACTTTGTGCCTGCCCCGCTGGGGACCGAACCAAGTTTTCAGAGTTCGGCAGAGTCGTACTCTTACCATCAGAGCTGAAAGACCACTATACAAACTAATCGGCTTCGTTAAGAAGCTGGGTTTATTTGGTCTAGTATAAATAGGTCTGAGCCAAAATAAACCCTTGAGGGTTGCGGTAGAGGGTCGAACAGACCCTCTCACTTTGGACCAAACCTAACCCAACCCATCAATTACATTACATATGTTATATGATATGAAATCTTGTAGCGAGATTTACCTAGTCTATTGAAATTATATATTTTTTTCCCAGAACGAGTCAAGATCAAGTTACATATTGTAACCCTTATTCATTATTACAAGTTTATCTCGCGGCAAATCATAATATTATTAAAATTAAAATTGTTCAATGTAATAAATTGGTGGGGTCAATCCAACTCAGAGTTTGGTTTTTTCTCAGTGGAGCATTTGAATTGAATTTCATTTTCAAAAATACTTTTTCTCATCAATTTCTTTTGTTTTTTAATTACCGCTGGACACTTCATTTGTTCATTTCATTGTTGTATGATCAACTCCTATAACATTTGGTCGAGCACCCCCAAACTATCCCTAACCTTTTAAATTGGTATAGTGAACATCTTGTTCTCCAACATGTTAATTATGGGAATGTATGAAAAAGAAACTAATCTATCTTTGGCGGTCCTTCATATTGGATTCAAGGTGACGTCATTTTATGTTTCTTTTCCTTTCCAGCAACCATAAGTGACATAAACACAACTGTCCCACATATTAGATTCAGAAAGATGTCATTTTATTTTTCGTTTTCTTTTCACAAAACCCGTTCATGTGATACACATGTCTTAGAGGTCAATAAAAATAACTAGTCCGGCCATCTTGAGAGATACGCTATATTAAAAGAATCAATCAATAGAATTGCGTTGTCATTCAATCCACGTATGTGTGCAAAATTTCAGCTCAGACGGTCAAGGTTCTATTGCAAGGATTGCAAGTTGAAAATGAAAGCTTGTTCTTCACAGTTCTCCCCTCTTCAACTTTCGAATGAATGGAATTGTGAAAATATGAAAAAATCGATAAAGTTAGTGAGCATGCTCACGATCGTCACGGAGACGTTCAGGACAGTGGTTGGACCTCTATGAGCCAGCCACCCATGCACTTTACAAAGGCGAAAACCCATAAAAAAAGACCATGGTGACTGTATGATGGTCAGCGGCTGGTGTGATTCACTATTACTTTCTGCAATTGGGCCACAGCAGAGTCATATTGTGTGAAAATGGACGAAATGTACCGGAAATTGCGTCAGCAGTGGCCGGCACTGGTTAACAGAAGAGGTCTTATCCTTATCCACGACAACGCCTGTCTTCACATTTCACCGTACGAAAATGAATGAATTGAGTCGAAGTTTTACCTCACACACCATACTCGTCAGACCTCTCGCTAACCGACTACCATCTTTTCAAGCATTTTGGTAACTTTCTCACCAGCAGAAACTTCGACAATCAGGACCAGGAAAAAACGGCCTTCGCGCACACAATTTTTATGCTGATGGAATCATTCGACTTGCGTTACGTTGGCAAAAGCGCATTAATTCAAAAAGGGCTCATTTCGATTAAATTGAATAAAACAACCGACAAAACTTGTGAAACAACCTGATAGGAGTAAACACAGATCTCATTACCCATTCCGCTGTTTTTCGCGTGATTACACGGTATGTTTCGTATTGACGACTGTCTGCACATGTGTGTTCTGACACTGTTATGTCTGTCGTTCCGTTCTTTGCAGGCACAACTTTAGTTTTAGTGGGTTTCTCTTGTCTTTCTTTGTACAGCATTTCTTAATGACACTGTTTCAAATTATTGTAATATTCAATTTAATATTTATGTATGAATAAAGCTATTATTATTATTATTATAATGTGGATGATGACATTTAGGCAATCAGAATGAATTTTTCCATTGCCTATATTTCTCACCAGTGTAACTTGATAAGAAGAATTGAAACCTTCCCAATCAGTCGTTGCTTTTGACCAGGCTCTTATATATAGTCTTAATTTTGTCTCCCCTGTTAATAATTGTTTCACAGTTCATTTACTGAAAGAATATGGTATTCGATTATTTTTTCTCGGAACTCATCAACTATCTGAGAAGTTATTGAACTATTTATCCCTATACTGAATTTACTTTTTACCCTCATAACATTATAACATTATATCACGATTCTTTTACCTCACATCTAAACTCCTCCTACAGTTTTGACACTTTTTAATGAGATATTTTTTTTCGAACTACATTAAAAATTATCAGGAGAATGTGGTTCAGGTTTTCTTTGTGGAAGTAACTAAAAGTGCAAAGCATTTTCCTGCCATATGTCACACTAATACTTTCCATGAACGAGATAGCAACACTCGCAAATAGATGTAACTCAACAATAGATATAAGATAATTGGTTTTATTAAAACAACAATAAAAATAAAAACAACAATAAAAATTAATTGGCACTCCAGGGCGACTTCACTGATTCCAGTGGCGCATTTGCTTTTTTTGCTGCAGGCAAACCCGGAAAAACCTGCAGCACCACATCATCTGAAGATCTTGATCTATAAATGTCCTCTCTCTTATAAAACAAAATGTAGGGTGTCTCCAGAGGCTCCAATAGATTCAATGCATCGCCAGAACACTTCGTGTCACGATTATCGTTAAACTTGAACCAGTCCGTTTCGTCTTTGACCAAGGCGTAATAACGACCAAATTCAGCGGCAGAACCACAGTGAACAATGACTGCATGAATATCATAATAGTGGTCTGCTAGATTGAAATGTTCATCTATTTCGAACCTTCCAAATTCCAAAGAGTTTCTTGCTTCCGTCAGAGGTTGAGTCTTGTTTAAAGATCATCAGTGTTATTATTATATTGACTGGTACCTCAGCTATACTTGTTTCCTTATAACAGTCAATAGTTTGGCGCATGTTTGGCAATACAGTCGATCATCACCTGTTAAAAATTCCATTTTCAGATGATTTAACAATAAGCTTTGCACGGACTGGTTATTAGTAATATTAGGAAAAGCTAGATGAAGGTCCAGAAATTCACATAAGTTTTTGCTACCTCTTGAACATTTACTACAAAGTTAACAAGTGGGAATTTGTCCAGCAAAAGATTCACAAACACAAGACGAGATGGACTGTACGGAATCATTCAATCCAGAGCGGTCAGGAGTATTGATTTTGCTATTTTTTTGCTCACGAAGAGTATTCAACAATTTGGAACAATCCTCTGCTTGTCCTAACGAGTATCTAGTGGACTTCAAAGACTCCAGGAAATCGGTTGGAGGGAAAGATGATACATTCTTACGAAACTGCAGCTGCATGAACAAGTGTTTGAGTTTGATGAATAAGTAGGAAACATTCTCGTTCTCGTTCATCATTAAAACCTCGTTCTTTTAATTCTTCGTCAAAAACAACACTTGTAAAATGCTATTCATGAAGCAAGTGTTTCCTAAGTTATCCAATCCAATTTCCTTCTCTAGATTTTCAGTTCAACTCTCTACTGATTCGTAAGGGAGAACACGTTTCACAAAATCTACATAAGAATCATTTCTCAAGCTGCAATCGATCCTTCCGAGTGAAGAAGGGTTTCGTAGAAGTATCGAGTCGGCTCTTGCTTCATGAAGCTCTTCCACTGAAAGGGAACCAGATCTACGAGGACTGCAACTCATATTTGGGGGGCAAGAATGACCTGAGTCCACTGACCGTACTGAAAAAGAAGAAGGTGGATCAATCACTTGTGAATTAGCCTTGATAGGAGACTGATGAATATCCACATATCTCGGCTTGTTTTGAAGAGATTTCAATTCCGTACTGAAATTAGGGCAATGCATGATCTCATCAAAATTATGTGAAGGAGGAATAGTTCCAAGGACCGAAGCAGCATTGCCACGTTGAATAGCAATACTAATTTTATTTCTATCAAAAAAAGAGGTAGAACGGTGATCTTTCGTTGCTTGGCCTATTCTCCTTCCGAGTTCATGAACGAATAACAGAGACTCCAAGCCATAAACACCAGAAGTTTCAACCGCTACTGGATGGAACAGATAGATGTTACTAAGATTTTGGTATTTTTTTTCTTTTCAATTCCTTGCCAGACAGTGCTGCAGTTCCAGCAGACTTCGAACTTCCGGCTAGATGGGAAGTCGGGACTGGTCAACGCAAGATATATTTGTGACATTAAAATCACTCAATCATGTAATATTTCACTACTGAATATATTTCTTTATCCTTATTGTCTGTACACGCTGGTTTGGGAAAGATACATTAATGTCAATACTTTTTTTTTGAAGAGGCTTAAATCGCACTCTTTTTCTTTCTGAAACTGAAACTGGGGTTATTCAGTAATTCGAAGAATTACTCTACATCATTTTTCATCGTTCCGTATTGTATGTTTGAAATAAAGGTGATATTTGTTTATCCCTGGTTTCAGATATTGCCTTCCAAACTCGTTATTAGTGGAGAGTTCTTCTCATAGTTGATCTTAAAGAGTTTACTGGTTGAATAGTTAATCTATTTTGAAGAATGTCGTTTTTTTTTCAATCGAATAATGAATATTTCAACTGTCTTATATCATTAAAGAAAGTCATTTCAGACCTGTCATGTCTATCACAATTAACATTTTATTTATTTATTATGAATTTGTTGACTGGAGTGATGTCCCAGTCTCACAGAGGATATTTATTTTTACTCAAATACCTGTTTACATCAAAGCTTCGTGTAAATGTTATATTGTACCATCTGGTTTCAGTCACACTTTCAAAAAAGTACACCTGGTTTGATTTATACGAGTTCAAATGCAGCAACTTGTTAGAAACCACACACTTGAATGAATGTGCAAGCACGAGAAATTATTTAACACGCGTCTGAGTTTATAAAAAAATCATTAAGTGTGACTGGGAGATACGGAGTCAAGGAAAACTTGATTATTTATTGTCGTAACCAAATACATGTGAATTACTTTACATATAAGGTTAATGGTTCGCGGGAGGATTTATGGTAAAGACAATAATTTTGAATAATCAGCAGAATTCATGTTATTTTGGTTCATTGAGATTAATCGATAAATCGTTTTCAGTGACCTCAATTTCAGATTTACTGCTAATACTATATACCTAAATATACCTTTTCATTTGTATAAAGTAGTAAATATAACAGAAAGGTGATAAAATATCCACCACTAATTAATTCCTCTTTGACCATTCTCTGGAAACAGATTCAAGTAGACAATTTTTGAATATGAATATTTTATAAAAAATGTTCATTTCTGTGGAGGCCTAAAGTGTAATAGTACTAATGAACTTTAGGTAGGTACAATCAAAACAGTGGACTCAAAATAAAAAACCTTTCATCTGCAGGCAAGGGCATGGCATCGGAATTTTGGAATGCGCGTGAGATAATTTTCATTGTCTATCTTGAAAAGGTGAAACTATCAACGGCGAGTATTATGCGAACTTATTGCAACGTTTGAGTTATGAAATCAAGCAAAAACAGCCGCATTTGGTGATGAAAGTGTTGTTCCATCATAACAAAGCACCAGCTCACAAATCAGTTATCGCAATTTTTCAACGATGAAAAAGTGATGTCGGCAGTTGATGGCTATTTTGAGGAGCAAGATAGTTCTTATAATAAAAACAGTATCGAATATATTGAACGTCGCTGGGAAAAGTGATGATAGCGAACACGCCTAAAAGAGTAATTGTAAGCGAAACACGTGTTGCGGTTTTGTGAATTGTGAAAATCCCACAATTAAGTGTCACCTTGTCACGACTGTATGTGTATTTCAAAAATTAAATCATTATTGTATTACTTGCAAGCAATGAAATATATGAATAAAAACAAAGCATTCGTGATCCGAAACCAGAAAGGGTATCAGTCGTACTAGGCTGAACCACGAATGAATTGCCGGAGTCAACAGTTCTTAAGAAAAAGGTCTGACTGAATAAAGCCGAATTCCCGATCTTTCCTTGGGAAGACATCGTCTGAGAGAAACAGACCTATGAACACAATTCGGAAATTGAATTCATGAGTACAAAGGTGGACCTCCACCCAAAGCCCTGTAAAACCTGCAAAGAAATATTTCTCATTGAACTTTTCTCAAAAGCCATCATTAGGTTAGCTTGCTTGTATTTAACTTCAATGAATGTGGTATTTGTGGTTAAGTATAACACTCGCCACATTTACCCAAAATGTTTCTAAATACATTCGAAGATGATTTCGAATTCGAAATGAAATTGATTTTTCGAAATTCATTCCTTTCTTTCTTCCTTTCTCCATTCCTTTCTTCATTCCTTTCTTCCTTCATTTCTTCCTTCATTTCTTCATTCCTTTTTTCATTCCTTTTTTCATTCCTTTTTTCATTCCTTTTTTCATTCCTTCTTTCATTCCTTCTTCCATTCCTTTTTTCATTCCTTCTTCCATTCCTTTTTTCATTCCTTTTTTTATTTATTTCTTCATTCCTTTCTTCATTCCTTTCTTCATTCCTTTCTTCATTCCTTCCTTCTTTTGGAAAATTCCCACATTTTTTGTTACAAGATAGAGAAGTAGAAGGTCAAAAACTTTATAAACTTCCTTTCCCAAAAAATATTATCAACTTATAAACTGAATAATATTTTTTTTTAAACATGTTATCAGCAGTCATGGCCGAGCGGTTAAGGCGTCTGACTAGAAATCAGATTCCCTCTGGGAGCGTAGGTTCGAATCCTACTGACTGCGTTTTTTATTCCGAATTTTTTTTCTTCAATATTAATTACGTTACCATACTATCTGCACTCTTCGTAATATTTCAAAAATACTTCACCATTAATGATGAGTTGCAAAGAAATAAAAATAAGTATTCAAGTATAAAACGTTTTGATGGCGGGTAATGAAACAAACAAAATAACCGTTCTCTTGAATACTTACTTGTTTACGCAATTATGCGAAATCGCGTTTTAACAACTTTATGGAGACTAGAATAAACATTGCATTTTACTAGTGTACTGTTTAGAGAGTTGTAAAATTTTATAAGTTAGCAAACACAATAAAAAATGCATACACCTTGCGTCGAGGACAAATGAATAATCTTTGATCATTGGCGCCCATTCCATCTAACAGATTTACCTTTCCAATACATCAGGACTATGAAAATACTATTTTCACTAGACTTACTTTACAGAAAGACAATAACGATACTTCAGTTATACTTCACTCTATTCAACTGCAAGATAAGCTCCGTCATTGGAGATATATAATAATAATAATAATAATAATAAAGGACGATGCGGGGACTACGGAGAGGATGTGCAGCTCGTAGATGGAAGCATCCTACACCATCTGGATGCCGGAGAGACGTATACTTACCTCGGGGTGGAACAACGCCACTCACAAGAGGTAACTCCGCAGTTAGTATCAGCACAAACTTCGAAATATCTTGTCTTCGGAACTGTTGGGAAGAACAAAGTTGCTCAACAAATATGCTTGCCGTTCTAATCTTACTCTACTCGGGAGGAACTGTATCAACTCGACGTAAATACCCGAAAAATGATGCATCTCTATAGGAGATGCATCATTTTTCCCAAATCATCCGTTTCACGATTGTACTTCCCCCGACAACAGGGAGGCCGTGGACTTTAGAGTTTGGAGTATCTACGTGACAGAATGGTACTGTATACAGCCTGTAAAGTCGTCAGGAGTTTGGCTCCCTTCCTCCGCATGGTCCGTGACCATGACACAGCAGGAATTGGGGTATTTCTTTTCAGGGCAGCTGCACGAGGCATAGTTTTCGACACCGAACGAGGTGACCACAACTCTGTCACCGAGTTGAAACCCGTTCAGCAAAAAGCTCAGATAAAAGCCGCAGAGATCACCTTACTTCTGCGGAAACACAAGGATAAGCCAATGCATCGGTCTTCTTCAACAACATTGGAGACCTTGGCTTTACAATGCGCCTGACGTTCGCTTTTCTCAGGTAGCCCACTCGACCTGAGGGGTTCATCATGGCTTGCCAGGATGATGTCTTCAACACCTCAGTTTACCGCAGTCGCGTAATGGGTTTAGAGGTTCCTGACCCAAGGTGCAGGGCCTGCCGCGAGGAACCCGAGACCCTAATGCACTTGCTATCAGCATGTCAAGCATATGCGCTCTCGGCCTATATCCATCGACATAACGCGGCCCTAAGAGTGCTATATCACCATCTACAGTACTCTTACCGTATTGACGAGACAGCGGTGTTGCCCTACGCTTCGGGGGATATTGAATCCGTTGTCGGAAACGAGGAGTGCCGAATTTATTGAAACTATTCGTTCCCCGCCCTCAGGCTCATACAAGCTTATAAGCCTGATGTAGTCCTTCTCGACCACCAGAGCAAGACGATATTTGTCGTGGAGTTTTCAGCTTCTGGCGAGACGAATATCGTCCGAAAAGAGGAGGAAAAACGGATAGAATATGGAGATATCCTCTTCGAACTCCGCAGACTGTATCCAGACCTCTCTTTTTTTTTCGGAAACTTCCGGTTCAGCAGGAAACTGCTGTTTTTGTATAATTTTTATTTATTTATTCATTTATCTGATAATAGGAAATCCTAATATAAATACAAGTCCAAAATGGTGAAAATGGTATATAAAATATATTAAAATGGTATAAAAATTATTGTAACAATAAAATACGTTCAAATAATATATAAATACAAGAAGCTAAAAAGTTAAAAATAGAAATGTGTTCCTGAGAATATTGTCCCATGTCACAGAACAAATCAGTAGTATTCAGAATAGTTAGTTCCATATTACAATAAAAACAATTATTCGAGTGGGTAGGTTATGAAATATTTAACATAACACAATGTATACAGAACACATAAAAGCTTGAACCAATAAAACAATTCGATGATGTGAAAAATAAAAATTAAAAAAATTCAGAAAATTCATAGAGTACGTGATGTAATATATATTTTCAAGTGAGCCTCGAATAAATATAAAGTAACAGAATCTTTAATGTGGTATGGTAATTGGTTGAAATCATTCAATCCTCTGAAAAACAACGATTTCATAGATTGCTTCGTTCTTGTCCTGAAAATGTGGAATTGATTGGTGGTTTTTTTGTTGTAGTCATGAATTTGATTATTGTACGTAATGAAGGAATCAGAATATTTTGGTAATAAATTTCTGGTTATTTTATAAATAAATATCATACTTGAGTAATACAGTCTATCTGCCACATCATACCACTTGAGGACACTCAGCATACATTGAATGGGAGTGTATCTATTACATTTTAAGATGATTCTTAAACCTCGATTTTGTAACTTTTGTATATTGTTTTCATCTAAAATATAAAGCAGAGTGGAATAATAATCAAAATGGGGCTGTATAATGGTTCTGTATATTGTCTATCAAGATGGTTGTTCTGATTATTGAAGTCCTTGGTGAAATGATGCCCTATCTACTCTCGAATCTTAAAATCATACCGGCTTGCCGCACTAAGGCAGAAATCTTAGCCGGACAGATACAGAAGACTGTCATACTGCGCTTGCTCAGAGCATATGATTCTCGGACCCAATGATCACATACCCTGCGGTGTGGAGAGTGGCGAGGCTTCGGGGGATTGGGCCTGACCAGCGCAAATTACGGTTAAAAAAATTTTAATCATCATAATATACTTAATGAAATACAAAAAAAAAATAAATTCAATATGCTGGGAAAAGGCCGGAGATCCGGCCGGAGATTTATAAAAGTTCTATCCAATATCCAATGGAACGTGTAAGAAACTTTTATAAACCATTTTCATATCATCATAGAACTCCCCTTCACTGACATAGAGATTAATTATTTCATTGTTATTTTATGCACGCCCATGGTTGGCAACATCACTGAAAGTAGGTTTTGTTGATCTGCTTTTTGTGTATCGTTTTTTAGCTGATATTTGCCGTGCTTTTCGAGTGCAACATGACTCACGCTGCGGGAATTTATTTGCAATGTTTGCTTTAACTGATATCATCGCCATTATGAACTCGCCAAAGATTTAATAACTGTTTTTTTTTTCAAATATAATATTTGGTTTGTGTGTTGTTTCTTGAAACAAATGTGTGTCACGTGTAGAATGTTGAAAAAAAAAACAATATTTCGTGTTCATTTCTCCATATAGTGATCATTATATAGAATGGGCTAGTTTCATGATTTTTGGTTTACCTATAGTTCACCTGATATTTTGAATTGAAAAACAGTGCGCTTTGTTTCATTTCTCTAAGTACCGTATGTATGTATGAATCGTATATTTACAAATTATTTACAGTTGTTACAATTTTGTGTGTGTATGTGTTTGTGTAGGGCCCTGCTATAGGCTTATGCCTCTTCAGGGTGACAAAGTACCGTAGTTTTCCCGTAATTAATTATTAAAAATCGAATGTGGTGGGGTGGTGACGTCACGGCCCTATTCTCGCTTCTTGTTCAATTGACCAATAGGAACAATAGAAATAATCAACATTGCCAAATCGTAAAATTTACGGAGCCTATAATTATCAATTCATTTATGGAAGTGTATATGAATCCGTTAATGTTTCAATTAATGAAAAATTCTACACATTAAATAAAATGTACACGAAAAATCATGTTTGGAACTATATTTAAAATCAGTACACAAAGTCAAAAGATCACAAACTATTTACTATTTACCTAAACTACGATTGTATGCATTAATTAATGATATACAGTTATAAAAATCAAAAAATATAGCAAACTGGATTAAAGAATCATTTTAAATATTCAATTTATTCTACAATCCTCAATCTGTACAACTGCAATTCATTATGAAAAAAAAAAAACGATTCCTACATACATACCTCTTTCTAATATCTGTTGAATCTTCCAAAACTTGAGAGAAAGATTGAATGAGATCAAGTATAGACAGAATTGATTGTATTCGAACTGATCCAACAAAAGCTTATGATAAAAAGCATATGATAAAATTTAATGAAGAAAATCATTTGGTTTTTTTGCAAAAATATTAATTAATTTTCTTTCATACTTTCAGCAACAGTATTAACTCCAGATAATACTTTCTGTGGAGAATACTTGAAGTTGAAATAAAAAACTGTGTCATCAAATTCCATATTTTCGTTCCCCTGTCCTTTATAGTCACTTTTTAAATGATTTCTATAAAGTTTTGGAAGAGTGGAAGGATTGTAGTTATTTCTTGTCAATATTAATATGTTGCATTCTTGTGTTGATTTTAATTGTGCGGAAAGGCACAAGAAAACAGAAAGCGCATTGGTTTATAGGTGAGTTATTTCATATCATGAGTTAAGGTTTCCACAGGATAAAATGATGAGAAAAAAATGGTATTGAAAAGAAAGAACTACAATCCTTCTACTCTTCCAAGACTTTATGGAAATCATTTAAAAAGTGACTATAAACGAAAGGGAAACGGAAATGAATATGATGACACAGTTTTTTATTTCAACTTCAAGTATTCTCCACAGAAATTATCTGGAGTTAATACTGTTGCTGAAAGTATGAAACAAAATGAATTAATATTTTTGCAAATAAATCAAATGCCTTTCATTTTACTTCATTGAATTTTATCATATGAATAATGGTATTACCTCAGACTATGGTACTTAGAGGACCGAAACAAAGTGCACTGTTTTTCAATTTGAAATTTCTATCAAGTGAACTATAAGTAAAGCAAAAATCATGAAAGAAGCCCATTCCACTTGCGTGACAAATCACCGTGCTGAAAGAGTGAAGGCAGGCCTGCTCATAAATTTGGAACACTTTTCTGAATTAGAAAACTGTACACACCTCAGCAACTTTTAATGCTTTCTCAAACTGAAATTAGGCCATCTATGAAATGTTGCTCTACTGTACAGAGTATTTACAATATTTACATCTCTCCCACATACAGGAGTGGTACGAGGGGGTTGCTCCGTACTTATGCTCCGCACGTATGCATAGCCTGAGCCTACTAGGTTACATCCAGCAATGAACTATCTAGCTCATTGGAGACCCAAACGTCACACCTCGAACTTCGAATGAAAGTTAGGAACATCTTTTGAGAATTTTTCTATTTGGAATACGTCGTTCTTGTATAATAGTCGGTTTTTACAAACGATTATAACTTTCGGCGATCTTAATTTTAAGTGAATTACTCCTTTCTGGGCGTTTTGAAAATTTTCATGCAGTTATTGTGCATTTCCGAAATAATAATTCACGTTGATCCATTATTTGCTTCAGATCGTGATCATTTAATTTAGGTTAAATTATAAACAAGTGGTTTATTTGAAAAGTATCTTTTTACATACATTCTGAATTTCGTGGGTGGATATTCACGTAGCATTCACATCTCATGAAAACTTTGTCCACGTGAAGTGACTGCTAATTGTACCCTACCTTCAATATTACTATTTATCCAGCAGTATAAATACATTTTTTCTGTTTAATTTCATTATTGGATTGGTTATTATCAGTGAAAGTTCAAAGTTTTATTATGGTAATCTTGAGTACTGGGAAAAGTTCCTGGACTTGACTTTACAATTCACCAACCGTGCAGGAAATACTCTTTTTTGTAATTTATTTTTTCTAAGAACAAAATGTAAAAACAATATGATATTTCATGATGAAGTGAATTGTTTTGGTGAGAATTAAATAATACACCGTAATATCATTCAGTTTTTCTTTTTTGTCAACCTAAAATGGGTAATTTCAATGTGTGATTTATACGTAGGTATAAATCACTTGAAAAAGCTAATGTTTTAGCGAAACATGTTGTGAAATTTATTTTTTAAATAAAGTTTGTAGAGATCAAATCGTCAGGTGTAGTTTTTGAAATTACTATCGATCTTTATCAAGTAACGGCCGAATCAATTAGAAAAAAAAATGGGTAATGCACCCATCGATCTCATGAGATTTCAAATACCAAGATTCTGTAACAATAAAGATATCAGTCATTGTGTAGAGTTCTTGAAAGGAAGGAACTAATCTATTATTATTATTTCAATAAAAAATATGTTTTTGGTACAAAATACACTCCAGAAGTACGTGATATTTTTATACTATTTCATCTATTTCACAAACATTTCACGTCTAAATGAGGTAATATTCTGATTTATATTCCCTAACAATGAAATGGGAATGGGTTTCAACATTATTGGAAAATTCAGAAAGCTGTCTTCAGTAAAAATCCACTTCCTCCTTAGTTTCAACTGCAGTAACTTAGTTCATCCGTGATTGAAATTTTATTTCATCTCGTGTCATGGATTGATTGAGAACCTTGCTCTGAATAAAACATCCGCACTAATACTTGGCTCATATCCAAGGTCTGCATCGATTATTGCAGTTTGGAATACAAAATAATTGGGGAAATGTTCAAAGCATCAGTGGAATTTGAACGGCTTCTGAACCCATTGCTTTGCATTACTGAATGTGATGAGTGGAAATAAAATACTCAATAAATCACAAGAAAATAATTTCGAAATTCGCAGATTCTCTTTATTTCACTATCCTATGCGAATTAGCTGGTATATGTGAATTAGACTCATCCGCGATATTGATAAGGAATACATTAGAATATAAATTGGGCAACAGCTGCGGCAGAAATTCTGAGTCAACGTAAAGTGAAATATTCAACTATGAATTTGCCAAAAATATTTCAATTTTTCGTTTTAATGTTTTGAAATGGTAAAATTAATTCAACTTCCATGATTGAGATATCTTAAGGTTTTTTATAATTTGAAAGAGCGACTCGAAACTTTTTTTTGTATTTGTAGGTTTTTATCGTAACGTCATGGGTTGATGTATTCCTACCCTAACTTTTGAAACTCTGGACTTACATGAACGATGTGTAAAAAGGCTACACCTTCAGCGTGTCGAAAATGTAACGTGAAACTTTGACTCTGCCACATGCAAATAATGCCAACGTAGTGTATGGACCTAACAAACTAAAATCCGACAGATCCAGGCTGCATAAACTGCAAAACTCTTGTAAGCGTTTTGTATTGGGAGTGTCTAAAAAACTACTTATTTCTCAACATTTAGCCAAATCAGGTTGAAAAAATATGAAGATGTTTTGAAGACTACTTTCAAGTCTAATTTTTTACAATTAAGTATATTCAATGAGCCCCGCATATCTAAACACTAAAGTAACCTTTCGAACAAAAGCGCACAATCTAAATTCGAGATCTTCAAATATGCTCTCTCCACCACGACATAAGCCATCCAAATATTAAGAATCTTTCATGTATTTCTGTTACTGGCTCTATAATAGATTACCGAATTTTCACAAAAAATAATGCTCTTAGATATAAAAAACAAATGAAGTCTGATCTACTCCAAAATGCAATATCTCAACTCATTAATGCACCATCATGATATACGAGTATCTTCTATACGTACTACTCCACCGCTTACGCTTATCAGTGCACGACTTCTTTTTTTTTTATTAACACGCTTTTATTAGCTTCACCTGTATGTATGTATGTATGAAGATTTTAATCTTGAATTGAAGAGGTTATATTTTTAGGAGTGATTAATTTTTTGGGAAAGAAAGTTTTTGGCTTTCTACTACTCCATCTGATACAAAAAAAAGGGATGAGAGAATCTTCCAAAGATCTACACGTTCATGTATAGAGTTTCAAATTGATTACTTCCTTCCTTTCTTTGGAAGATTCTCTCATCCCTTTTTTTGTATCACATGGAGTAGTAGAAAGCCAAAAACTTTCTTTCCCAAAAAATTTTAATCTTCCTCTTTGAAGATGATCACTTGGTGATCGAAACACGTGTCGAGGTGTTAAAAATAACGATTTGGTGTTGGGAAAAGGATCCAGTAATATTCATTTGTATCTGATAGAATTAAATATATTATTGCTTGATCTATTTGCGGGCAGATGGCGCTGTATTTAACCTCCTTGATATAATTCGAACTCACTTTACATATATTTCTTCATTTGAAAAAATTATTTTTTTCATTAGCACGCGCGCCTGTTGCTTTATTTGTAACCCTCCTTTGCGCGCCTGCTGCCTTATTTGTAACCCTTTTCTGCGCTCCTGCTGCCTTGGGCTTGATAGCTGATTTTCAGGCTCCCTCCCCGGAATCGTAAAATATCAATAGTCTGTTGTCTAAACAATATAGGGCTGATTGATCCCAAAGTTTAGATATGTATTTTATTTTCCATGTGACGTATCCTCTATCATTTTGTGATCTTGAAGGATTTAATAAACATTATTATTATTATTGTTATTATTATTATACACAGAGGGAGGTAAGTGATCATTGAGTCCGAAAATCGTTGTTTTGAGAAAATTCCTACTATATTGCAACAAACCGGCAAAATCTTAAAGATTGAAGCAGCTAGAGTATCACTCCACCTCACGGATTTGTGAAAATATCATTACCTCATCACTTTCCATAGACACAAGAAAAACAGTATTGAAATGAATTTATTCAATTGTTATCATCATCGAGGGTCCCATTTTACTCGATTGGTTTGGTTAAAATATTAGTACGATGAGTACAAAAAACTTAATCTGGTTCTTCTTTCGAAACGAGCTGAAAATTCCATGGCGAATATGTTTTACTCCTATGATCGCGGAGAAATGTATCAAATTCATTGCGTTGTTTCCAACTAAGGCTGGAAATGAAATTTTAGTCAATTTTGTCACTCATAAATCCCCACGATGGATTCACCAATCCACCGGAATATAAGGCTACACCAGTATCTTGTCATCGTAAGATTGCCAATGATAGTAGTGAAGCACTCGTCAAACCGCGTTGAGGATAATAGTTCCAGACGCCTTGCGGCAAGCCTTACATCTAGTACCTACAGTAGATCAAGGTGTTGCAGAAATCATCCAGGCAAGCAATGATGAATTCTTTGGTTGCCGACTTCATTCGATTCATCCGAGAAATGCAAAATTTTGGACCTCATCCAACTATACTTATAAATGCGAAAGTCACTCACTTAATACTCATTCATCCCTGTTTTTCCGTACTGGTAACTCCTATCAAGCTTAAAATTTGGTATATATGTGCTTTTTAGGTCATGGATGCGCACTAAGAAAAGATTTTCAAATATTCCAACTAGGGCGCTCCCGTGGGGGTAAAAGGGGGAGCGTTCATACATGAAAATTACCTTTTAGTCACTGTTTCTCCGTACCGATATAATTTCGAGGCCGAAATTTTGTATATATGTCCGTTTTATATTGTAGGTGTGCATCAAGAAAAGATTTTTAAATATTCCAACTGGGGTGCCAGCTGCTGGGGAAAAAGTTGCGTCCATAAAACAAAATTTTTTCATCACTGTTTCTCCATATCCGTATATTTTTGGAGTCTGAAATTTTGTATGTAGGTTCGTTTCATGTTGCAGATGTGCAATAAAAAAATATTTTTAAATATTCCAAGACGCCAGCTGCGGGAAAAAAGGCGCGTCCATAACATTATCTTCAATATATCCTTTATCTTATGTGCCCATAATGTGATCATATGATGGCCCCTTATAGCATGTAACTTGAATAAATATTATCGAGCATATTTCAAAAGCAGGTACATATCGTTTGCGGCGGTACCGGGCTAATTATATGTGGCTCTTTCAAGAGTAACCTCTGAAGAAAACATGTTTAGTATCAGCATTGCACCCATGCCCAGCCGGGCGAATCACTAGTTATTATATAGTTACGCAGGTGGGAAGTGATCTTTCCGAACGTATTAGATTTTTTTAGTTACTGCAACTGAACAATTTTTTAAAAAATAAAATTTCGTGATTTAAAATCTGCTCCAATAAAGTCTAACAGACTAGTATTATTGACACATCTATAATTTCGATATGATTGAAAACATTTGTGTAAATGACATAAATACTAATTCAATGTTTATTCAGTTCGAATGTGTGTATGTTGGTACCAACAACAAAGCTTCATCGAAATTAGTCAGGAAACTTTTCTTTCTTTTCTTTCAGCCTACTTTTATGCATGCGCTACTGATCTTCGGCGTCATTCATAAGATTCAAAGCACAGAATATTGTTTTCGAAAATTGCTCTAGGCTCAAATTACGGAATATATTGTCTTGTCTATTAGTACACGCAACACTGCTGGGGGAAATGTCTAAAGACAATAATGAGGTTGTCGAACCGTAACGTTGAGCTGTCAAATTTGATATACGATAAATCCAAAGAGTATAAATTATACACTTTTTGCTCTGTTTCCTCTTCCCTGGAGGTTCGAGAAAGTTTACAGCTTTAGTATAGATTGCTTAGATAGTTATCGATGTATATACGTTATAATTGAATCAAGCTGAAGCGAGGTCTTACTTTATAAGGTGGTTGACCGAAAGAAAGGAATCCAAGAGTGATATAACTTTTTCACGCTAATGAATATTTTTTGAGGATCTATTTCATTATAATAGTATTTTTTTCAAAAAACTTAGATTCGCATCATTATCGACAATTATCCACAGTCTGAACAATGAAACAAACTAAATCAATGGAGAATTTGTTGAAGTGAAATAAAAGGCACTCTGAAAAGTTCATCTCGAAAAGTTACTACGTAATATAAACTACTGAAAAGTCCAATTAGTCAGTAACGTGTCGTATTCACAAGTAATACATATAAAGTAAATAATCCATGAAAAAATAATTAAATTTATAAACTTAGGTTTCTAGGTGGACTTTTTAAAAAGTTACTATTTTTTTTACTGAAATCCCAAAACTTCGTTTTAACGCATAAATAATTTAATTTTTGTACAACTGTCATCAATAGTAACATTTTTAATGGTTGTCAAGAGTATTAAAAGATGATGTTTACAAAGTAGCGTGTTAAAAATAATTTTAACATAATTTTTTTACACCAAATAGCAATAATCAAAACATAATTCAAGAATTTCATCAGTTCGGACTTCCATTGTCTGATATATAAAACGATTTCAATTCCCAGAAAAAACTAAAAATTGCAAAATTAAAAAAAAATAACTGAAAATAACAATTATATTAAGCAAAAAACCTGAAATGAAATAACCGTGTAACAAAAAATAAGTAAAAATAGAACAATTGAACAAAAATTAAAAGTTGAGAGATTCCAAGCCAAGTTACTTCACGACGTTTCGATTCTTAGAATCCTAAATCGTCTTCGGGTGATAACTGCCTAATGAAATTCATCATGAAACATTGTCAATCACCATAATTATTCAATTTTCAAGAAAGTTTCATTATGAACAATAGATATAGGTACAATTAAATTATGTTACAAATGTAATATATACAATAATTACATTGATAATAATATTATTTATGAACATTAACATGAAAAGTGTAATTAGAACAACTGCTGATATTAGTACCTTGCGATGTAAATTGTAATAATATATTTGAAATATCTGGGCATCAACATTTAATTCTTGAATTGAAGAGGACGATGCTGTAATGCTGGAGCCAACTGTTATTCTTTCAGCAATAGCTTTTTTATAAAAAATAGATTCATCGATGAAACCTTCAGCTAGTGTTGTAGACTTCTCTCCTTCGTGCTTCTTAATATCCGTTATATTTGCTCCAGATTCTGCTAGCAAAGAAGCAGAAGACCTTCTGAAATAGTGACCTGTATATTCCTTCGGTTCCGGGAGGTTCAGAAACTCAGCGATGGTAGAGGACATTTTCCCAAACGTGTTTATACCATCTGGGTTGGCACTGCATTTATAATTTGAGCATTTCAGAAAAAACGTTGATGATTGATAAGAGAAGGGCGTAATGTAACGTGTTCATTAAAATAGTCAATGTTTTTTCCAACAATGCAAAAAGAACGACCAATTTTTGTTTTTGAATTTTCAATTTGACCAATTAATGATTTATCCTTTAACTTAATGTCTTCTATTAATAAATGACACAGCTCTTCACGCCGGCAGGCTCCATATATTCCGAAAATAGTAACAACATTTATTAACAAATATTTTTTATCTGGCGCCTCATTTATAAACCTCTGGACCCATTCAAACGTGAGAGTTTTTGATTTTTTGGGCCTTCAACTTTCAGTTTTCTGCTTTAAGAATGCTATTATTTTGAAATATTTGCTTGTATCAACACCATTTTTAACGATTGCACTCGACTTTATCATTGAAAATTTGCTCCACAAAGTTGACGAGTTTTTGATTTCTCTTCTAGATAGGCTAAGAATACGGTTTCGCTGAAATTTCCTTCGAATTTTTAAAGTCTACACCAGCTAAGAAAATTGGAATATGCGATGTCGTACTGCTGAGCCGATTTTTTTGGTAACAATTCAATTGAAACTATTTTTGCAGCCTCTTCAATATCGTCAGGAACACACAATTCCTCACTATTGTTCTCTATTATGCAAGACATTGAACACCAGCAAGAACTTTGAATTTGACTTTAAATAAAACGCGTGAGCTGTAAACAATATTGTTTGTTGGTAACCAGGTGATTCAGCGTCACCTGACACGGCCACTTTACAGCAAATGAGATAACATAAAATAGTTAACTGATATGTGTTTTTATAGATATGTAAAATGTCTCTATTTTATTATGAAAACAGGGCATTTGTACAAAAATTTTTGTATGATATTTTTGTTAAAAGTAAATTTCATTTTGTTCGTGAAATAGCTCAACTCGCTACGCTCGTTTTGCAAACTTTTTCACTCACAAAATAAAACCTTACTTTCAACACTCATATCATATATAGCTATTTCAAACTTTGGGAATACGACGTATCACTGATTAATTGGACTTTCAAGTTTGTCCTTGATATTCTCTATTAGCTTTGTTCATCTTTCAGATTGTGGGAAGTTTGATATCCAAATAACAGCAAGAAACATTGACTTCACATAAAATTGTCTTCCAAAGAATACCTTTATAGTATTTCTCAAAAAATACGTTCATAGTATTCAAATGTATTCTTATGAATCTAGTCTGAGCAAGCTGACGATTAACAAGGTCATGTTTTTCAGCATACGATTCCTAATATGTTTCCGCATTGAAACGTAAAGGGTTGCTCAACTTGCAGTTGGAAGTTGGTCGTTTGAAAATTGTTGAAGTTTACCACGGTCCTGATATTATGCTAATAGTTAATTATTGTTATGTTCATTTGTATACAGACTAGAACTTATCATAGACTCCTGGGTGCTATTTCATCTTTCGGTGATTGATATCCTTTAGCTTCAATTTCCAGAAAACACATAGATTTACTTCGGGTATAAAGTTATCCATATCTATAAAGTACACTAAGAAAAAAACTTTCTTAAAGGAGTATTTTTTTTTGACAAATTGAACATATGGAAAGTTTTGCATTTGTAGGGAATAGGAAATAATTTGAGATCCACAACTCTCAAAATGTATTAGTGAACAAATGAACTAATGCCAACTTTGACTCTAAATTACGAAGAATTAAAATTTCTTACTGATTAAGAAGTATTATTGTCATTTTAGTACCTGAAGTGGTACCTGTAGTTCCAATAAACTTAGGATTAGAAATTGGATAACCTACAGGTACGTTAAGATGAACATGTATAAAGTGTTGCTAGATAAAGAGACTTCAGTTTAGAAGTTTATGACGCCAAGAAGGGTTGTGTGAATAGATGAAATCCGTTTTGTGCTGACAACTTACTTGAAGTTATTGGGATTGAGGTTTCTCTTACTTTGAGACGGTTGTCTGTAGTGAGATAAGAACATTCCAAGCATATTCAGTAGTTCAACCCGAATACAAGTGTGAATTATCAAAACAAGATGGCTTCGTCAGAGAATGTTCTAGAAGTTTTGAAAAAGATGGAAATAAAGGAGGAACTAGAAAAGAAGCAAGAGGAAAGGGAACGATTGCAAAGGAGTCAGGAAAAAATGCATAATCAACTTCAGAGACAAGATAGACTTCTACAAACATTCAGTTTCAATCAGGTAACTTTTCACAATGAAATATCCGACAGATTTGGGATAGTTGAAGAAGAAATTGAATCAGTGACTGACAGAATTCTGAGAGTGGAGAATAAAATTAATAATATGAGTGAGCGTATCACAGAGGAGGTAAATACGAGACTCAAAGAATATATGAACAATCTGAAATACCAACCAGAGTCCTCTACGAGCACCCTATCCACAAAATTATTCAAACAAGGTCAGGGAGTAACCTTGAAACCATCTACTTTTGATGGTAATTATTCCTGGGCCATATATCATCGTGATTTCGAAACGCTGGCGAAGTTTAACGGATGGTCAGAATCAGAAATGGCAACCTCATTAATTCTATCATTGCGAGAGCGAGCACTGGAAGTTGTACAAAACATTCCAGTAAGTAAACAAAATGACTACAGTACCGTCGTGGCAGCTCTAACAGCGCGGTATGGGCCACCTTGTCGGGAACAAGAGTACCAGTGTCAATTAAAAGTCAGGTGCCAACAACCTCACGAAACATTACATGAATTCGCTATGGAAATCGTGAGATTAACGAATGTAAATCATCCGCGAGCGTCCAAGGAATATAAGGAACAATTAGGTGTGGACTCCTTCATAAACGGTTTAAGGGACAAAGGGATTCAGAAAGCTTTGAGGATAGAATCATACAAATCATTGAATAGCGCAGTAGTGGCGGCAATAGAATTGGAAGCTGCTAACATGTCCAGAAATATTGATAAATCCAGAGAAGTAACTGTGTCTGAGATGTCATCATTAGAGGAACGGTTGGACAAGCTCGAACAAACTGTTTCACATTTATCTGACGTCGTTTCAGAACTCAGCAGACATAATTCCCCACAGGCGAACTGGTCGAGTAATTGCTTCAATTGTAGAAAATCCAGAAATGTACAAGAACATTGTTGGACAGCGGTAAGGCACAGAAGAACCCAAGAAAGGAAACCGGTACCAAGTGCACCTTGCCGATCTCCGTCAGTAGAAAGAAGGAAGTGAGCACGAACGTGCAAGAAAGCATAAATTTGCTATCACGTCCAACTATCAGAGGAATGTTGTAATTTTGAATAATGTTTTCTATAATAATTCTGGAGTTTCCCATACACATGTATTATGGAAAATATAAGCATGAGTAACAGCTAATTATTTGTTTAAATTACTATTTATCCTCTGGATATATAAAAATATTAAGATGGCGATTTAATAAATAGTATATTATGTACATTGTGTTCATTTGTTCTTCCTCTGGTGAAGCATTGATAGAGCTAAGCTCAATTTCAAGAGTTTCTGAACTCACAATATCCTTGATTTCTTTCTCTTTACGCGGTTGATATCCGATACGGTTCATTGCCTTGACATACATCAAATATTCAAGAACATTTTCAAAAAGGCCTTGAATTTTGGATAATAGTTATTTCAAAGTGACCTGCAAATTATTTCGTCAGTAAATAAAAAATGGAAGTAGGTTGGTTTCCTCCACTTCTTTGGCGAATTTAATAGTGTGTTGCTTATTATTGCTAAAATCTAAAAATGTGTTGAGTTCATCTCTGTTATACTGCTAAAGCAGTATCAAGCTATTGGACGTATTTGACGTCACAAATTTTTTTTCGATATTTTTCGTGCAAGATGTATTTAGCTTATCTATGATGCTACTAAAATTATATCCCTCTGGGGTGAAGTTTACCTCTGAAAGGAAGCTGTTATACTTCTGTTTATTATTGAAGACGTCAGTATCATAAAAAAATGTGGGCTTGCAAAATGTCATCTGTACGAGTTGTTCGATATAGAATTTTTCATTGAATTGATTCATATGTATTTTTTAGCAATTTCTATACAGCAAAATTGATATTTTGTACTCCACCACAAACACTAGTTGATGATATTTTGTTTCGGTTTCTATCTCTTTCATCCTGTTTCTAATTTTGAAGTTAGAGCAAGTCAGTATATAAATCCTTGTAGCATGTGAAATGCGTATTAACCTATACCTTGACGCGCGAAGTTCAAGGTCAAAATTTCCGCCCGGTTCCTATTCCTCTCGCACTCAACGCCTCAAGAGGTGTTTGCTATGTATTTATAGGATTCATGCTATACCATTCTGGTAGTAATGTATGTGTCAACAAAGTGAATATGATAGTGGATGGTGGAAAACATACGAGATGTTTTTTTTTGTTTTCCTATATCAGTTTTAGTACAGTCATTTCCATGAAAAGTATCACATTTTTTACCTAATTCCAAGTAAATCCCAATAAACGTGCTGCCTATGATGAACAACAATAATAGTAATAATAATTATCCCTAGAAATGTAAGAAAACAATTCGTTAGCATTTTTAGATACTAAAATAATCAAAGATGCGAACCATATTTTAAAGGCAGTATAATAAACCAACTTCTTCTGAGAGATTTTTAAATTAATTTTCAAAACATATTGCCATTTCCAGTTTTGAATTCCATAGCAAAAATTTCCAAATAATTGAGAATTACCTAGTAAAAATAATTTTCCTAGAGCCCTAATTAGAAAAATAATTAAAGAAAGAAGTGTCTCCTCCCAAAATACAGGGGTGAAACCCAAATATCAAAAAATTCCATTTGTAGAAAAAATTTTTTGTTAAACTTGGAATGCTACTCAGTACCGAAGAAATAAAAGTGGCTTTTTCAAATGAAAATACATTTGGAAAGCATTTTTTCTCGAAACCAAAAATTAAAACACCTCAAGAAATACAATCAAATATTATGTACGAATTGAACTGTGGGAGCTGTCACGCATGCTATGTTGGTCAAACCGGACGGTTTGACCAACTGAATATAAAAAACCCCACAGCTCTCGTTAAACATAAAAAAGGATATGGACACATTTTTCAATTCGATCATCCAAATATTCTAGATGTTCAACCATATTTATCCAAAAGATTTTTGAGCAAAATGATACATATCCTCAAATGCGAGAGTGTTACCACTAGAAGAGATGTCGATGGCCTTAATACTGAATATTTCAATTTGATACGTAAAATACCTGAATAATTTACACTTTTTTCATTCTTTTTCTTTCTACCCATTTATTAAAAAAATAGACACCACCTAATCAGAATCACAGATAAAAACGATTCGTTTCTTTCATGTCGTTTTGTGTTGGTGTCTCGAAAATTTGTTGTTGCAATGTTTTCTATTCTTGTTTTTTAAATACGTATTATTATCATCAACACGAAAAACTACTTTTTGGTGAGTAATTTAACTAAGATCTCATTATTTCTTGTGAAATTGAAACGATAATAATCGTATTTATGATAATTCATTGTTACAGAGCCCTGAAGAAGAATTCAATTGAATTCGAAACGTCGGCAAGAAGAAAATTATTTTTGTAAGAGAAATTGATTATGTTACCCAACCACCTCACAATAAAGTGTTTTTTGAATACATTATGGATTTTCCTCAAGTACGAGTATATATGAATTTTCAATTTCCACAATATTTAGCAGCCATGTAGCGTTTTCAAGGCATTTCATTTCATGGTTTAATGAAACCAATCATCATTACGTATAATGGTAATACTAATTAGGTACAAATTTTCATCTATTCGGAAATAATTGATTTTCATATGATTCGCCCACCCTATTGACGTAGTGTATATATGCTTCATCAATAAGTTCATTGTGATAATCCATCCATGGCAAAATTGTAATGAACTAATTTTGTAAATCATTTCAGTTCATCGAAAATGTCGATAACATATTATGGTATACTATCAAATATTTCTTTGTTTGGAAAAATAATTTTGAGTACTTTCTGAATATTTGTGTTATCATTTTCCATATAATGAAACTATCATGAAGGTTTCATTTGAATAAAGTGATTCTTTTTCATTAAGAAAACTGGTGGAGTTATATGGTGAGAAGTAGACTCAATTCTATTAACAACAATTATAACTGACGAATTCATAGAAATGGTAGAGTTAGGAGAGTAAATAAAATGAATAACTACTCTGAATTCAACTTTTTTCAAAGTTTCTATGACTGGGAGTTCCAGTGCAACAAAAAAGATTAAAAATAGTGATTTTTTTTTCTGATTGATTCGGCCGTTACTTGATCCGACTGTAACTTGATGAAGATCCATAGTAATTTCAAAAATTATATTTTTTCAATTAAAGTTTGTAGAGATCAAATCGTGAGGTGTAATTTTTGAAAATAATGAATTTTGAACAAATTTTCCAACTATCTATTCAAATTTGCTAACTATATTTTCCATTATGCCCCTATTTTAATTAACTAACCACCTGTGAGTTTCTAATATTCACCATCACTTGTCTATTTCTGTCATTCAGTTCTATTCAATTAGAAAATCGACGGTATGAGTTATTTAGTGAATTTTGTTCCGAACAAGACGATCTCGAAAGCAATATCTCACAGTTTACTAGCTGACCTGGCAAACGTTATTCTGCCTTATAAATTATATATAGTGAATATATTGTAAAAATTGAGGGTGGGGTTGGAGAGAAATAGTTTGGGGTTATGGGTATTTACAATGTCAAATTATAAATGAACAGAAATCGTCAAAGGAATTGAGAAACAATCTGGATAGAGACACCGTAATCACTTGGCGTTATGAATTATACTATGCTATTCTCATATGTATCAAATATACACAAAAACTTCAAAAACTCGGTCAAGCGGTTTCAGAGGAATGCAACTCAAACAACGTGCCACGGTATTTTTATATATTGAATACTTTTGACAAAAAGTGAAAAAGTCAAGAATTGTAAATAGTATTGATAGTTTATATTCTTATTCATTTTGTTTCATTGTATTCTAATTCATTAAATTCTGTTCTATGTGATGGGATTGGCCGATACTTAATGAAAAAGCATAACATATTCATGTTATATTTGATTGGGAGATTTTCACTGAACAGCAAAAGCTAATGCTAGTTATGTACACGGTGTTCCGTGAAGACCTCCATATATTACGCTTATTATTCCATATAGAAATGTAGATTCATGGCTAGAATGGAAATGGAACCGATGGTCTACTGAACTACTACCGGGGTTGAAAATTTTCGGACCTAACATATAGATGTCGCAAGTCTTATTGCATTCACCGCTCTTCCAGGTTAGGTTAGGTTAGGTTAGGTCCAAAATGAGTGGGTCTATTCGACCCTTCACCGCAACCCGCAGGGGTTTATTGTGGCCCACACTATTTCACACTCGGCCAAATGAACCCAGTATCTTAATGAAGGTGAAGTTTGTATGGTGAGTGGTCTTTCAGTTCAGATGGTAAGAGTACGGCTCTGCCGAACTCTAAAAATCTGATTTGGTTCTCAGCAGGGCAGGCACAAATTATATGCTCTGCTATTACATCATTTTGCAAACAGAGGCGACACACACTGTCTTCTGACAGTCTTAGTCTCTGCATATGATTATTCAAATGACAGTGGCCTGTAAGATGGCCTGTTAAACATCGTCAACCGCCATGTTAAATCAAATGTCGATTTCAACACAAAGTCAAAGCTGCCAAGCGTTGTCTGTCGCGCGCTACACTTCAGTTGACCAATGAGAAACTTTTACTCCAATACTTCACTTCCTCATTTCTCTGTTGCCAGGATTTGTCGCTTTGTAATTGAATAATTTCAAATACAAAAAGACAAATGGGATGAGAATAAACCGATTTATTGATGCAATTGGTTCATTTATTGGCCCATTCGATTTTTTTTGTCGTTTCCAACAGTTGCAGTTGGAGCAATTCATCAGAATCATCGCGTTGAGTTCAAAAACTGGTTAACACAGTCAGGGTTATACATTAGGTAATGGATTCAATGAAAATCTTCAAATATTTTAGTTTTTAACAATATCGAATTATTTGAATACGTTATTATTAAAATTATCAAAATTCCAGTAATACATTGTATAGAATATTCCAATATATACCCTGGACATATATTCTAAGAATATACTATATGATATATTCGATCGACAATATTCTTAGAATATTCACGGGAGAATAATCCATTTGTAGACATTCTATGCACATTCTTTCGGGAATAATCCTACCATATTCATTCAAGCATATTCTATGAATATTCTAAAGGCATGTATATATGCCAAGAGTATGCTATGAATATTTGGAATATATACGTTCGTTTTTTATGACATACAGGGAATATTCCGTGAAACTCTGGTGCTTTGTGAGAGTCATCAGATTTAACTCCCAGTGACTATGGCTGTTCGCAGACCTCAAAAAATTCTCACCTCTAAAAAATTTCGAATGGAGAGGTTATTGCCAAAAGTGAGGCCTATTCAAAGGCAAAAGATATGTTCGAGCGGCACTAACGTTGATGAATGAGGCCAATTTTGAACCATAAAACGCGTTTTTTTTCCTAAGCCCTGGACTTCCTAGCCCATGTGATATTAACACTACTCACTATACGCCAACATTGTTTTGAATCAATTTTTGTTTCAGGTAAGTTTCTTACACAATTCCGTCCAGGATATTTGACAGACTACAGTGGAAGGTAAGACTTTTTGAATTTTGGGAAATTAGTCCGTCTAATAATTTTCGTTCAATGAATATATACCCTGTAGTCTTAAAATTGGGTGGGTCTAATGAATATTTCCTAAATAAAAACAAAATTAGTGAATTTCCCTTTCTTCTCATTAAAAATTTCATTTAATTTCAGTTAATCTTTAGTTCAGTGGCATATTTTGTAAAAGTACTTGTTTTTTTTTCATGATCTATTTTTTTTTTTCTGAACATCAATTGATTCTGGTTATTGATATTCGTCTGTACCTACTTTGTTATATCCAAAACGAGCAGTTTTTTCAGAACTGCAATACTCTTCTTGACACACGTTCCATGAAAACGCCAACTTGATTGGTGAAACAAGCTTTGAGAAGAGTATTGCAGTTCTGCTGTTTGAGAAAAGTTTGATTTATTTCACGTCAGATGTTTCAGTTATACATTTTGTGGTACATTATATGGTTATATCGCATTTTATATCAGTACAATTCCGTTCCAGACAGTGCCTAGTGAAAAATGCGTAGCAGTTCAGTTTATATTTCCTGAAAATGTTTCAAACTGTGCTTGCTGAAACAAATTCCTTTAATTTGGGTGTGATATGAGATTTCTGCGAAAACACAGTGTGTAAAAGCCAAATGAAATAAATTCATTATTTCGGTTACGATACATACTTTAACAAAATCCCGAAACACGACAAATGTAAATTATGACTTGACATACTTCAACGCACAAATGCTACCCCTACCTTCAACCCCCGTCGAATGACAGGTACAACCCCCAATTTTTCAAATGGGAAGTACAAGCTTGTGATATATCGATTGAAAGGTCTCTTCTTTCATTATTCAAAATTATCAAAATCATGTGGTTACCAAAATTCGATAAAATATATTTAAAACTTATTGCAATATACTCAAAACATTTTCCATATTGAAGTATTGATAATAAGAATGTAAGCAAAAACCATAGCAATGTTCTGTTTAGGTGGTATCCTTTGAAAAACTGTAAATTTTCGTAGCAAGTTCGTTAACTTCAAGTCTGACAAATGGTTAGAGTAAGGGAAAGGAATAAAATATCAGTTTTACAAATGATTGGTTATGGAGTTAAAACTCGAACACAACAGGAAGTAGCTCTTCTATTTCACCGCCTAATTTACCGCCCATATCTCAAGGAACAATAAGCAAAATATAGAAGGAATTTCGCGAGCTTGGTCATGTGGGGCAGATACAAAAGGCAGCAATGAGTGATGAACTGAAATTAGATGTGATGCTTGAATTTAAGGAAAACCTACATACATCGAGTAGGGAGGCATCCACTTCATTAAATGTTAGCCATACATCGATAGTAATCATATAAAAAAAATAAAATGCATCCATATAAAAATATACCTATTCAGGAGCTCATGGAAGAATATTTTGATAGAAGAACTTATTTTTGTGAGCTAGTGATGGACATGTTGGATAACAATATCGTCCAATTAGAATGTTTTCTGATGAGTCCACTTTGTCTCTTAATGGTCATGATAATCGGCAAAATTGCTGCTACTGGTCAACGGAAAATCGTCACTGGATGAGAGAAGCACGCACGCAATACCCTCAAAAGGTTAATGTTTGGGCAGGGATTGTAGGAAACCATATCATTGGTCCCTTTTTCATTGAGGGCAACTTGAATGGCGATAATTATTTGGCACTACTTCAAATAGATGTCATTCCAAGTTTAGCAAATTTACATCCTAATCCAGGAAACTCTCAAGTTCCAGTGTATACAATATGGTGTCAGCAGAATGAAGTAACACCACATTACCAAGTTAATGTCCGACAATACCTCGATACAATTCCCAATCGGTAGATAGGGAGACGACGATCGATTGAATGGCCAGCGCGATCACCTGATCTTTCATCAATAAATTTCATTTTATGGGGATATGTAAAGAAGAATGCCAAATTATAATTTATCTTTGACGTGTTTCGGTATTTTTTTAAATATGAACAGTAACCGAAATAATGAATTTATTCCATTTGGCTTTTACACACTGTATATACCGAAACCCTTCAGTTACATATATCAACGGTTGGAAATAATCTACCAGCACCGTTATCATAAGTCGATTCTCAATGGAACAACATTCTGAGAATAATTGTGCTTCTATAAGCATAATTCTTAGGTTTTTGTTTTATAAGTAGCAGTCTACGTTTACTCAGCTGAAAAGTTATTTTTAATTACATTATTCAATTTCTTTGCCTAGTAAGCTTAATTAGAAAGCAACAGTTGCAAATTAACGTGAAATGACGCTATTTATAACTTTTCTCAGAATAATAGCGGAGTTGGAGATAACTAATGAAAGTTTTACAATTGCTTGAATGAAAGAATCCTCCTTTTTATGGAAATTCATTCGGAATATATATTTTCAACGTAGCCAATTTCTTTCCAGCCACGAATTTTCAGCATACATTTTGGGGGATATGACTCTGGAATACAAAAAAAATATTTTTCGATTAGTGATATTTCGATTTTTAGAGGTCATGAGTCATGGGGGAGCAAATTTCAAAATTGACATTTTATCTTGTATTGATCAATAATAAACATTCGAAAATTATTGTAAAAATTATATTTTGAAGAAACTTCCAATAGGAAAAATTAAGTAGCTTGAAACACAAAACAATTTCAAATGATCCCCACAAATATATTGGCCAACTCAATTCTTTCTTGAGCGCATTATAGAGCTTATTGGACACCGCGAAAGTCAATATGGAGGTAAAACAAAAATTGAAAGTTCAGGTTTCACTTGAATTTCGAGAGGTTATATTTATTTAGTGGCAAAATCTCCAGCAAACCTCTGAAGTTGTCAATTGAACGCTGCCAATGTGGTTGCAGGTCATAGGTAAATTGAAGAAAATACACACCAGCAAACTGTGTCAAGAAGAAAAGATAACCTGAACCTTGCAGAGTATGTCTCTACACCTGCCTGAATGGAAAATACTTCCGAAACCATTTCTGAATTTTCTCATGTCGCCAAATTTAATACCTGCCACGACACAAGACGATTCAACAAAAGTTGGGAGCCAGTTGTCGTCATTAGAACTACCACATATCGACATTTTAAAAATTTCAGCGCCAAAAATCAGTTCAGGTGTGTTAGTGCTCTCAACAAATTCAAAGGAATACTAATCAAAGACCATCGTGACAAGAGGTAGCAGGTTATTCGCCAGCGGTTAAGTCCTCCTGGGTCCAATGGAAATCCCTTACCTTGAAAAATAAGGTTCTGAAGCGGGTGTTGGAGTCTGAAGACGGTAGAGAAGAAAGGCACCAGACAGTGGTACCCAGGAACAGACGACGGGCATCAATTCATTAATTTTTCACAATAGTATATAATGAACATATGAAAAACCTATGAACTCATTATCTACTACTCATTTGTAATCCAAATGATGTCCTCTTGCAGAGCTACAAAAGTAGAAGAATGACCCTGAAGAAAAAAAGTTATCCGCCCAATTGAAGACCGAAACATTCCAACTAACTTTGATAGTTTGAAAGCTCATGTAAGGTTATGTCTATAAGTACTCTCTCACGGTTTCTGCATTTGCACGATTTGAAGAAGAAATAAAGTGAAATACATTTTCCTAGGACTCAACCATAAAAAGTGTATCAAACTCTCGTGGTCATTCTCCGAAAAATTTGATGATTGTGAAAGAATTTTCTCCCAAGCTTCTTAAAAAAACACATTATGCCTTTTCAGCTGAGAATGAGTGGAACTTGAAGAGATCACTATGAATTATCTTCTATAAATAACCGGACGACTTTTTTGTGAACAAAAAGTTATTCATTATTACATTCCACTCAGATATGCTATTCTGCGATTATTGAAGATGAAACACTATCCATACTTTTCTACAATTCAGCACGATTATTGGGTCTGATTACCTACTTTGATTTTTTGTCTTATGATCTGTCTAAGGGTTTGCAAATTGACTCTGTGAATACTGATTTCTCCAAAGCTTTTGACAAAGTTAATCATCAGCTATTGATCCATGAACTCTGTTAATATGTTATAAAAGGGCAAATATTACAGTGGCTCAAGAGCTATCTTACGGAAAGAACGCAAATTGTTAGAGTCAATCATTACTATTCTCATACAATCGCAGTTACATCGGGTGTTCCACAAGGTTCACATTTGGGACCACTGTTGTTCAACATTTTTATCAATGATCTAATCAGTTGTTTCTATGAAAGCAAAGCTTGAAAGTGAAGCTGATACATTTTGTCTACAAAACGATATAGATTGCCTATCTAACTGGTATTCCCAATATGGTTGAATGCATCCAAATGCCAAATTCTTCGCTTTCATCGAACACATCACCCAATCACCTTCGAATATAGTATAAATAATCGGACCTTACATTCTACTATTGAAGCCAAAGATCTAGGTGTGATTTTATACCTCATACTTAGGTATAAATCACACATTTCCACTGTAATTGAAAAATATATGAAGATACTTGGCTCCATGAAGAGAACCACATATGATTTCACCAACATCACTGCTATTAAATCTCTTTATTTTTCCCTGATTGGATCTCATCTCAACTATTATTCTACAGTTTGGTCCGCTCATGTGAGTGAAACTCGAGGCCGTAAAGCACAATTTCCTGCGATATATTGCCTTCAAGATGCGTGCATACTATGACTATACTGCATTGGAATGCATTTTGAACATACCTTCTCTTGAGGCTCGCTGGAAACATAGAGATTCAATACTTCTATTCAAAATTATCAGCGGATTGAGTATCAGCCCTGAGCTTCTCTTCAAAATATCTTTACATGTCTCCAGTCGTTTAACTATACAGGTGCAAACGTTTTACGTTTCTTTTCACAGATTCAATTATTCGTACAACAGCTTTATTCCCAGCACTCTTCGATTGGCAAACTCTTTAAATAACCTTCAAATCTTCAATATATCAGTTTCCCGCTTTAAAAACTATATTCTGCGCCTAGCCATCTAATAGTATCTGCTTGTGTTGTTGTATTGTGTCTAGTATTACTTGCCTGTATTATATCAGTTCATATTGTTTTACATTCTTATTTTTATTAAACATTCTACTTGTTATCTCACTTTGAAATTGTATTATTCTTATAATTCACTTTTAATCCACTGTATTGCGTCAAGTACTACATATTGTACTACTTATATCTGTATTGGGCTTGCCCGTGTATATACATAAATTATTGTGAAATTGAAAGTACTCAAAAACGTGATGGATGTACTATTTGAACTTGTTTGATGTCAACATAGCATGTCAGAAAAATAAGTATTATCGAATATGATTTCTAGACATATTTCACCGCTACACTACTGAGCATGATTTTTCTTGAACCCAAATACCTCTGATCCAATTTGCATAGTTTTTTTATAAATTCCTTTGAGATGAGCATCTTCACATCTGCGTTTTGTTTATACACTTAAAATTGTTGGCTGTCAAAACAGAAACACAATCCGCAGAAATTGCCGGTGGAACACAAATTGAATAAGTCAAGTTGAGGTATAATTAGATATTACTCATTTGGAATAAGTGAAGTTTCTGATGTCGTATGTACTTATAAGGTTTGTTCATCTTCGAAACAATCTCAACCACGTCGAGTGATGAAAATGTTTTTTTAATTTTTTATTGTTATTGTAACAAATATGTTTCAATATCGTAGGCGGTGAAGTATAGTGGATTTTTCGATTGTACCCTACAATATTAGAAAATATCTCATTACTATTCCACATATTTTTCATTTGCGTGTTTTTATGTTATTAATAGGCATGTCAGTTTTCTATATTTTTTATATGTACATACTTCTTGAGACTAAATTATAAAAAATCATTTCTTCATTGTGATTCAGGTGCTCAGCCCGCTGAGTAGGAAGGTGTTTTTATTCATTTTGAATCATTTTACAATCTAACGATTCTAACTTATCACAAATATTACAGAATGAGACGTGCTCACAACAAAACTTCTTGAGCTCAACCAACACTCAGAAATTTCAAAAAAAAAAATAGAGAGTCTCCAGCTATTGGTCCAAAGATGTATTTCAAAAACCTTTGACCCTGTCATGAAATGAGGGTTTCTCAGAACGTCTTTGTTTGATGGGTCACTGCTTTCTCAGTGACTGATCCGTAGACGTAGCTATCGATGTTTCTCTTTTGGTTACCTTCACTAATAACACTAGTGTTCCTCGAAGAAATTCATATCATACATCAATGACCATCTATCAGAGAATACCACCTTTGCAATATGTTCTTTGCTGACAGAAAGAATTCAATGCTATGAAATTCAGTTACCAGAGTTCTTTAAGAAGGTGAATGTGGCGGATCCGGATATCATCATCCGCATCCGTCATATTCTTCATATATACAGGTCGTTTCTTTTATCATATAGTAACATTGCTATATTCGAAACCGTAACAGACATGAAGACGATTAAATGGGAAGAAAGGTAACTGTCATCGGGAAAATTACAATGGTCGAAGAAAATTCACGGGGACTCTCGCCCTTCTCGAGTTATATGGGGAGAACCAAAAATGATGTTTTTCTTTTTTTTTTCTATTGGAATGGTTATTTTGGAGAATATCAAAAAATTGTTGTTATTGTATTCGAAGTGTACTAGGACAATGTACTAATGAATATTCGATAAAACGTTTTATGTCAACATGGCCACCATAATTTTTTTCAAATACGGACCTTTTTTTTTTCATTACAGATATTGATAAAGCGATAAATTCACAATCCAAGGGTATATCACATTTGATATTTTTATAGCGTTTCATTTGAAATAACCAACATCATCAGTGACAACTATCAAACATTAGAACAATTTATTTTATCATGAACTTTTGGAAAAAATGAAACCAATACGGAAAATCAAAGCTACGTGGCAATCCACATTAAATGCTCGAATTGACAACCTCTTTGTTGAATGCACATAAGTTGTCGGTACAGACAATTTCTATGGCAATTTTCTAGCATATTAGGTGTAATACTAATACATGCATCTCTTATTTTTTGTTTCAAATGGTCGATATCTGTACTTGGTGTCGAAAAAACTTTATCCCCTATGTATCCTCAGATAAAAAAATCTAAAGGAGTGAGATCTGGGAATCGAGCTGGCCAGTTAATTGGTTCATTGTTTTCTATCCATTTTTTTTGGGAATACTGCATCTAAATTTTCCCTTACTGTTGCTGCATTTTGGGGAGGAGCGCTGTCCTGTTGAAAATATTGTAATTCATAGCGGATATTCAGTGGCAATCTGTCTGAGTAGCCATCGAATTTATTGAATACAAAATGAAGACATTTCACTATTCAAATAATCATCGTTAAAGAAAGGGCCAAAGATGTTTCCCAACCGAACATTTGTTCCGAACCTTTCTTGGAAATTGATTTCCCTGTGTAAATGTTCATTTGTATCATTCCACCTATAATGGATATTTCTGTCAAACCAACCATTGTTGGTTGATTCGTCCCTCTATGTTATGTTTTTATAAATATTTCCAACTTTCCTATTTCTACATCTTGACCACTTCGCAAATCGTACTCTCCTTCCGTTTACCCTTTCAGTGAGGTGATGAACTTTGCGTATTCTGTAGCATTTATATTTGTTCTTTTTCAAAATAGTTACGACAGAACCGTAACTTAAAATTTTTGTCACTGTTGATGGTAGTTATTTCAAATGAAACGCTATTGAAATATCAAATGTGATATACACTTGGATTGTCTTATCAATATCTGTAATAAAAAAGACAGGTCTGTATTTAAAAAAAAGTTGATGGTGGCAATGTTGACATGAAACCTTTTATTGAATATTTATTATTACGTCTTCATAGTACACTTCGAATAAAATTACATTTCCTCTCTCCATTTTTAATTTTCTCCGAAATAATAATTTCAATGAAAAAAACAGCATTTTTTGTTTTCCTCGTATAACTTGGGAAGGGCGAGAGTCCCCGTAAATTTTTTTCGACCATTGTATTGTTCCCGACGACAGTTACCTTTTTTCCCATTTACCTAATCGTCTTCGTATGTGTTACGGTTTAGAATATAGCAATGTTACCACATGATAAAAGAAACGGCCTGTAAGTTTGTCCAATAGGGACCTCCGAACTTTGACAATTGGCAACGGCCATCTTGTTGAAGCTATATCTGTCAAATTTGTTTTCATTCATTCAGTCTGTTTTGCCAAATCATCATAGACGAATATAGAATTTAACAACACGTGCAAATAATAAATTTTTTTATCAAAATGGGTGTTCTTTTCGGGCAACTACCCCACGCTTCGCCCATTTTACGGTCGCCATAATCGTCCTAACGAGAGGACTATTCGCAATATGGTGGATAAATTTGAATCCACTGGGACAATACCAATCCACATGAGACCCAAAAGCGTCTAGTGCATCCAGAAAGTCACTGTTTGTTGTGGATTTTGAGCTAGTTACGTCATCGGTCCAGTCCAGTTCAGTTGTTGAATTTATTCAGGAACTGAACTGAACTGAACTTCGTCCTATATTTTCAAAAAAAATCTGTTGATGTATTCCCTCAATCTTGTTTTTTTAACTTAGTTTTTTGGAAAAAATTAAGACAATTATTTTTTTTTCACCGTTGTGAGCGCTGGTCAGGCCCTATCCCCCGAAGCCCCGACACATTCGGGAGGGCGCGCCAGCATTAACAACCAATGACCACTCCCCACACCGTGGGGTAAGTGATCATTGGGTCCGAGAATCATGTGCTCTGAGCAAGCGCAGTGAGCCAAGAATGACAGCCTTCTGCATTTGTGCGGCTAAGATATCTGCCTTAGTGCGGCAAGCCGGTATGATTTTAAGATTCGATAGTAGAGAGGACTTCATTCCACCAAGGACTCCAATAATCAGAACAACCATTTTGACAGAAGTGATCTGGATAGAGTGTGCGGAGTTCGACGAGAAAATCTCGATATTTTATCGGTTTCTCCTTCTCTTTTCTGACGATATCCGTCTCACCAGGAGCTGAAAACTCCACGACAAATATCGTTTTGCTCTTGTGGTCGAGAAGACTACATCAGGCTTATTAGCTTGTATAAGCCAACAGATTAAATATCTCCCGGTGTCTCGTCAATACTGTAAGAGTGCCGTAGATGGTAATATAGCACTTTTAGGGCCGCCTTATGTTGATGGATATATGCCGAGACCGCGTATGCTGGACATGCTGATAGCAAGTGCATTAGGGCCTCGGGCGCCTCGCGGCAGGTCCTGCACCTTGTGTCAGGAACCTCTATACCCATCACGCGACTGCGGTAGACTAAGGTGTTGAAGACACCATCCTGGCAAGCCATGATGAACCCCTCAGTTTCCGACTTGAGCCCACTTGACCTGAGAAAAGCGAACGTCAGGCGCTTTGATAAGCCAAGGTCTTCAATGTTATTGGAGAAGACCCCATGCATTGGCTTATCCTTGTGTCTCCGCAGAAGTAAAGTGATCTCTGCGGCTTTTATCTGAGCTTTTTGCTGAACGGGTTCCAACTCGGTGACAGAGTTGTGGTCACCTCGTTCAGTTATAATTATTATTATTGTTATTATTGTATTTCTTTGAGAACGACGTTGGCCAGGTTATTACTGTCAACGGCGGGCACTATAGGTCGATGATTACCAAATTATTTTGGCCTGAAATGGATGATCAGGACATCAACGACATGTGGTTTCAACAGGACAGTGCTACGTGCCACACAGTCCATGCCACATTGGATATTCTGCACTAGCACTTTGAAGGCATGGTCATATCACATGTAGGTGATGCGATTTAACTTCGTGTGGTTTTCTTAAGTCGCAGGTGGCGAATAAGCCACAAACTACGGCGGTCCCCAAAGCCAACATAACCCATGCCTTCAGTCAAATTCAGGCTGATTTATGCGTCAGAGTCATGTAAACTTGGACGTTTTGAAGGCATTGCGGACATTTGGACGATGTTATACTCCACACATAATGACATCAATAGGCCTTTCAAACAATGATATCTCATACACATTTTGTTTTATTTAAATTCAAAAGATATATACTTCGGAGCAACCTAGCTAAGCTAGATTATAAGAGCTATCCGCCTGATTGGAGAGTCAGACATCACAAGCAACCTTGAGAGCTTCTGGGCTCTAGGCTCTCGATATTATTATCGAAGGAAGGTAAGGAACGTATTGCTTTTACGTAGTATATTCGGTTGATTTAGCTTGATTCCACTCAAAGCGTATTATATGTCAAACCACTGCTACTCATCGCTTCAAATTTCATTTTAACACGCCATGCACGATACACTTCCAGAACTTTCATTGGGAAAATGGCCTCCTTGTGAAATAAACTTCTGGAGTTGTTTTTTTCAACGTAAATCGCTACTTTTGCACAGTTGCCGCTCACAGAACGTTTCAAAGTGGTTGTGCACGATAAAACATTATTCAAAAAAAATTAAAAATATATCTCAATAATGAAGAAAAGAAAAATAAAAGTTAAAATGTTTCCAATATTGAAATTTTATCCAAGATATAATGTGCGAACTTATGTGTGCACCTAAATGACAAATGAAAACAACGATAGTAATAGACTAATTTACACTGACAAAGTAATATGAAGTGCCTAAAACAGATCCAAATGGAATTCCCAGCATTCTTAGAGTCCTACGCGCGTGCCGGACATGTGTTCATTTTCTGACTTACGCCAGTCGTTCACAGACCACGGATCACATCACGACTGAACACATGATGGAAAGGTATTTCCACTTACTGGAACAGAGGCGTATCATGATGGTGGGCGTAGTATTTTTAAAATATATGGTTGATGAGGTCAGGTTGTCTTTTAACTAGGTGACCTATACGTAGGAGCGTACAAATATGGTCACATTGAAAACAGCTTAATTCAGTGGGTATTCGATTTGTAGAGAACCAACTGGCTCACTATTCAATTGCAGTTACAGAACATGCATTAATGAACTACATTTTCAACAGAATCACTTTTATTCGAGGTAATTTCCATGTTTCCACATATTCGTACGAGGGTTGCCTTTTATGTATCGGGATTCGGCAACCCGAATGTTGCAATCTGGCATCTGACAGCTCTATCGTAAAGTTGGACATTTTTGAGCTTATTCATACTCAGAATATTTTGATATACGCGCGCTATTTGTGTTGTTAACAGTAACTTAAAAGATTCGTGTTGGCCCAAAAATGGAATTAAATCGTGAACATTTTCGTGCGATTATTTTTTCACCTTTCGACGTGGATCAACCCAGCAACAGTGCATGGATGAACATAATTCAATTTTTGGCAATGAAGCTCCATCAAGGACCAGTGTTTTTCGATGGTATGGTGAATTTTCAATCGTAGTCGTAGTTCACGCCAAGACGATTTTCGTGAAGGTCGTCCAAAATCAGTTGTGGTTTCGAACACCATTGATGGTGTGCAGGAACTTCTATTGCAAGATCGTCATGTGACCTATCGTGAGATTGGGACAACCTTAGGTATATATACAATATTGCATAAACATTTGACTGTCAGAAAATGTTTTCTTGTTGGATCCCACACAATTTGTCAATCGCTCAAAAAAAAATTCCTGTCGATTGGTCGAAGTAAATGCTCAAAAAATACGATCGCGGTGCTTCGAAACACGTCTATGACATCGTGACATGTGTTGAATTGTGAATTTACACGTACGGGCCCGAAAATAAACAGCAGTCGACTGTATGGCTGTTTTAAGATGAGCCAAATCCAACAAAAGTTGTTCGCACACGAAGCACTTCCAAGCAAATGGTCGTCTTATTTTTCGGAAAAACTGGACATGTCGCAAACGTACCACCAGAAAAACGCAGAACAGTCAATTCTAAGTGATACCCAACCATTTGTTCACCACTTTGCCAGACGTTTGGTCTCGGAAAAACAGTTACTAATTCAAATTTTTGAATAAAAGGAAAAAAATCGCCAAGTGTAGGTCACCCCTTCTAGCGACAAGTTCACCAATGTATCACTCATAATCGGAATTTCCTAAATTTCAAAGCGTCATTTAAATAAAGTTTGAAATGGGCAACTTTTTCCTAATCCAACCGAGTTTGGTATCTTTCACTGTTTCTGATTTTTTTTCATATCAGCCCTCATCAATTTGGACACATTGTATATTTTCACCTACATGAACCAATAATAAAAGTATAGTTTCACGGTATATGGTATTAGCTAAACGATTATAATAAATTCAATTGGACCCTTAAGTTGTAAAACTATAGCCTTGTGCTCAGGTTTGGCTAGTCTGATGAAATTTTATGAGAGACATGTAATGTAATTGTAAAATTTTTAATGAAGATTACATTCTATTCTATTTTAATGTATTCTATTGTATTCCATTCTATTTTATTGTATTCCCTTCTATTTCATTGTATTCTACTCTCTTCTATTTTATGAAGCCTGATGAAGAGTAAATTCAAAATACTGGATATATAAGGAAATGACCATCGCATCAAAATAGAATAAAAGCACATAATTTTGTCGCTCTAAGTGGGATTATGAAGGATTATGGCTCACACTCTTTGTATTTCATTGGAAGTGTTCACTGGTGTTAGTGCTTTGTCTGCAAGTGGCTTCAATATCGCAAAATTTACAAGATATATATATATATATATATATATATATATATATATATATATATATATATCTTCAATAAGAAAATGCCGTTCTAAAAATCGCCCAATAATCTACCTCGGCCAGACTTGGTCTGACACGCATGACACCCCTTCCAAAAAATGGTTTCATTCCTCTGATAAGTGTAAAACAAAAGCACCATCGAATAAATGGAATAGAATCACAATATTTATTAAACGCAAAATCAGAATCTCGTTGGATCCCAAACGCTATGTGGATTTCTGCCAAAAATATCAAGGACTTTTGTGTTAATTATCACGAATATATGGCAGCAAATCCGTTTGAAGATTGTGGCGTCATGTTATAGATATATGACATCGCCTCTACTCAATAAACCAGCTCAGTCGTTAGGTTAGATCAATATTCGATAGAAAATGTTCTCTTGAATTTTCAAAAAGCAAAAAATAAATTAGTCTGAATGAGCCCATTCACAAACAGTTTTGATAGTTGGAGCATCAAAGTAAGATTTAGACCTCTTCTACAGAAGACTTTCACAGAAAGTATTCGACTGACTCGCATGATTCCTCCGAGAGCGGTATACTAATCAATGGAATGCTACTCATCGCTTTGAGGTTCAACTCGATGCACCTCCATCGACATTTTCCAGAGGGTTTTGAGAACTACACTTCTCAATACTGTCTTCCCAGATGAATATGGTTACGGCAATCAAAATCCTACGTTAATTGCATACTTTCTACGTGTGCATCTCCATAGAAAAATCGAATATGAAAGATATGCAATTGATATACAGTTTGTAAAAGCCAATTGGAATAAATTCATCATTTTGGTTACTGTACATATTGAAAAATATCGAAACAAGTCGAATATAAATTATAATTTGACATTTTTCAACTTAAAAATGACAGGTACAACCCCCAATTTTTTAAATGGGAAGTATAGATTTGTGATATATCGTTTGAAAGGTCTCTTCATTCAAAAATGTTATCGTTTTCAAGTTTATTGCAACAATTAAGATAAAATAAATTAAATCCTGTGGTTACCGAAATTCGATAAAAAACACTCAAAAACTTAAATGTAATGCATAAAGTAATGAAATGTATAATTCGAAAGAGAACTGTGGATGTTAACGAAGTAGATGTTCAAAATATTCACCCTGAATGTCTTGGTAACATCCTAATCTCAAATAAAACTGTCTTCTAACATTATTTAACATATCAGGTGTGACCGACCTAATCGCAAGCGTTATTAGTTCTTTTAAGTCATTCAAATCTGAAGGTTCAGTTTTTATACATTGCCCTTTATATATTCCCATAAAAATAAATCTAATTATGAAAGATCAGGTGATCGCGCTGGCCATTTTATCGATCTTCGCCTCTCTATCCACCTATTGGGAAATATTGAATCGAGGTATTGCCGGACATCAACTTGGTGGTAAGTACTCCATCCTGCTGAAACCATATCGTGTTCACTGAAAATTGAGGGTTTACTGGATTAAAATATAAATTTGTTAATTTGTGTTAAGTAGTGCTAAATAATTATCGCCCTCAATGAAAAAAAGACTAATGATATGGTTTCCTACAATCCCTGCCCAAAAATTAACCTTTTGAGGGTATTGCGTGTGTTCTTCTCCCATCCCGTGAAGATTTTCCGTTGACCAGTAGCGGCAATTTTGCCGATTAGCATGACCGTTAAGAGAAAAAGTACACACTAATTGGGTGATATTATTATCCATGTCCATCATTTGCTCACAAAAATAATTTCTTCTATCAAAATCGTCGGATGCATTTTATTTTTTTTAATATGTTTACTATCGATGTATGGGTAACACTGAATGTAGTGGAAGGCTGTATACTTGATGTGTGTGGGTTTTCCTCAAATTCATGCATCGCATCTAATTTGAGTTCATCACTCATTGCATTGGCAGCTGCTTTTTTAATCTGACCAATCTCGCGAAACTGCTTCTCTAATTTGCTTATCGTTCCTTGAGATAATGGCTGTAAATTAGGAAATTTCTCATGAAATAGGCGAGCTACATCCTGTTGTGTTCGTATTTTATCTCCGTAACCAATCATTTGTAAAACTGTTATTTTATGCATTTCCGTTAGTGTAACCATTTGTCAGACTTGAAGTTAAGGAACTTTTAACTTGATTTAAAATACTGACAACTAATATTGTAACATACCAAACAAGTTGACAAAACGTTTCAAATCAACGTTGCCACGGAAATTATTTAATTTTTTAAGGAATATCATCTAAAAATAACATTGCTACATGGAATAAGTTTTGAGTATATTGCAATAAGTTTTGAGTTTATTTTATCGAGATTTTATTTATTTTATCTTAATTGTTGCAATACACAACCTTTCAAACGATATATCACAAACCTATATTTCCCTGTTGTACCTGTCGTTCGACGGAGGTTGAAGCATTTTTCTGTTGAAGTATGTCAATTTATAATTTAACTTTGACGTGTTTAGGGATTTTGTTAAAATATGTACCGTAACCGAAATAATGAATTTATTCCATTTGGTTTTTACACACTGTATAATCTGAAACTCATTCAATCATGAAATCTCATTTGTCCTGATAAGTATTCAAATAATTTCAATTAGTTCTGTAAGAAAACTATTAAAAAGATTGGGCTGCTTTTCATACGGTTCATCAAGGCAGATTTGTAAAATTTCAGTTTCTACTCGGGATGATGTTACAGGTATTTGTATAATATACTCAGTATTTTACTGACATTCGTGAAACGAATTCACTAAAACTCTCTCTGGATTTTATGGCCATTATATGAACATGAAAATTTGAGGCCTTCGAAAAAGCCTGAATGTGTGTAGACCTACTGTGAAATGCAAATGTGCTTGTCATCCAGTTGAAAAAATAAAACATACTCATCGTCGTCCATTTGTAGTTATCCGAAATCGAATTGTTCATTCGAATTCAAATAAGCGCTTTACTATGTGAGAGTGGGCTCAATAATCCGCCCGCTCAAAAAATAACAAATTTTTCAGAGAACTCTTCGAACAATGAACTGTTTTTATTCGGTAGGCCGTTTCGCCAAGTACATTCCGAAACATAAAGGATTGAAAAAAAAAATATTTATTTTAATCTGTGTAATATACGAGTAGGCCCTCGAACCTCCAACTGCTATATTTCTACCATCAACATTTTTAATTGAAAAATAATCTGTGATGTTTTCACAACATTGCAGTATTACTTTCAGATCCTTTCGATTCAGATTGATTTGATTTGTGAAATTTTATAAAATATGGAAACAGCACGTTTTTGTTATTTACAGAAAAACAATACTTCCGATAATGGAATATTGAAATATATTTGGATCACTCATATATCACCACATCCAACCAGGCCATATTGATTCGATATAGAAGTGAATCGAATCTCTATGATAATATTTCATAACATAATTCATGAGAATTCTGAATGATAGTTTTTTTTTTTTTTTAATTATACTCGAACCAACCAAAAATTGTGAATCATTGACATCAGTTTTTCTATTACTATTGAGGAAAGCGTGAATTATGTTACCGTTTCTGGTTGTAAAAATAGGAAAAATTTGGTGAGGTCGACGCCAACTGAAATGAGTCAGCGCAGAAACGTAAAATCGTTTCGTGTTAAACGACTTCGCCCACTTAAGTCATTTTTCGCCAATGTACTATTGATATCACTTTGTTTGACCAATAGCTTTTTTCTGTGACCGTTCAATTAGTTGGCGCGTACTATATGATATAGGATACAAAAGTGCAGCCTAATATGATGAAATTTCTGCGAGGATTATTTTGAATTTATTTGTCGGGATTCTAGAAACTTTAGTGGCTCTAATCAATTTTCCATTTAATACTGGAGTGTATTCACCTTCCCCTTCAGTAAATTCACGTGGAATAAAAATAACAGATGAAGAAAATACAAGCACCTAAAGGCTGATTTTCGACCGCAATGTCAATTCTGCTGATGTCAATTCTGCTGAAATGCTCAGCAGCAGGTTGAGGTCCACTCACGGATTAGTGGAGGTGGAGATTCTAGCTTCTGCACACAGTAACCGTGCGGGAAAGATTCTTTCTCATAGCACTCAACCCAGGGGAGTTCCTTTATGTAGGGGATTTGAATGATCCCTCTAATCCCATTTTTCTGATACTGACCATAGCGAAAATCGCTGAGAAATTGGTCAAGAAACGACTGAATGAATTCTTGAATCTGCTCAGTATCATGAAGTAACAACCAATTTGATTTTCAGGCTGAAAAATGTAATGCAATGTTTTTATTATTTATAATAAGTTCGTTCCAAGACATCTGATTGTGTTGATCATGATATAACAGTAACTAAAAGATTGCAGAGGAACTTCTTACAGATGATTCGAATCATACCTGACAGGACGTGAACAAATGTTTGAAACAACGTAAGTCTCAGGGAGGAGGACAATCGAAACTGGTGTACCACAGGTTTCTGTGTTGGATCCAAATTTATTTTTATTTTACGTACCAAAATGATTCGTTGGCAATTGGTGTGTCTGACGGCTTTACGCTTTTCGTGGATGATACCACCATTTTATAGAAAGAGATAAACATAATTGAGTTGCATAGAATAATGTTTTACGACTTGGACAAAATGAAAAAGTGCTGTGACGCTAATTTGCTGTCCCTGAATGTCAAAAATTCTAATGTAATTTCATTCAAATGCTAGCTTGTGCGACTTCCCGTGTAAAATAAATTAAACCCAAAATTCCTGGATGTATCCATCGATGATAGGCTGAAATTCGATGAACACCTTAGGCAGCTGAGGAATAAGTTATCCTCCAGATGTTATGAAGTGAGACATAAGGTCGGCCAATTTGTCTAACAAGTTTTTTGGAAGGATCGTTAAAAGTGTTATTTTATGTAGACCTTAATATTGTCTACAAGAATTTTTCAATTACTCTTTAGTGGATTTCATTTTATTTCATGTATCATTTGCATATTGAAAGGTTTATTCACCTGCGTTGTATATTGTTCATTTCATCTGCGACGTTAAGTTATCGTAATACTTGATAGTTTTTATTTCATAACTAATTTGTATTTTGAAATTTTGTATCTCTCATTGTCAGTAAGCTTTTATTATGCCAATCTATATCCATATTCTGTATACTTATATAAATGTGAAAGTTTGTGGGGATGTATGTATATATGTGTGTTTGTGGCTCTTTTACGCCTGAACGACTGAACTAATCCAGGTGAAACTTTACATAAATACAGTTTTCACATCAGAATAACATATAGGCTACGATTTTTATGTCATGATGCCTTGAAATCATCCATTTTTCATTCATCAAAAATAAATCACAGATAGCCTTTGGACAAATTCGCAACAGTTTTCTGATAGTTGATTTGATTCTTCACTATCTAAAGAAGTTATTTCTATCCAGATATTAGTCAAGTATGTGATCCCTATAATTTGAAATTATTTATGTTGCATTGCTCTCCGACAAAGAAATATAAAAAATAATATTTATTTTGATGGTTTGAAAGAAATACAACATATTCAGTAAATACCTCATAAATGAAAGAATTGAATGAAAAAAATGGGTTTAAAAATCTGTTTAAAATCTGTTTTTCCGTTAATCAGCTGTCGCCCCCATACGAACTACAACTCTCAGAAATTGAGAAATTTGTGCTAGCTAAGGACTAACGAGGTCTTACCTTTCAACGTGTGATTCCTAACACGCATTTCTAAACCGCAAAAGTCGAAAATGTGCAAGAATAATGAGGTCCCACCTTCAGATGTACATTTTTCAGCGTGTATGAATTATATATGTTCAATCATAAACTTACCAAAAACAATTTGATATATTAAGTAGCGGTCCGTTCAAATGCCTCGCACAGTACATTGAAAGTATTCATCATAAACATTAGCATTAATGAGACTTCGAGAAATGTACCATTTCAAAAATCGAAAAAAAAATATAATTTCCATAATTTCATGATTCACATCAAAGGGAATTTCTGTTTGAAATGTCATCGTTTCAACTTACCCGCATTATATCTATGTTCATATTTTTCCGCTTATACGATACACAAATGAATATTGTTAATTAAATTATTAATGATTCTCATGAGCATATAAACAAGCTATTGCAATAAATGTCGAAGGTTCCATTTTCCGGTCCACTTTGTTTAAATCATTGATTTATAATTCGTTTTTGTTCAGAGCGTGTTATACTAAATTTCTCTCGATTATGAATTTCAAATAAAACGTATTTGTTGATAGCAGATACACATCGTTCCGGTACACTGTTATTTGTAATGAATCAAGTAATTATAACACTTTCATTATTTATGAGCGCTAACAGCGTGATATTTATCAACATGCTGACAGTATTTATTTTTTGATTTATGTTACTTCCTGTACAACCAGTGTAAAAAATGAATAACAATTAAAATCGTGTCAAAATTAGCACGCCTAAACTTCAATTATTTCTGTACTTCAGAAATGTTTAAGTTTTGTTATTTGTTATTTTTAAATTTACGCAGAACCAGAAGTTTCTCTCTTTCACACCTGGATGAATTTTGCTATGACAAAATGGTTAAGTCTTCCACGGCCGAGGCATTCAGTTTTCTTTCAGGAAGATATTCCAAAAAAAATCGAAGGCCTTCAAACACGAAAAAAAGTGACACTGAATTTTTCTATTCCATTGTTTTTCATTATCAGTTTATGAAAGGTGAGAATATCAAAGAAAGTTCAACAAACTAATTCAGAAACACATTCAGATGTTTCAACGAAGAAGATAGAAATATTTCTCTTTGCCAAGGTTATATCCTTTTAGTGATTATTCTTCTCGAAGTATAATAATGATCAAAAAGTTCAAGACAACTTCCACACAGTTATACAGCTACGAATGAACTAAAGTTCAGACAATAAAAGAATATTCATTCGTCATCAATATGTCCATTCGTCGACATAGTAATGAGAACCAAACGATGTAGCCACTGTTCTGAACAACACGTTCTTCCAAAGGAGAATTATTTTTATTGTTTACATCCACTATACAGAGCGTTCCAATGAAAACTTGACCCCCCTGTACACGTCAATTTTTATTTTTAAGGAGACTTATTCTGATATGGAAATCATACCCGAAACTTTACCCCCCTGCGGTCAGCAACTACCCCCCCTTTTTTTTTCAGTGACATGGGGGTCGAGTGATACATCATTTGAAAGGAATTTTGTCGCTCTATCACTTCTGTGATTTTTTTCGAAATTGGTTTATTCATTATTGAGAAAATAAGCGTTGAACGTTTTATTTAAGAAAAAACAAAAAATTCGCTGTCGCTCATTTTATTGAGGAAATCAACAAAAGTAATATCAATGGTAAAACAATCAACTAGTCCAAGATCCCATAGTCCCGAGACCTACGTCATTTCAGCAAAGCTGAAATTTTTAGGATTATTAGTACAATGTCTTGTTAAGAGGTATGCATAAGCATTAGCTTGAAAGCGGAGCCATTTCTCAGTTAGCGGGAAGTAGAGGTATATAAAAACCTTACTCACCTACGTTAAAGTAAAGGGTTTTTCAATTGGCGCGGGTAGATTTTGGCGCCCCGTGGCGGCCATTTTGTTTTGGTGACATCTGTCAAATCTTTTGTTTATTATTCAGTTGTTTATACCAAATCATCATGGCAAGTTACACGATTGAACAGCACGTTCAAATGATAAAACTGTATTATCAAAATGAGTGTTCGTTAACGCAAACGGTGCGCGCACTGCGTCCATTTTACGGCAGACATTGTGGCCCTTCACAGTCGACTCTTCAACGTTTGGTGGCCAAATTTGAGACGACCGGTTCAGTAAAAAATCAGCCAACACCCGTACGTTCAAGGAACGCAAAATCGGCCGAGAACATTGCCGCGGTCCGTGAAAGTGTACAGCAGAACCCGAGTCAGTCTATTCCTCGACGTGCACAAGAACCCGTATAAGATCCAACTGACCCAGGAGCTCAAAATTCATGACCATGGACAACGCCGTTTGTTCGCTGACTGGGCTTCGAATCGTTTGGAAGAGGACCCCAATTTTGGCCGAAAAATCATCTTTAGTGACGAGGCTCATTTTTGGATGAATGGCTGTGTTAACAAGCAAAATTGCCGTATATGGGCCGACACCAACCCACGCGAGGTTCACCAGGTGATAATGCATCCTCAAAAAGTTACCGTTTGGTGTGGATTTTGGGCCGGCGGCGTAATTGGTCCGTACTTTTTTGAAAAAGACGTTAGTGAGGTGGTCACCGTCAACAGCGAGCGCTACAGAACGATGATAACTAATTTCTTATGGCCCATGCAAATAAACCACAATCGACCGATGCCCTAAAGGTGAACATAACACAGGCCATCGCCCAAATTCAGCCGGATCTATGCGGAAGAGCCATTGAAAATTGGACCACTCGGATCCGTGCCACCGTAAGAAGCCGAGGCGGGCATTTGAATGATGTCATATTCCACACTTAATGGCAAACATGCGCCTTTCAAATAAAAAAATAATTTTGTCAATACCTCACACACAGCTTGTTTTATTCCATTTCAACATCTACCCACCCTTATTGAAAAACCCTTTAGAAACGCTAATATTCAAATATTTTATCAAAACTATTATTCAAAATCAAAATTCATTACTACCAGACACTTTCGGTGAGCCATTACTTCTGCCAGACGTCTTGAAGGTTATGAAAAAATTAGGTAAACTGCGTTATAGTAGCAAACCTAAATTTCATATATATTATCTTGGGTACTATTTTAAGACCCTTTGTATACGGCCAGACCAATCCGAAAGGGCCAATCATCCCACCAAACACCTTAAAATATTTGGAGTAATTAGGAAGATGAGGGATATCATTTTTGGTATTATTTCAAGAATAGAATTGTAAAATATTAAATGTTTTTTTTTTCAATGTTCAGATATTCACAAATTATTTTTAAAAAAATTCATTTTATTCCAAATTATTCATCTTCATTGTCATCATTGTCCCAGTTCTTACTTTCCTCACCAAACTCACACTCAAATCGAATATTTAATTCATCTTCACGATCATCTTCATTGATACGTGACTTCTCTGTAAAAATAAATAATTTAATGATGTTGTGAATAGCTACAAGTATATTGAAATAATTCAAAGTGAAAGTAAAATACCTAATTCGTTTCCAAGTGACTCGCTCACATAACTTGGCAATTGATCTCCATCAAACCACTTAAAATCATACTGGCTTCTTTTAAAATCCACCCATTATTTTCAGGGCTTAAATTACTGGGATGCTTCATATGAGCATTGCTCCAGACACTTGAAATATAATTTGCTGTTGAAGTAATTCAGTTTTACATATTGGTAAATTACTTGCGTCAAAATTTCTTACATTTTGCTAGTGAAATTCTTTATTTATATTGGCAACTGTATATGTATTTATGAAAAGCTGCAGCCGCGCAGAATCTACATCATTTATTCCGGAGACATTATATAACTCGCAGATGAATTTTTGTATTACATGAAATACATTTTGTTCCTTGTCTTTATCAATGAATAATTCAAGATCACCAAATCTAAGGAGCATTTACTGATATTCAGGAGATTTTTTTGAGTATTTTAAAAGGTCTTTGCTTGCCTTTCGTAAAGAAAGCAGGATTATAGTCACATCCTGTGATAGCATGAAAGCCTATTAAGCTTCTACATACAGACGACCCCAAATTGCCGTAGATTTGGGATGAATCTACATATCTTTGATTGTTTTCGGTGCCTGTAAGTACCCAAACATGAGAATTATTGTCAACATATAGATGTTTTGCCTCAGGCAAAACATCTTCATGGTTTAGGTTATGTTCCTTTCTAGCTATTAAAATTTTTTGACGCTTTCAACAATTCAATGGAGTAGCCATTACATCTTCTACTCCAATAATTACTCCAATAATTTTTTAATGTTTATGCCAGTAGCTCGCGTTGTCAACATTACAGCAGCTGCACGATCATAGACTAAATAGAGGACACGTTTGGAGCAATGTAGTGCTCTCACTCGCATTCATGCGTATGAATAATGCCCTCGCGTCCACACTCACAGGTAAAGTGAGTGTGGACCAAATTTTTTCATAACCTTCAAGACGTCTGGCAGAAGTAATGGCCCACCTTAAGTGTTTTGGCGGTAATGAATTTCAATTTCAAATAATATTCTTAAAAAATATTCGAATATCAGCCTTTCTACTTTAACGTAGGTAAGTAAGGTTTTCATCTACCTATACGCGCTACCTGATAAATGGCCCCGCTTTCAAGCTAATGGGTACGCACCTCTTAACACGACATTGTACTAATAATCCTGGAAATTTCAGCTTTGCTAAAATGACTTAGGTCTGGAGGCTCTGGGATCTTGCTCTAAACGGATAAAGTGTCCAAAATGAGCTCCATCTAGTTCCATACAATAATACAGTCTACTTTCGAAAGCGTTCCTTACATTATTGAAGATGTCCGGAGTCAGAAATCGGCATTATCGAACAATTCTCTGTCGCAGGACTTCTAGATTTGTAGAATCCATTTGATAAGTAGTAAACGTTTTGAAATGGACGACACTGTTAGGTTTTTCTGCACTGGTAGTTTTTGTTGAATCTAGTTGTCGCAGAACAAAAAGTAGATAGTTGCCACTCTCACTTCTTCACGAATTATTGTTCAGTTATCCTTGTTCACTGTACTCCAACATGGTTTATTCTACTGAAGAAAGAATAGAAATTGTTGCAACCTGTTATCGAAATATTGAATGTGCTAAAGCTGCTTGAAGAATTTATAACAAGAATCATCCAGACCACAACGTGGGCCATCAATACGTTAAACATTTAATGGATAAGTTTCAAACTTCAGGTTCTGTTCATTACAGAAAACATAAAGTACAAATGGATACGTTTACCATACTTCAGTAGTCATTCGGCGATTTGAGTGTTCATTTCCTTGGATTTCACTTCCATGTTGAAATCTATAATAATAATTACGATATAAAATTCATTTACTCTGAAAAATTAAATGCTCCCAGTTTATTAGTGTAGAAAAAAACTTTTCGTGTGGTATGAAAGAATTGAAACCGTAGAAACTTTTTAATAAACAACGAGTTGAAAATATATATTGCTGAAACAATTAATGATACATCATAATTTAATCTATTCATCTATTCAATGTACAGAGTGCAAGCTTTCATCCAAACAAGAACTTTCTCTGATTGAAAGCAAAAGTTGGATCTTTTGTCTTTTTTTAACTTGTAGAAGAAACGGATGCTATATAAAAGTATGTATTTTATTGTGTACTTTCATTGATGGCGCATGTGAATCTTTGCGTCTTGCCAACTAAAGAACTGTGCAACCGGTTACAATAAACGTGGCATGCCCGTGACAAACACTGCCAGTATCAATATTTCTGACAGCCAATTGTAATTTCAAATCGGGAAATAAAAAAATTGAATATAATATAAGATCTATCTGCAACAATTATTTCCATCATTTCATCAAATTATACCTAACTTATTGGGTTCCAGTCCAACTTGTGAAACGCATCTAAAATGAAATTTGAAGTGTGGAAGTTGAGTAATAATATTCATGGATTTCAACATATATTGAAATAATTTCAAACTTTGTAATAAGGCTGAGTTTCGTTATTATAGTATAATTAGATGTTTCAATTACCACAATTTCCAGCACTATAATTGATCAGTTTGTCCAAATAGTTCGATTCTGCTAAAAACTTTTGTCATTTGAAACAGACAAGAACGAATCAATTTGTGTGAATCTGGATACGGAAAATAATAACACAATTATAACTTGGGATTTAGTTGATTTTATCTTCACAACGAATGTATTCGAATCCAATTTTCACAGACGCTTCGATAGTAAACTCGTTAAATGTGTTGATGACTTTTCATTATTGAATACGACAGTCGGCTATAAAAATATCCATTGAAATCTGTTTCATAAGATTTTTCGTTAATATACATGATTTATTGAAACTTTGAAGAAATAGCTCAGTATCTATTTTTTTTTCTATCTGATATCATTTCGACAGGCCTACAACCAATATTCAGTGTTTAATAAACGCACATCTAGAAATTTAGTGTTAGTTCAATGTGAAGCTTACTTGGATATGTATTAGAAGTGAGGTAAGTAACGTGTGATAGTCGTATGAATGACACACAGGTCAAAATTTACATGTAAATGTTTGTGTAAATTTATCAAATTATTTTTTTACGTTGTAGAGGTTTTAAAAAAATGCAGAAAAAGATCTGTAAATTTGAAAATGAATATTCAATGGTCAGCGACCTGACCCCGCTTCACACAACTTTTTTTTCTGTCATAGTTTGACGTCACCTTTTACCTGATAATAATGACCTTTGATGAAATTTACTCGAAAAAGTATGTTCACAACTATTGATTTTAATTTTGAAATAGGTAAGTACTTGTACCTATATCTATCTACCCTGATGACATCACAAAAGGAGAGTACAACATCAACCTACCAAAATAATTCAATACTCGAAACAAAACTAACACAATCAACCTTTCTTCATCACGCTTGTTCATACGATTGTCAGGTCACTTGAATTCATTTTCTCACGAGATGGTTTTATTCTGCGATACGTCTTAGGATACTATTTTGAATGGTAAGGTGTGGAGGGCGATGCTAATTTATATGAAATGCTCAAGTATTAATATCGTATTCGTCTGAATAGTTTTCCAATTATCACATATGTGACCATTGTGTAAACCATTGATGATATATTATTAAAAATAGACATATGTATTCGCGGACTTTTTTTAGGCCCATAAAAGAAGAACAATACGTATATAGTGATTAATTTGTTAAATCTCAGAGGGATTACGTAGCGTTTTTGATGAAAGCTATGTTTCATCTTGAATGAACTTTTTCTGAAATTCCATATCAAAAAATTATTTCAAACCATGAAAAATGTTTTCGACTACTCAACAACAATAAGTCGATCATTTTAAACTATTATATATCACTGATGTGAATTCAGTTAGGAATATATTTATGACCGAATAATTCTTCTGCCAATAATATAGCTGATGTTCAATGTTGTTAACTGAACAATATTGTCCAGCCGCTGAGTATGTTCAAGGTTTCAGAATCTTCGAATGCACTTCCTCAAAGTAACCAATTATGGATAGATTCATTTGTATTAGAAATATTTTGAAATATCTGTTCCTTAACTTTTTCGGAACTCATACCGTGTCAAATTGATAAAACTAGTTTGAATATGGCAAAACGCACTTTTTGATGGTATTACTATATACCGGATTATTCAGCTATTAGCTATAGTTGCCCTAATTATCCGCTGGTGTCAAACGATTCATCGTTTGAAACCGCTCATCAAGTTGCATAAGTGGAACCACCTATTGGTGTGACACCCAAGTCAACTTGCCTAGTTTTTATGTCAGTGTTGGTGGTTTGACCAATCAACCAACAACTGCGGTAGCAGAAATTTGGGAAGCTAACCTGGAAAACCACAAACACTGACATAAAAAGTTGGCAAGTTGACTTGGGTGTCACATCAATAGGTGGTTTCACTTATGTCTCGCTTGCGTTTACGCAGTTATTCCTTATTAAGTACTTTTCTTTGTCATTCACATTTTGTCTTCAATCGAGGACCGCCTGCCCAGTACTGAAGATGCCCAATGGGCTGAAACAGTTGTCTACCGGTGGCTCTTAGATCGAAACCAATATGGGAATGATATATATTAGAAACAAACATACCAAAAATACGAATTATCTCTGCTCATAATATCAGTTTATATTTAAATTCAAATAATTCCTGCATTGATGTGATCACCCGTATTTTCAAAATCATTACCGAATTTTCGTCAAATAGTTCAACAGAAAATCATTTCATCTACGGAACTTGTAACCCAAAGATGAAACTAGTCCAACTATACATACATTTCTGTCGTCATTATTCTCTCCAATGGAACGATTGTGGCAAACCACTTTCTAGCAAGTTTAGGGACTACTGTATCACCTACTAGATGTATTACTTCATCGAATTTCCGCCTCGTTGATCTTTCAGAAGTTACGGTAGTTTGTGTTTGTCTTGGGATGCTGATTTCAAATCAGTCTTAGCAACGCTGGTATTTGCTGTATGAGGAACTTGTCCCAGTTGATATAATTCAATCCATTAGTCTTTTTCCTGCAGCTTCCTGAAAATTTGTAGGTTGAGTGCTTCATTTTCTTTAGTACATTCAGTAGTGTGTGGGAGTGAAAGAATTTCAATAATGTAAACATACCGGTACATCAAAGAAAGCAACATAATCGTCTCCAAAAAGTCACTGAGATATTTCTACCCGCTATGCCCCTCAACGACGCCGACATTGTTTATCATATTGCCGGCAGTGTTTATCATATTTCGTTAAATATAGTATTAATAGGGGTCGGAATGGGGATATTAATATATATTTTTCAATGATATATTCTCTATGATGCGAAGATAATTGAAGTATCGTGAAAACTAATTTTGTTTAAATAGTTTTTCATTTAGGATTGTTACCTTCTACAGATCTATAAAATAATCAGAATATCAAATTCAAAAATGAATACAAATGCGGAAAGGGTAAATATTACTGCATTTGAATAATCGGCTTTTTGAAAAAAAAATCTAATTTGACAGTAACTTGCGTTTATAAAATTTTGCATATAAGAATAAATATGTATCACATGGTGACTATCCATTTTCTTTATCCAACCTATTTATATCAAAACATTATAATTTGTAGTTATAATTAATATCATATAATATCATATGATCATATGTTTGAGGATGAAAACAGATAAAGTCGTCGAAACGTCACCGTATACTGTTTTTTTTTAAATAATTTCTGTGTTGTTGTGGTACTTGTTTTTGAGTGCCATGCAGTTTTGTGTTATTGAATATTGAATAAAATTGTAGATGTGTAATTCTGCTATAGCGGTGAGGGGATTCATTAGAGATAATATCCATTTTGTGCATTTAGAAACTTGAGTTTCTAACAAACTGACCATACCACACAGTTCCTTACGGCTTTGAGGAATGATTGATTCTCTCTCGTTAGAGATCATTGTAAAACACAAATATGGCGTCTACACCACTATGTCTACGCTACTACGTCAACTAATCAGATATCATTTTGATGTGAAGTAAAATATATAATATTAGTTTATAAACTTCTGTTCGGAATTGACGATTAATCATGTCATTGTAATATTCAGTTGAAATATTTTATTGGCACTCTAGCAAACAAGTGGCCTTTTGGGACACATCAACTTTGTTATCTGTCAATTAACCTAAACTTGTCAAAATAAAAATTCCATTTGCATTTGAAAACTATAAGATATTTCACATTGTGGATAATTTTACTCATTTTATTTCACTTAATTCAGTAAATGCTTTGCTAATTCTCCGAAAGGCAAACATTTTTGGCATGTGGCCTATGCGTTAAGCCTTCCCTTGGTAGTAGATGAATCATAGTTTCAAACAAAACATAGTAGAGTTTATTTTTCAGGTAATTTCCATCTTGTTCGCATTGCAAGGTTGTATTTGGTATAAATATATGAGTAAGTAGTGCTGACGTAAGTGAATGACATGTGTGTAATACGCATATCAAAGTATATTTTAAGGATGTTATAATATGACGAAGTTCATCATACCTCACAATTTTACCACAGTTTGTTTGTACTTTTCAAGATATAAATATGATTCAGGTCAGTTTTTATACAACGCCGGAAGTTAGGACTTGAAACTCCTGAAAATATAACAATTTCAATTTTGAACGTATTATGTTAATATCTTTATGATGCTATCCTTCATTTTCAAAACGAAAATCAGATATACATTCATACAGAAACATCTATTTTGACTTTCTTTGTCTATAATAGGAAGTAAAAATATTTGACAAAAATATCCATATTTGAATGTTTTCCATCTGTAATTTTAGATATAAACGCCATATGAATTATTTCAAGTAACTCTTTCTGTAGGATGGAAAACAAATAAATCATTGCTCACACAGAAATTAATGCGTTGAGGGCTCAACCATACTTACATCTACAATAATAAAAATAAATAAACTCTCGGGTCGGGTGAAATTAATAACGGTAGGTTCAATCCCATACATTGTTGCTATCTTCTTGATACACCACACGATAATTTTAATGATGGGAAAATCTTGATGTTTACCATTAGCGGTAAGGTGCGCTACAAAAGATGACTCAACTACTTCCTGTTCATTATCAACGCGCCAGATTTAACGTTAATCCCACAAAATTTTGTTGAAATAAGTGGGAATATACAAGGTGGTGTTTAAATATTTGAAAATATGTCACTAGGTGTGATGGTGAGTGAAAATTATATTTGCGATATGTGACTCCACTGAGATTTGATATTTAGAAAATAATGTACTATGATCTAATGTTTTTTCCATTTTTGACCAACATTTCCTAAACTCTAGCAGTTAAGAAAATTTGTTTTGTTTTTTTGGTTCCAGTTCTTTCGAAATCTCCATTTTGTTCCCAGTGAATTGAATTTTCAATTATTAATTACACATTTTTTATCTTTACCTGGATTGTTCACTTCAGAAACACTTTTTATATTTTCGGTAAATTACTCAAATAGATTTTATGCAATTTTTTCAATTTCCAGTTTTCATTTCAATATTTTTCTTCTTTAGGAAAGTCGACTGATAATTTTCAGGCATTTTATCAAACAATTCCCGAAGAAATTTTTGAAGTATTGGCTTCAGGAAAACTCCTTGATGATTTTTTTTCACAGATGATGAATGATGATGATGATGATTTTTTTCATTGATGATGAATATGATTGATTTTATACTATATGAAATAAATCAAATAAATGATATGATAGGTTTCATAAGTTTTTTATTTTCAGTTTTTGGTTCAAATTGGTCTTTTTAATGTGTGATTCATGTGAAAAATTAACAATTCTAAACTACAAATCATGAAATTATAAAACAACAACAAAAATTAATAGGCACTCCGTTGCGACTTTATTGATTCCAGTGGCGGATTTGTTTTTTACACGAAATTCACTCGAATGATAATTTCGAGACATTTATGAACTTTTCGCTTATCGAAATATACTCAATGGATTTTTTCACACAGCTCCTTGAAATGAAATTCAACCTTTTGAGAGAAAAAAAATCAATTGATGCTGTGTAAGCTATGGATTAACGAGGTTTTACTTTCCAACGTGTCATTTCCAGCAACCGAGTTGTGAACATTGATTCAATGTCATCTTTCGGACGAACAATGTTCATTAAGTATCGTCTAAACCGTGCTAGGGATAGCACATCAAAATATAAGACCTCGTTAATTTTCAGCACGCTAAAAGTTAGAATTCTAAGGGTTGTTGTTCGTAAGGGAGTATCGGCTTTTCAACGGAAAAATGCATTTCGAAGAAGTAATATAGTTAGTTGACTGCCCCTCGTATATCACAGCGAGTGGAAGTCGAGCCGGAAAAGAGGTTATTGTAAAAATACAAGAGTTGTAAAAATACAGTAATATGTGTTGTATTGGGTATGAACAGTGTGTTTTACTTAGATTCTATCCGATTAGAGCCCATAGTATTGAGTGAACAACAAGAAAGTTAGAACCATTTTTTACATTTCATCGAACAATTCATAAACCAATGAAGACATGAAAAACTGTTTCGGCTATTTTCTAAGATGAATGAAATTGTCAAATCGATCTTCAGTAATTTCAGAAATGATTGGAAATTAATGAAAATGTTTGAATATGTTCCTAATCGGGTAGTCAGAAAATATATGACTGGTGAAATTTTCAAGTTGATATTTCAATTCGTTCTTGAGATAATTTATCCTGAAATCTTTTCAGCACAGCAAAACGAATAGCTCTTAAATCGTCAGGTCGTGTCGTAGAATGCTAATTTTAAAAGCAGTTGTATGTTGCATACGTATGTTTGACGTTCATTTCTTATTGAAGTCAAAATATCATCACTAAAGTTACTGTCCACTGGCGGTAGTGAAAATGACAGCTTTTACTGCCGCCGGCATTGTGAGTAATCATTACATCATGCATTTTCCAAGTCTAAAGACAATTTTCGTATTTTTAAGAAAAAATGAATGTTTCATTTATAGTTGTAGAGTTTTGTGTGGCACACATTTATGTCGGACTATCCTGCTCCACTCTTGCCATACGAAACATCACTTTTTCTCCGATTGAAACAATCACTATTATCTGTTCTAATCTATCTAATCAATACAAAACTTCATGAGTTAAATGTACTCCAGTCTTTTCGGGATTAATCAAGTCTTCTAAATATCAAGAAAACCGGAGATATATTTTTGTATCCATTCAATAGTCGAAAGTTTATTAGTTTTTTTTCGAGGAAGCGTTATATAGAATGAGTTTTTGTTGAAACTTGAAATTTTTCGAATGAACTGAAAATATATGCCTTCTCAGTGTTTTACCCCAATTGGAATATTAAGAATAAATAAATATCTCCACTCCATAACTTTCTCGTATGTTAGAGGTGGTTGATAATGTTTCGTGCCGCACTTCATTAGTTCGGACTTCCATTGCCTACTATGATATAAATTTATTTGATATCCCTGAAATAATCTGTGAAAAATTAAAAAAGATCAGCTGAAAAATAACAGTTATATCAATAAAAAAACAGCCTATCAGGCTAGCATGGCGAATTCAGTAAAATTGACAAAATAATACATCAATTTGTAGCTAAATAGTTGCTATTTAGTTGCCAAAACGATTTTGTTGCTCGTGCCGATCCCTAGAAATCGCAAATAATGCTATCGTGATATAAAGGTAGCAAGGTTACTCAAAAAATTATATACTTTTCTTTTGATCTTTACAGAAGATTTAGTTACTATTTAGTTACTAAACCTTGGATATAGCGAAAAATTTTTAAATAATTTTTTTCAATTATCTGATCTTGTTACTTGAAATTGGTTTTTCCTGGAATTAAAGATGTTTAAATTTGTTGCTCACCAAGAATATACTCAAGTACACCTTGAGAATCAGCAACAAAATAGTTGAAACCTATTGACCGATTTAATTTTTCTTTCATTTTCCACGTTCTTGCTATTTTCAAACTGGTTTTCCTTAGAATAAAAAGTGTTTCAAATTTGTTGCTCACCAGGAGTATACTCAAATATACCTTGAGTATCAGCAACAAAATAGTTGAAATCGATTGGCCGATTTTTATTTTTTTATTTCATTTTTATAGTTCTTGCTACCTTGAAACTGGTTTTCCTGACAACGAAACGTGTTTTAAATTCGTTGCTCATCAGGAGGGTACTCAAATATACTCCGAGAATCAGCAACAAAATAGTTGAAACCGATAGGCCCATTTTTATTTTATTTTTTTTAATTTTCCTCGTTCTTGCTACCTTGAAACTGGTTTTCCTTAAAATGAAAAGTTTTTCAATTTTGTTGCTCACCAAGAGTATACTCAAATACACCTTGAGTATCAGCAACAAAATAGTTGAAACCTATCGGCCGATTTTTATTTTTTTTTATTTTCCACGTTCTTGCTACCTTGAAACTGGTTTTCCTGGGAAGGAAAAGTGTTTCAAATTTGTTACTTATCAGAAGGGGACTCAAATACACTCCGAGAATCAGCAACAAAATAGTTGAAAGCGATCGGCCGATTTTTTAATTTTTTAGAAGAATACTCAAATATCCCTGGAGGATGCGCAACAAAATAGTTGAAACCGATCGGCCTATTTTCAAAATTTGTTTTTCATTTTCCTTGTAATTGCTATCATAAAACTGGTTTTCCATAAAAAAAAGATTTTCAACTATTTTGTTGCTAATGCTCAAGGTGTACTTGAGTATACTCCTGGTGAGCAACAAATTTGAAACACATTTTATTCTAAGGAAAACCAGTTTCAAGATAGCAAAAACGAGGAAAATGAAAAAAAACCTTGAAAATCGGCCGATCGGTTTCAACTATTTTGTTGCTGTTACCCAAGGTGTAGGTATTTGAGTATACTTCTGGTAAGCAACAAATTCAAAAACCACTGTATTCCAGAAAAAAAACGGTTTCAAGATAGCAAGAACAGGGAGAATTTAAAAAATATTAAAAATCAGCCGATCAAGACCAACTATTTTGTTGCTGATTCTCGGAGTGTATTTGGGTACCTTCCTGATGAGCAACACATTCAAAACACTTTTTCTTCCCAGGAAAACCAGTATCAAGATAGCAAGAACGAGGAAAATGAAAAAAAATTAAAAATCGGTTGATCGGTTTCAACTATCTTGTTGCTGATACTCAAGGTGTATTTAAGATTACTCTTGGTGAGCAAAAAATTTAGAACATCTTTAATTCCAGAAAAAAACAGTTTCAAGATAGCAAGATCAGAAATAATTGAAAAAAATTATTTAAGAATTTTTCGCTATATCCAAGGTTTAGTAACTAAATAGTAACTAAATCTTCTGTAAAGATCAAAGAAAAAGTATATAATTTTTTGAGTAACCTTGCTACCTTTATATCACGATAGCATCATTTGCGATTTCTAGGGATCGGCACGAGGAACAAAATCGTTGTTTTGGCAACTAATTAGCAACTATTCAGCTACAAATTGAAGTATTATTTTTGCAATCTGCTGGATTTGCCATGCTAGCCTGATAGAGCTAAAAATAAAAACTAAAATTACAGTGAAAAAAAAACAAGCAACAACCAAAAATAAAAATTGAACTATTAACACGAGATGGCAATGATAATGATAAAAATCATTAACAAGAAATGAAGATCAAAAATTAAAATATTCCAAACCAAGTTACTTCTCGACTTTCCAATTGTTAGTATCCACAATCGGGTTATCACCCGAAAATGATTGTGGATACTATATAACAATCGAAACGTCAATTTTTAATTTTCATTTCTTGTTAATAATTTTCATTTTTCATTCCGTTTCAATAGTTCAATTTTTATTTTTGGTTGTTGCTTGTATTTTACTTCATTGTAATTTCAGTTTTTCGCTTGATATAATTCTTATTTTTCAGCTAATCTTTTTTAATTTTTTGCAGATTCTTTCAGAGATTTCAAATCAATTCATATTATATTAGACAATGGAAGTTCGAAATGAACTTTCTCGTACTTCTCAACTTTCAAAAATACACAACAATTTAGCCATTTCATCAGTTCGGACTTCCATTGTCTACTATAATATAAATTGATTTGAAATTCCTTAGAAAATATTAGAGGGATCAACCGAAAATAACAATTTTATTTGAACAAAAGAACTGAAATCACAAAGAAATAACATAAAACCAAACAACAACAAAAAATAAAAATTGAAATATTAATAAAAGCTGAAAATTGAAAATTATTATTAACAAAAAATTTCAAACCAAGTTATGTCACAACGTTTCGATTGTTAGTATCCACAATCGTCTTCGGGTGATAACTGGACTTATTCCTCCGAGATCCGACTATTCATAGGCCATTCGAGTGATTTCACCTATTCCCTCTTCTCTCTCTGCTTCATTGGTTTTTAGCGGTAGATGACCGTTTGGTGGGAGTTGGTGGTTATTCGTTTGATTAGAGGTTTCCGAATGTTACGTATCTCTACGCTAGCTTGACTAAATGCGTTGTTGGACAACATATACGCGGCTTCTTTGAATTTTCTCCCAAACCAGTGTTCCTCTTTGTTGATGATTTCAGCTTGAGCCCACTTGATATTATGTTGATGAGCCCAAACATGCTCTGCTATTCAGGATTTGCTGGTTTCTCCTCGCTGTATGTGTTTCTTGTGCTCAGCAATGCGAACTTTCAATGGCCTCTTAGTTTCACCGATGTATGATTCTCCGCACTCGCAGGGTATCCGGTAAATGCAATTCTTGGAATCGCAGTCCGCGTTTGGTGGCCTGGTTTTCGTGAGGCTGCTACGGTTAGTGTTCCCAGATATGAATGAGGTCCTGATGTTATACTTGGACCCAATCCTTCGTATCCTTTCCGATAATCCTCTGATGAAGGGAAGTGCAAGTACTGGTTGTGGAGGCTTCTCTTCCTTATGGATCTCTTGATATCTTCTAGCTAAAGCCTGTTCTACCATCACTCTGGAGTAACCATTTCGCTGAAGGTCGTTTTTGATGATGCCTAGTTCCCTTTCGAGACCTTCCTTTGTATTACAGAGCCCGAAGGCACGGTCAAGTAGAGTCCTGATGATTCCTCTCTTAGTCGATTGATGGTGGTTGGATTTCTGGTTCAGATACTGTCCTGTGTGAGTGGGTTTTTTGATATACAGATGTTTTCCATTTAGTGTCGGTTCTCTTCACCAATACGTCCACGAAAGGCAATTCGTTGTGGACTTTCTTTTTCATTGTGAAAGTGATGGAAGGACTTACGTTGTTGATGTGCTTCAGGAAAGTGTAGGTATAGTTCTGCATTCCCATGGTTCCATATCATGAAGGTGTCGTCTACGTATCTCAACCAGACTCGGGGCTTCTCGTGGACTTCTTCAACGGAATGGTTGCTCCAGAGTGATGGGAGAACATTGTTCAGCTAGAAGACAGCAAGAGCTCAACAAAGAAGAGAAGCCTACACAACCAGTACTTGTACTTCCCTACATCAGAGGATTATCGGAAAGGATACGAAGGATTGGGTCCAAATATAATATCAGGACCTGCTTTAGAGCTGGGAATACTATCCGTAGCAGCTTCACAAAAACTAGGCCACCAAACGCGGACTGAGATTCCAAGAATTGCATTTACCGGATACCCTGCGAGTGCGGAGAATCATACATCGGTAAAACTAAGAGGCCATTGAAAGTTCGCATTGCTGAGAACAAGAAAGACATACAGCGAGGAGAAACCAGCAAATTCGGAATAGCAGAGCATGTTTGGGCTCATCAGCATAATATCAAGTGGGCTCAAGCTGAAATCATCCACAAGGGGGAACACTGGTTTAGGAGAAAATTCAAAGAAGCCGCGTATATGTTGTCCAACACAACATTTAGTCAAGCTAGCGTAGAGATACGTAGCATATGGAAACCTCTTATCAAACGAAACACGACCAACTCCCGCCAAACGGTCATCTCCCGCTAAAAACCAATGAAGCGGAGAGAGAGAGGAGGGGATAGGTGAAAGCACTCGAAAGACCTATAAATAGTCGGATCTCGGAGGAATAAGTCCAGTTATCACCCGAAGACGATTGTGGATACTAACAATCGAAACGTCGTGACATAACTTGGTTTGAAATTTTTTGTTAATAATAATTTTCAATTTTCAGCTTTTATTAATATTTCAATTTTTATTTTTTGTTGTTGTTTGGTTTTATGTTATTTCTTTGTAATTTCAGTTCTTTTGTTCAAATAAAATTGTTATTTTCGGTTGATCCCTCTAATATTTTCTAAGGAATTTCTCAAATCAATTTATATTATAGTAGACAATGAAAGTCCGAACTGATGAAATGGCTAATTTGTTGTGTATTTTTGAAAGTTGAGAAATACGAGAAAGTTCATTTCGAACTTCCATTGTCTAATATGATATGAATTGATTTGAAATCTCTGAAAGAATCTGCAAGAAATTAAAAAAGATTAGCTGAAAAATAAGAATTATATCAAGCAAAAAACTGAAATTACAATGAAGTAAAATACAAAAACCCGCTAAAAACCAATGAAGCGGAGAGAGAGAAGAGGGGATAGGTGAAAGCACTCGAATGACCTATAAATAGTCGGATCTCGGAGGAATAAGTCCAGTTATCACCCGAAGACAATTGTGGATAATAACAATCGAAACGTCTTTACATAACTTGGTTTGAAATCTTTTAATTTTTATTTTTCATTTTTTGTTAACAATAATTTTTAATTTTCAGCTTTTAATAATATTTCAATTTTTATTTTTTGGTTGTTGTTTGGTTTTATGTTATTTCTTTGTAATATCAGTTGTTTTGTTCAAATAAAATTGTTACTTTTGGTTAATCTTTTCAATATTTTCTCAGAAATTTCAAATCAATTTATATTATATTAGACAATGGAAGTCCGAACTGATGAAGTACACCACGAAACATTGTCAACCACCTTCAAACAAACAAATTAGCCAATTTCATTAGTAACTGATCCGAGCTATCGTAGCGCCTAGAAACCCATTCCATTCCGTATTCCTCTAAAGTAAGTGCACGTCTTCAATATCCCAATTGCATTGCAAAAACACAAAACAAGATTAGATCAATGGAGTTTCAGGCGAACAGGATGGGATTACAAGAAAACCCTCGAAAGTGGCGATTTTCTCGGATTCAACTAACCCGAATTGCACAACTGATTAGTCGAGATTGTCTGGAAATAGCCGCCAAAACAAATTGGTTTCGTTAGGGGGAACACAGACACATAACGGCAATTTGAGAGTAAGACAACGAATGCAAAGAGCCCCAAGGATTAATTGGTGTTAAACAAGCACTTGAGTTAATTCACTCAATCTGTTCAGATTCAATTCATCGAGATTCGATTAACACGTTGGGTTTCCCGGAATATTCTACACACGACCGAAGATAAAGGGTGACATATATTATTATACAGAATGATAATACCATAAAATGCTTATACTTATATAGTACGCGCCACTAAGATAAGATTTTAATGCGCATTTAAAACCAAATTGTATTCGCCCCAAAGATAGCTATTGGTCACACAAACTGATGTCAATAGTACATTGGCTAAATATGACTTAAGTGGGCGGAGTCTTTCAACACAGAACGATTTCACGTTTCTGCGCTGACTCATTCAAGTTGGCGAGTATTTAAAATTTGACTATCAGAATTGGGATTTCGGACACTATAGGAGATAGGATGGCACTTGGGGCAAAGTTATTGAAGTAACAGTTCATTCTGACATTTTTACTGGACAGTTTACAAAACCCCAACACGTGTTTCGGTATACAATAGCTTCATGAAGCGTTTCCATACTACAAAGTTGTGCACTCATGTAACTAACGAGATCTCAGTCTACTCCATTTCTTGACGACGCTAACTTGGCTATATACTCGCGTCGAGAGTAGTGTTGCAGTGAAATTGAATAAGTTTAAGCCACAATAAATCCTCGGCGTGTTTCAGCTGAGGGTAGAATAGTTCACTATTCCATACGTGGTACAGCGCCATGACAGTAGGTTATCCGTATTTTGGGAAGTAATTGGATTCATATCTGGAAAATTGGCAAATATAGGTTGTCTAATATGCGTTTTTTCAACACAAAGTCTCTATCGATCCATAAGTTTCCCCGTATTTTAGTCATTCATTTTAAAAGATTTTCTCAAACAGAAAGATTTAGAGGCAGTTAAATGTTGTCATCGAATTTCCTCTAGATGGATTAGACATGAACAATTATGCAACAGAAAATGTGACTCCTTGTCGTTATAATTATATGCACTGTCGAATTACAGTGGATCTACCTACAGCGGACATTGTACAGCATTCTGCAGACATCCTTATACTGGCACGTGGCACGAATACAATGATTCACACGTGTCACCAATTTCACCAAAATCGCTTATGAGTGGAGATGCATACCTTCTCTTTCATGAAAAGGAACAAACAAGTTCGCACCTTTGATCGTTTTGAAATGTTATTTTTGTACCGTTGTTCTTAATGTTATAATGAATTAGTTATGTAAGATTTATGTTATCTTATATGTAAAGTTGATTAATAAAAAAATATATATACATACGTATTTATATATTGTCAGGTTAGATCACATTAAAGAAACATCATCAAATAAAATACCAAATATCATAATGAGCTGTCACTAGTATACTTCTTCAATGATGACTTGATTTGATTTATTGAATTACTTGCCTTCTTTCACAAATTGTGGTAGTTTATTAAATTCGTGTAAGTTTTTATGAAATATACTATTCATTCCAAATTCAGTGTTAATTTTATCAATGTAAATTGTTATTTCTTCTCGTATTGTAATCATGAACTTCATTATTTCTCGATGACAATTTTTCAAAGTAATTGGGTAGCATTAGCAAATAATGTACGTTCAATATTGCGTAACCAGCTACATCAAAACTTTTTTTATTGAAATTATTATTTACAATTTCTGCTTTGTTAGTTTTGTCAATATCTCTAAGTTCATTAATTGTTATAGGTGCGTATTCAGTGTAATTAGTTGATATAACAGGGTAGTCATGGGTCCATTGCTGTACATTTTGGAAAACTGGTGTTATTTCATTTACACTATGTACCAAATTTTAAATTGAAATGTTATAATTTATTTATAAACTCAGCGAGAAAGTAATATAAATCATGAAATTATGAAACAACAACAATAATTAATTGGCGCTCCGGGGCGACTTCATTGATTCCAGTGGCGCATTTGCTTTTTCAGCTGCAGGAAAACCCGGAAAAACCTGCAGCACCACATCATCTGCCAATGTCGTCTCTTTCATAAAACAAAATGTAGGGTCTCTCCAGAGGCTCCAATGAATTCGATACATCGTTTAAGTTTGACTATTGTCAATGCGTAATAATGACCAGATTCAATTCCAGAACCACAGTGAACAATGACTGCATGAAGATTATAATAGTGGTCTGCTAGATTGAACTGTTCATCTATTTTGAACCTCCGTAAGAGTTTGGTGCTTCCGTCAGAGTTTGAGTCATGTTTGAAAATCATCGGTGTTATTATTAGATTGACTAGTGCCTCAGTCAATGTCTAGTTCCTTATTTAAAATAACATTTTAATGATCTCAAACTGAGTACGGCTGAAAACATCTTATTTTGGCTCAACAAGTTTTTTAAGACACTTTCCCATTTCCATACTATTATTTTTATTGTTATTCAGTTTTTCTCGAAAACGTGTCCACCATACCACGACCTACGAAACCTTCATTTTAAACAGTTACAAAAAATATATTAGCCCTATTGATTTGACATCATGGTTTTTGATTTTAGTGAACTAATAATGTATCAAAAATGTTTCATAAAACAGCGAAAATTAAAAAATAATGCATTGTCTTTTTTATACAAAATATAAAAACTATTTCAAAATATGTTCATATGTTTTTGCAAGACATTTTTCGTTTGAATGTATTTTTCATTTCTGGGAAAGAAAGGTTTCAGCTTTCTACTTCTCCACCTCTATACAAAAATAAACTTCCCAAAAATTTCCCAAACTGAAAATATACCGCTTTCACTTTTCTCATTTGTATTATATATTTTTTGTTTTCTCTTGAGATTTCTCGAAATTAATCTAAAATAAGTATTTGAAAAAATTACTTTTGGCCAATTCTGAATATCAATTATCAATAGTTTTTGTGAAAACCCTGTACGAAAAATTTACAAATTTGCTTTATTAATTGTGTAGTAAGAACTTTTTTCCAGTAGTCTCATGACAAATTGAAAAATGTATGAAAATATGGGAAATATATTCGAATGCAAAATATCCAACATGAAGTAAAAATATTTTGAAAACTATGTAAGGTAAATAAGAAGTTTTTTTTAAATTGAGAATAATCATCAAAGTCACAATGAAATAAAAGGCCCACGTCGAACAGCCAGGAAAAAATCGTCAATACCTTGTAGGTACGTTTCTTTCGCTTGCATCGAGAGTTTCTTCGTTTGAGTTAGTCAAGGAAGTACCTGATCATCAGTTTTTGAGATTTTTTACATTTTCGTAATAGAAAATGTGGTCCTTGTCCTTCAAATAATTTTCAAGGTCATGATCCTGGTCAAATCCAAGAACATCGGATAACCAGGAAAATATCTCCAGTATCGTTTTGAAATTTCATTGCTTATTATCATGATATGAATAAATTTTGTCGATAGTTTTGGTCTTGATGTTTTCGAATTATATTTCTTGTTTCTTGCTTATGCTGGAAGAGAGGTAGATCTGACGTACGAACAAGTTACTTGTCCGATTGTATATTTCCTTTTTTTGAAATGACAATAATATGGTTTATATATACACCTTTATCTGATTATGGCTGTAGAAGTATATAGAAAAGTTGTGTCCTTGGACTGTTTTTTCGTTTGTTATTTGTCTTCACAGATGTTATTTTTCTTTGTCACTGTCTTCAATACATGTTTATCATTTGAAGTTAATCCATTTTTTTGGCAATTGATTGAAAACCAAACGGATCTAACAGATTTGAAAGATGATGGTAGTGGTAGATGAATGAAAAGAAGGAAGTAGGGTGTATCATTGAAAAATAAATATAAAGATGAATAATAAGTAGTGAAACACAAAATTCATAATATATCTTACACAGATAAAATGAATCTATTAAGACCAAAGGAAGGGCGAACTTATTCATACAGTTAAAACAAATGCTATTAGTAAACAAGAAAATATTGCGGCTATTCAAAATGAATGAATTCAAAAACAGATTCAAAACTGAGTTACTCGTGAAGTTGTTTGTATCTACCTTACAAGAAGACATCTGTAAGAATTCAGCTGTAAACCAAACCGTTGACCTCAAAGTCACGGGTGAAAGATTTGTTGTGGCCATCAGACCATAATATTTGTACACAAATAAATATCCAAGTGGTTATTTTCGTCTTACATACTCAATCAATCAATCATTTTTGTGAAATACAACTGAGTTTCAGTGGAAACGTATCCGTCTCTTTCGAGGCAAACAATGATTCTTTCAAATATATATCCTCATGTCAAGAACAGATCGAGTTCGTTTCTGATTTTGTCAATTTAATATCCATTTATTTCTTACGGCACACACAATGCTACAATGGAGTCCGTCCATTCATCATATTAATTACAGAAAAACGGCCACTACAAAAAACTATTAATCTTTCGGATGCCACGAACTTTAACTGTTCTTTTCCCTCCTCGAGAATTAATCACGTTCTGGATCGAAAAGGGCGTAGACCAACTGGCGTAGTTTTTCCATTTACAATGCACAACTGCACATAGTAGTTTCAGTTACCTATGGAAAAAAAGAAACAAAACGTTTTGTGATTTTCGTTCGTTATTCAGGATGATACGTGACTGAAACTGAATGGTCTGGTGTGCGAAATAGATTTGATCGACTTTCTCGTGGTAGAAGTTCGAAAGTTCATGATCATCGACTCCAAAATGAATATTGTACAAAGTTGATAAGTTAAACAAAGTGAAAATCAGTAAGTACTCTAGGAATTCACTATAAATTTGGTCAACTATTCCAGGTTTCTTTAGACTCCGGCGTTGAATATTATATGGTCTGAAAAATCGGTAGGCTAACATACAGATGGCGTTACTGGTATCAGATACATATGATTTTTAGCTAACCTCAACTTTCAAAAAACAAATGCACAAATTTCACAGCTGCTGGACTATTAGTTTGTGGGATAGATCATTTTCAGTGAAGCAGTTTTTGTTATTTACAAGAAAATGGTTGAAAAGGAGTTTCGTGTTCTAATATAGCGTTTTTTATAGCGAAAAAAAATACTGTTGAAGCCAAGACTTGCCTTGATAAACATCATTCGGACTCTGCACCAGGGAAATCAACCGTTGGGAAGTGGTTTGCTGAGTTTGAATGAGGTAAAATGAGTACCAAGGAAGGTGCACGCAATGGAGGCCCTAAAGAATATGTTACCTACGGAAACATCAAAAAAGTCCACAAAATAATTTAGGATCACCTCAAAGTGTAGTTGATCAGGATAGCTGAGGCTCTGAAGATACTGAAGATGTGTATGCGAGAGAGGTCTACTCGAAGTGGGGGTCGCCCAAGCTCACAATCGACCAAAAACAACAACGAATTGATTTTTCCGAGTAGTGTTTGAATCTCTTCCACCATAAAAACTCAAATGTATGCCGCGATATGTGACAATGGATGAAACATGGTTCCGAGTGGACTGAACGTGATGCAAAGCGTGTAGTCGGCTGGCAAGGTTTTGGTGTCAGCATTTGGGTATGCTCATAGTATATCATTCAAGGACTATCTTGAAAAAAGAAAAACCATCAACATCCGCTATTACATAGCTTTTAAAGGACGAAATTGTTAAAAATCGGCCCCATTCGAAGAAAATGAAAGTGCTGTTCCACCAAGACAATGCACCATGTCACAAACCAATGCAACGATGGCAGAATGGCATGAATTAGGCTTCGAATCGCTTTCGCATCCACCGTTTTCTCCAGATCTGGCCCCCAGTGACTTTTTCCTCTTTTCAGACCTCAAGAGAATGCTTGCTGGAGAAAAAATCAGCGCTGATAAAGGGATAATCGTCAAAACTGAGCCCAATATTGGAGGTGAAGACGAATCGTGTTATAAAAATAGTTTCCAAAAATTGTATGACTGCTGTAATCGTCTTATCGTCATCGAAGGCAACTATATTGAATAATAATTTCAAATTTCATGAAAAATTTTCTATCTAAGCCTATAAACTTCAGCCCAACTTAGAAGTAATTACTGATAATAAAAGGTAAAAAAAAGTTCGGTAAGTGTTGAATAATTAATTCTGAGACAACAAATAGTTGGCCTGAAGCCAGCGTATCAACCTAATTGAAGAAACATATCTTGATACTGAAGAGCCGTCGTCACATATTTGTACAAACTTTAAATTGAAGCCAGATATGTTGATGGTGAAAAATGAAATGAAGTGAAAAATAATACAAATCATTCAGTTTGCAGGCTCTTTTTACCATTTCATAATAATCATTGTGCATGATCTCCCCTGGCAATACATTTGTTAGTTCTCCACAATTCTCATCTCATCATGTGGTTTATATTCGTGGGTAGAAGTTTTCGATGAGAGAGACGTACCTATATTGAAAACTCCGTTTTGGAATGTTATAGGAGAATATTTTCATTGAATGATTTTCTGGGACTGATCCGACAAAGAAAAATATCACACTTCTACTAATAAAAGCTCCCACTGTGACAGCTGTAGATCAGGCTCCCATTATCACACCATCTAAGAATAAAACTGTACAGATCTGTCTGCTACTAAATAAAGAACTGCATTTCTTTGAAAAAAGGTAAATGAGGTTTAAATGTCTGATTTCAAAGAAGAATTATATGATGCAAGACATGAATAGTTGAAATATCCATCAGATATGTGAAATGCATTTCAATGATTTTGAAATGAGTCACTTGTTTTTTTACAGATAGAATTCAATAAGTTAGGGTTGGTAATTGAATCTCGCGTCCTTTTAAAATCAACTCAGGATTTTTTCTGGAAACCATTGTGATTCATTGTTATTCAACGTTTTTCTTTAATGATATAACTTCAACTGTCAGGTATGCTGAATTTCTGCTTCTGAAAATGATTGTTTTCAACTATAAAATGGTTAGTTTGTTGGTCTGGTACCAGACTCAATTTCGTTCTATCTCTCTTTTAGGCCAACTCATTTTAATTACTGAAAAATCAATTCCTAAAATAAAGCAAAGAATCGGATACAACACACCTTGAAATTATTTTTCTGACACCAATTAACGTTTTCGACTCATATTGTCTCAATAACTACCAAAAACCGCAAATTATATAGTGTGATACGTTAATAGATCTCTTACATTAGATAAAATTTGTAGTTTGGAGTTGGAATTGAAAAAAATCCGAGATTTTACCGAGTTTTATTTTTTAACAAATGCCTTCGACTTCCCTGTATATTACGTTCTGTCTTTACACGCCCCAGTAAGACATTGTATGACGAAACACGTTATGGATTTCCATCAAGTATTGGCCAATTCCATCTTATATATGAACAAGTTAATGACGTCGCCATAGGCAGTCCACTTAATCCAGTAGTGGCGAATTTATAAATGCAAAAATTTTAAATGAGAGCCATTCAAATTTCACAAAAAACGGCCGAAGCACTGGTTGAGGTATCTAGATGACACGTTCGTTGTTTGGAGCCATCTGAATAACTTTCATTCGAAAATCCAGTTCACCATGGAATCAGAAGAGAACTCCAAATTCTATTCCTTGATGGTTCAGTCATCAAGGAAGGTAATCAACTAGGCCATAAGGTGTACAGAAAAAAAACACGCACAGATCGATACCTAGATAATGGATCCAAACGTTATCCAAAACAAAAACGAACCATCATCAACACCCTAGTGAACAGAGCTTTGTGAATATATGAAGAAAGGTACGTCGACGACGAAATAAAATACCTAATCACTCTGTTACAAGCAAACGGCTACGACAGAAAAGACATAATCCGCGATACGCGTGCAAGGAAGAAGAAGAGAGATACCAGTGAAGATCAACCCCAAGGCACTGTCCATCTGCTATATATAGAAGGTGTCACCAACCAAATCGGGAAAGTCTCAAAGATGGAGAAAATTCACATCGTTTTCAAACCAACGAAGATAATATCGGAGTATCTGAGATCAGCAAAAGACAGCAGGGATCCACTCAAGTCAGCGGGAGTTTACAGGATTCCATGTAACTGTGGTAAAGTTTATATCGGTCAAAAGAAAAGGAGCTTTGGTACCAGCCTAGGCTAGGACAAGCGGAGTTGCCGGTTGGGATAGACCGAGAAGTCTGCAGTCACTGAACATGCACTGACCGACGCGACGCGACGGGGAACACAAGATCCTGTTCGAAAACACTGCAAAAATGAATCTTGTGAAATCACATAATATTACGTTGGCGTTTTTGTAACCAATATCACAGGGATTTCTGTGAACGTCATATTACTAAATGAATTCGGTGAAAACTCCTTGTGAGAATACATATTGGGTCATACGATTTTACCATACAAGTACGGTAATTTTCACAATCTCGTTTGTAATTTTCGACCATAAATGCAGGGAATCACATGGCTTATTATGCATGTATTACAGTTTTAATGATAATAATATTAATACTTTTATTACAAAACGATCATCACAGGACAGGTTTACAAAAACAAGTTAAAATGTATTTACAATGTCTATAAATCGGGGGGGATGAAAATATTTAAATATTGAGGCATAGTACAAACCTTAAAATGTTAAAACAATATTCTAATACAAAGACAAGAATTTAAGTATATAGCTGAATTTAAGAATCTGAGACACAAAATGGTTATAGTTTACCAGGCCGTCTGAGGGGGTGAAAATGGGGTGGAAAATTGAAAAAATGGTATCTTCGAAAATTGAATCTGTGTACCTACAAATTTGAGATATGTTATCTATCATGATTTATTCGACAGAAAAAACTTCACGTCACAGTTTATCAGGCCGTCTGAGGGGGTGAACATGGGGTGAAAATATAAAAAAATGCCTTTACATGAAAAATCGAATATGTACACCTACAAAATGATATATGTTATTTCTGACGATCTATTCAGTTGAAGAAACTTCACGTTATAGTTTTCCAGGCCGTCTGAGGGGGTGAAAATGGGGTGGAAAATTGAAAAAATCGTATCTTCGAAAATTGAATGTGTACACCTACAAGATTGATATGTTATTACTGACACCCGATTTGACGAGAAAAACTTCACGTTACAGTTTTCCAGGCCGTCTGAGGGGGTGAAAATGGGGTGTAAACTTGAAAAAATAATATATTTAAAAATTGAATTTGTGCACCTACAAGATTGAGATATGTTATTTCTGACACCCGATTTGACGAGAAAAACTTCACGTTATAGTTTTCCAGGCCGTCTGAGGGGGTGAAAATGGGGTGGAAACTTGAAAAAATCATATATTACAAAATTGAGTTTGTACACCTACAAAATTGAGATACATTATTCTTGATACCCGATTTGACGAGAAAAACTTCACCTTAAAGTTGTCCAGGTCGTCTGAGGGGGTGAATATGGGGTGGAAACTTGAAAAAATCATATGTTCAAAAATTGAGTTTGTAGGTACACCTACAAAATTGAGATACGTTATTTCTGACACCCGATCTGACGAGAAAAACTTCACGTTATAGTTTTCCAGGCAGACTGAGGGAGTGAAAATGGGGTGGAAACTTAAAAAATCATATATTTGAAAATTGACTGTACACCTACAAGATTGTTACAATTGTTATAATTAATAAATAGTGTACAATGTTTTCAAAAACATGCTCTAACTCTACTCTAACTCTAATGTTCTCCTTTGCTTTGGTTTAATGGTTTATGAAAATCAAGACGCTGATATGTTTCTTTGAGGCTATTTATTTCTACAGTTCAATCATATATGTATTCATATAGAGCATCTGAAAGATACTGACTTTGTAGCGTTGTCAGACTGTTACCGAAGTATCAATCCTACATACATCACACTAGCATTTATCCATTAATTACATTAAACAACTAATATTTTGCAAAAGTTTTCAGTCTTCTCAGAACTGAAAAACTCTGACACGTTGTTTTTATTTATTGAATCGATCATCAGAAGAATCTCAATCTTGTAGGTGTTCAAATTCAATTTTCAAATATATGATTTTTTGAAATTTCTACCCCCTCAGACGACTTGGTAAACTATGACGTGAAGTTTTTTTCTGTCGAATAGATCATGATGAAAATCATACCTCAAACTTATAGGTGTACACATTCAATTTTCGAAGATACGATTTTTTAAACTTTCCACCTCATTTTAACCCCCTCAGACAGCCTGGAAAACTATAACGTAAAGTTTTTCTCGTCAAATCGGGTGTCAGGAATGACATATCTCAACCTTGTAGGTGTACAAACTCAATTTTTGAATATGATTTTTTCAAATCATCACCCCATTTTCACCCCTTCAGAAGGCCTGGAAAACTATAACGTGAAGTTTTTTCAGTCGAATAGATCATCAGGAATAACATATCTCAATTTTGTAGGTGTACAAAGTCGATTTTTCATGTTGAGACATTTTTTGATCTTTTCACCCCGTTTTCACCCCCTCAGACGGCCTGGAAAACTATGACGTGAAGTTTTTTCTGTCGAATAAATCATCAGAAGTAACATATCTCAATTTTGTAGGTGTACAAATTCGATTTTTGATTTTACGATTTTTCAAAATATTTCCACCCTCTTTTCACACCTTCAGACAGTTTAATAAACTAGAACGGCTCTGTTTTTTTACTGATTCAGTCAATAAGCGTATCATATTAAAAAATGGTAGGTGTGCAGAGTCGGTAAATGAAAAAATAATAATGCTATATTTTTTTCCCAGAGTAATTTGTGGATGTGGATAACTTCACACCCGTAGTAAAGTCACCCAAATCGCCCGGGAAGTACGCGCGACCCGCCGTTACAAAAAGTTCGCGAAAAGTCAGCACTATCAATGAAGAAGAGTGCTTCGACCTCGCCACTGCAGATAACGTTTGAAGATTATAAACAAAGAAAACCACGGCAAAACTCGGAAACCAACCAAAACATTGACGCCAACCGTGAAAGCCTACATTCCTATAATGAATAGTTTGTCATGATTTCAATTTATAAGCGCGTCATTCAAGTATTTATTTTCATGAATAATTCATGAATTGTTATTCCAGTTTCATTAAAATAAACGTAGTTCACAATTTTGTACAACCCTGCTATCAACACAGTCCGAATTGATTGCAACGAATAGTCATATATTATTCATGAGTGCGAAAAATAATTACAAATTGTTACAATGGCAGTCACAAAAGTGAACCCAGCTCGTACCTCATTATTCTGGAGTTGTCCTTGCCTTGATCCGACTATTCCTTGACCCTGACGACACTAAACAGCATATGCCTCAATCTCATCACTCCAAATACGTAGAGAATACAAAGCGATTGTGATGTAACAAACGCCAAGAAGACATCCATTTAAAATGTAAATTCCTCGTTGAATGGTGGAAACAATGGTTACATTTAGTGAACGTGATATTTCGCATTCTGAAGTAAATTAAAAGTTCAACTCGTTTTATGTGTTTCTTTACTTGTTGCCGACAACGAAACGGAGATAACAAATTCACTAGGAGATACGAGTATAGCCGCGATTTATAGCAAGTTTGCAGTCGGAGACTTTTCTCACGTCTCTGTCAACTACTTTTGTTTTATAGTTATAGGAAAAATGAATTTTTCGTTCGTTAAAACCGTGAAAATATTATTTGGAATGTAAGTTCTACCATTTTGCTATTTCCGAAATATTAAGCAATCCAAACTATATTCATCAAACAAACAAAGATAGATGCGTAATCAAAGCATGATCACCACCTGCACGCATCGATGATGCGGTTTCTTAATTCCTCTAAACCGCGAACAGGAGTACGATAAACCAAATGCTGTAAATGGCCCCAAATAGAGAAATCGGGAGGATTGAGATCCGGGGATCGACTCCTCGACCTATCCATTGATTTGCATATGTTTCAGTTAAATGCTGACGTGCTACTTGACTAAAATGGGCGGGAGCCTCATCATGCATAAAAAACATATCCCTTCTGACGCCCAAAGGAACTTCCTCCAGCAGTACTGGATGCACTTCTCTCAAAAATTGAACGTATGCCTCACCATTTAATCGAGGAGGTAGAAAATGAGGCCCAATTAAATCATCCCCAATAACTCCGAGCCACACGTTAAGAGAAAACTGTTCTTGATGGTTAGTTTCGATAATAGCGTGAGAGTTTTCATCAGCCCATATGTGGTAATTATGAAAATTAATAATCTTGTCCCGAGAAAAACTACATTCGTCTGTGAATTCAATCGTCTTCAGAAAGTCACAATTTCTTCTAATCATTTCCAGCATTCAATTGCAAAATTCAAGACGGTTCGGAAAGTCTCGCGGTAATTGTGCCTGTACTCGTTGCAGATGGTAAGGGTATAAGACTTGTTGCTTTAAAATCCGAAATACCGTCATATGAACATTCAGCTGGAAAGCAATCTTTCTAGCACTGGTAGTAGGTTGTTCTTCAATCAAATTAAGTACTGGTTCCTAAAGCTGTGGTGTTCGTATTTCTCGATGGCGACCACAATCCTGCGTCCTTTTGTCGAATGAACCATATTCTCGTAATCGTTGATGAAATCGAGCAAATATTCTATGTGAAGGATGCTGCCGTTGAGGATACAATTCAGCATATCTTCTAGAAGCTTCTAACCCATTCCCTCCGACAGACCGTAAACGTAATGCATACTGGTTAATTTCTGGCAAAAAAACCCAGGAGACATGTTTTGTTCAGAATGAAACAGGCTATCGGAAATAAATTTTTAAATGGTAAACAAATAATGAGACAAAAAGTTACATTGGAAATAAATTTTAGGGGTTTCGTTTTCCACCCCTTACAACCATGGGATAAACCAAATAAATTTCGAAATGTCACCCAGTTCATTGAGCTCAGGCTGTCGAATTTCTCTGTTGAAAGCTTCGAACTGCGCTAGGGCTGCGCTTATAATTATCATTATTATTATAAGTCGTTTCAAAAAGTACCGAGTTGAAACAAGTCTTTTCGTCACTATCGTTATTACGATAATGAAAATCATCGTTTCGTATAAAAGAAGTTTACCCTATATTCTCGAAATCATACATATTTGTTTTGCACTTTAATAGTTTTGAATTCGGGTGTCTCATGGTTATTTAAAATTTTGAGATGAGAAGAACTACCTCGCGTAGGAGACAATTCAGAAAACTATGCTGTCACTAATACTAAACTGCACAGCTCATCTCTCCATTCTGCCAATATGATTTTTTTGTTTTCTAGAACGAAATTCAGTGTTCAGATCATAGGCATTCCAACGTTTAAAAATCGACACACTGTATGTTAAAGTACTTATTTTTTGGCAATTATTGAGACTATTTATTTCTGGTGAAGTTATTTTAATTTCAATAATAAGCTGTTCACTGACCCCGAACTTAAAAAGCAGGTTCAACTATAATGAATTAAATTGTAAAGGACAGATAAAATGAATACACTTGTCATTTTCAACCAGTCAACAAAACATATAAAAATATACCCACTCATGAATATTTATTACGCAGTGTCGTTACAGATGAGAACTTCATTTGGAGTGAACACATTAAATCAATCAATTCTGAGTGTCTTTATTGTTCGTTCATGAACATTTATCTACTAATTGGTTAGTGTGATGAAAATCAAAACGAGAAATAAAATGGAATCTACGGTTTATGGGATCGTTTACATTTTGAAAGTCAGCAAATTAAATTAATAGTTATTTTTTTGTTATTCGTATCATTATGGAAATATGTTTTCTCTATGACTGAGGTATCAATTTGTTATAACAATAATTACAACATCTATTCGAATAGTAAAAACGTTTGTATTTCACCTCAGATTTGTGATAAGTTACTAAGAGAAAAGTGAAATTAATGATTTGGAATTCCTTCACAAATGAATATTTCCCATAGAAGTCATAGAAAAAGGATATTTGTTCACATGACTCGCTCAAATTATTTACAAACTATATTCTTCATTATAATCAAAATCCTCACTCGTTGTGAAATATACTATTACTCTCAACCTGTGTGACAACAAATCAATGCATAATCAAAACAGGACTCTTTCATATATGGCGGTATAGATGAAATCAGTACCCAAGAAACGGCTGCATGTAGATATTATTTATGGGCAAGGATAACGCTTTATACTTGATTATTACGTAGGCAAAATTTTGTCCCCACAATGTGGGTCTGGGTTTTAATTCTCATTTTTCACGATAAATATATGAAGATGTCGGCAATGTTTTCAGATATATGTCTCGATATGTGTCGATGAACAAACAGCTAATATATTATAGGTATTAGTGTGTGCAGACAGCGTCCTCATTCTGCAAAGATGTTGTTGGTGATGTTGTTCTTGCGCACACTTTTTCACAACACATGAGACACCATAGGTGCTTAGGAAATTAATGGGGATCCCAGTCGGATGGATAGTCCCACTGTCCCAGTTACGACAATCACTATGGAAAGTTCAAAAAATTGATCCCAAAATCCTCTTGGGAAGTCAAAAGCTACTATACACGGTGAAATTCTTTATAAGATGTTTTTCCAAGGATGTTCTTCAAGCAGTAGGGTTAATGGAGCATCCAAGAGAATAATCCATAAAACAATCCTTTCAGAACACTCCATGAACTAAGAAGCGTTCTTGTTCAAATCGTGGCCAAAATATATCCAAGTACATCAACTGATGCCGCTACAAATCCAACAAATCTTTCGGGAGGAAAACCACAGTATTCACAGTACGTTTTCAGCTTTGCTGTATATCCAAGTGATCTCAGTGCGCTAAGTAAAACTGCTATACCATATTAAAACTTCGTACTTGCGCTATGATTGGAATATCTGTCGAAGACTCAGACAATCTGGACTTCTTGGTATCGATGAAACACAATAAGTTATTCAAATTTCAAATCACATTGAAAGGCAAAGCCGGTATTTACCGGCTGACCATCTGACGATCAACAGTGGACTGACAGGCAGTGCTATTCTTCATCGTTGATGTTGACAACAAATATTCAAAAGTGATAGTTGACCACATAAATAAAACTCAGTTTCAGTATGCGTAGTTGACGTATCAAAACTGATAAAGGACGTATGAAATGATCTGCAACTGTTTTCAACTGACGGTTTTGATATGCTAGCACAGGGTTTGACGTTAACCCTGACGTTAACTGTCAGTTATGGTACATAAACTGCCGAGAAATGTTTTGTTACCAAAGTAACGTCAGGAACTAGACTGCCGACAGGTATCTTGATCTTGGCCACAGGTCCATAGAAAGTGTGGGCTGCCAAATACTGAGGAACAATCAATACTTGAAGTAAGACACGAAATAAACGTTATCGTGGATAAAGATCTGAAATATCTTATAAAGACACACGTTCCTCAGATATCTCATTAGATTTTGGTAAATTGTAAATGCTGAACGTTATTGTCTCGCTCAAAAATTCTATCAAGTGAAGAATTATCGATAATATTTGGAAAGTTCACTTTCATTTATCTCTGAAATTCATACAGAAATCCGAATTTCTTCAGTAATCTTTCTTCAGGTACGATCCATTTCTAAAGAGTCGCTATCTTGTTTAACGTAACAAGCGTCGAAAGAACGTAATTTTGTTCTGGTGTTGTTAAAGTGTTTTCAATTGATGGTCACGTGTTCGAACAAAATTTCGATTAAGACCTTGAAGTTTCACCAATATAACTCACAAGGTATGTTACGAATGCAATTTTTGGTTTTTTCTTCTGTTCTAGGGTATATTCTGTATGAGACATGCTCTCAGTTTATTTTTTATATTGTAGGAAGTTTGAATATAATATCTATTTCCAATTCTATTCATTTTTTCACAGAATCCAGTAACATGGGGTTACTTGTGATCGAATCTTGAATAGTCAATCGTTGAGTTAGTTGATGGTTGTCGGATTGGTGTTGCTGTTGATTAAGACATTTTTCATTAAAATATTTTCAGCTGTATCACAAACAATTTTTTCTCTTTCATAGAGACAGTTCATTTCAACTTGTTTAAAAATTGCATGATGATTTGATGTGTAATGGAATTCTTCTCTTGACAAACATCTGTATCAATATGATGTGATGACTTTTTCAACTTAACATGAAAATTTGCTTTGCCAGGATACTTCTGATTGAAGAATGATTTTCAATTTTCACAGTCGTAATTAATTCCAATGCGAAAGTTCAGAAACTATATTGTTTGATATAACTAAATGAGGAAGCGTTCGCGTTCAACTTTCCAGGAGGATTGAACGTGGATTTTCTTGCATCTTCGATCGAAGGCAGACGGATGTCCGATGCTACGATTATCTCTCTAAGAACGCAAATTCATGTTCAGTACGACTTATCGTTGATTGTGCTTAGGCTTCTGTGAGGTTGCCATCCCTTGAGGTACAGGTGTGGAAGGTCCAAAAATTTTATGACAATGGTGATTTGAAATTTGAAATGAATCTGATCGCTGACAAATATTTTTGTCAACAATTATCCGTTACTTTTGTGAAATATTTTGTTAACAAAATAAGCAAGTTTTGTTTGTTCCTTGCAGTTTATTGTGGGACTCATTCATTTACTTATTATTTCTTATACACTATGAAGTAAACGAAATTCTTGTTTCGTTTTGATAAACGCTAGTATTTTTCCGATGTCAGTGAAACTCTTTTTGTATCTTTTTGGATTAGCATCTTATTTTTACCGATCTTTGTATTTATTATTTTCACAGTAAATTTAGTTCCGCCACTGTAATAGTTTCACGCTAATGACAACACAGTTCCAAACAAAATACATCAATGATTCACAGACTTTTATACAAATTCCGGTTATGTTACATTAACTATGCATATGTCAGAATTTTTATAGCCAACGGCGCCGCATAAATATTGTTTGAAACGTCATAACAGTACCGGTCATTTGCCAAGTAAGATAGCTCTCTGTTTACTTTTTGAATAAAAATATATAATAATTTTGTCAATATTCAATGACGACCAATTTTATTCTCACATTACATCGATGTTATTCTCCGATTGGAACAGATATAGAAAGGATGAATTCGTTTTTTGTGAAGTGAGAGATCATAATATTTTTTATGATTTTAATAATGGGTTACACTTCCTAAATATAAATCATGCAATTATAAAACAACAAAAAAAAATTATTGGCGCTCCGGGGCGACTTCATTGATTCCAGTGGCGCATTTCCTTTTTCAGCTGCAGGAAAACCCGGAAAAACCTGCAGCATCATATCATCAGAATATGTTGATCTGCCAATGTCTCTCATAAAAAAAATGTAGGGTGTCTCCAGATAAAGTCAATACATCGCCAGAACACTTCTTGACACGACTATCGTCAAACTTAAACCAGTCCGTTTCGTCTTTGACCAAGGCGTATTAATGACAATATTCAACGCCAGAACCACAGTGAACAATGACTACATAAAGATTATAATAGTAGTCTGCTAGATTGAAGTGTTCATCTATTTCGAACCTTCGTAAGAGTTTGGTGCTTATGTCAGAGGTTGAAGATCATCAGTGTTATTATTAGATTGACTGATGCGTCAGCTATACTTGTTTTCTAATAACAATCAGTTAGTTTGGCGCATGTTTGACAATACAGTCGATCATCACCTGTTGAAAGTTCCATTTTCAGATGATTTAACAATAAGCTTTGCACGGACTGGTTATTAGTCATATTAGACAACGCTAGTTGAAGTTCCAGAAATTCACATACGTTATTGCTACCTCTTGAACATTTACTACAAGTAAACAAGTGAAGATTTTTCCAGCAAAAGATTTATAATCAGAAGACGAGATATACTGTAAGATGATACATTCTTACGAAACTGCAGCTGCATGAACAGGTGGTTGAGTTTGGTGAATGAGTAGGAAACATTTTTGTTCATCATTAAAACCTCGTTCTCAAAATTCTTCGTCATGAACAATACTTGTAAAATGCTATTCATGTAGCAAGTGTTTCCCAAATTATCTAATCCAGTTGTTTTCTCAAGATTTTCAGGACAACTCTCTATTGATTCGTAAGGAAGAACATGTTTCACATAATCTGATGAAGGGGGTCGAAGAGGGATCGATTCGCCTCTTGCTTCATGAAGCTCTTCCACCGAAAGGGAACCAGAACCACGGCGACTGCAACTCATATTTGTGGGGCAAGAATAACCCAAGTCCATTGACCGCACTGAAAAACAAGAAGGTGGATCAATCACTTGCGAATTAACCTTGATAGGTATTGATGAATATCCACATATCTCGGCTTGTTTCGAAAATATTTTAGTTCCGTACTGAAATGAGGACAATGCATGATCTCATCAAAATTATGTGAAGAAGGAATTGTTTCAAGGACCGAAGCAGCATTACCACGTTGAAAAGCATTACTAATTCCTTCTATCAAAAAAGAGGTAGAACGGTGACCTTTCGTTCATGAACGAATAACAGAGACTCCGGGCTATAAACATCAAAAGTTTTAACCGCTACTGGATGGAACAGATAGTTGTTACCAAGATTTTAGTATTTTTTTTTCAATTTTTCGCCAGACAATGCTGCGGTTCCAGCAGACTTCGAGCTTTCGGCAAGATGGGAAGCCGTGACCATGTCAACACAAGTGAAGTCCCATACCACGTTTACCATATGTCCATAGTATGAGAGACTTACCATCTGGTCGTTTACCATCATCTCGACTGGTACCTAAGGGTTCCAGAATTGCAGGTACATCCGCTGACACCATAGCTCTTTTCAATATGTCGTTCACATGTACGCCCTGCACTTCTCCTGCAACTCAAACCATATGTACTTTTCTCATCAACTATACTACCACAAACACAAGTATGAGGCACACAAATAGATGAACCCATTCTTAGACCTACTGCTATTCTGAAATATATGATTGTGACGTATTTAGCAAAGCAAGAATAATTCCGGAGTTGAAATTGGATATACATGTTGTGCTCCATATATTTCAAATTGAGTTTTCTAGGTACATAAAGTCGAATTTACGTCAGAAAGCGGCACAATTAACCATTGTTATCGATAGTTCAAATAAAATTGTGAAAAAATGTATTCGAAAAAAACACTGTTTATTATTCAAACCAAACAATCCGAACATTGATCGAAGATGTAAACTTTCACAGCCAGAGATAACTGTGTCAAAGTTATTTTTCGGTTTTTTTGGCTGTGATCTGCAGGTTTTCATGAATGATATTTCGTCTACTACTACGGTAGACTTTATCAAAGGCGATGAGGAAACCGTCGAAGTGCTCGAGTGGTTCTCAATGTAGAAAAAACTGCGTTGAGAATGAATTAAGCACATCAACCGGTACCTCATCGGCTTCGATAATATCAAACAAAGTAGCAGATGAAACGTCAGGCATAAAAACCTACAGTCCACGGCCAAAAAACCCGGAAAAAAGCTTCGACACAATCCAAACATTCCCTATCTGTTTAATGAATCTTCGAGAGAGATAATTTTTTGAGAAGAAAAAAAATTTTTTTCGCCCTTCTGAATAACATTCAACACTGATTGAAATTTTTATCAAAACTTATCAGAATTGATCTAGGAAAAACATTTTTCGCACACTCAGCAAAACTACAAAATTTTTCTCGGAGTCCGTTTCACCAATCAAATTTGTTGAGAAGTGTATTGTAGTTTCAGTATTTATATGACAGAGGTCCCCATACTATCTTTCTTTTATCAGAACAGTTCGAATCCAGAGTTGCATCGTTTCTGAGATACAGGGCGTTCAAAAAAACGCTGTGAATAAAATATCATAAATATCCTAATATTCTTACACAGATGTTGAAATTTACTACAGTCATTTGTAGTGAAAAGTAATAAGTGGCTCATTTAACCCTAGGTTGAAATTATCAGGTCCAGTGGAGTCTCAGCGAGCACCACAGCAAGCAATATTGGAAAAAAAAGTACACCAATGACTTGTTGTTGTAGTTTTTTTTTTTTTGGATTGGTCAACTAAAAATACAACTATTTTGTCGCTCGTGTTTTCTTCATATCTATCTTCGTTTCCGAGAAAAACAACATATAATGAACACCTGCTTTGGAGACCAGCTAACAGTGATAGTATTGTCAAATCAGTGAAAGTTAGAGTTGTCAATTAGCAGTGATTCCATCATGAATAATTTTACTAACGCTGAAATGGCTGACATGCACTTTATTTATGGATTAGCAAATGGAAATGTGGAAGAGGCACGGAAAATTTACCAGAATAGATATCTCAAAAGACTTACTTCATGTGCTAAAACATTTAGAACTCTCTACATGCTAGATTATATCAAACTGGCAGCTTCGATAAAAATGCAGATGGTAGAAGACCAGAAACTGTAACAACGCCTGAACTAGAAGAAACTATACTTGATGCGAATGAAGAAGATCCTTCAAATAGTACCAGGAAGATTGCACTACAGCCCAAAAATCGTATGAACAGTTCTTGAAAGATATATTCTATACCCATATTATATACAGAGGGTCCAAGTTGTACTGCCTCGAGATTTTCACCCAAGGTTAATGTTTTACAGTTGGTTGATTCAAACGATGGCACACAATAATAATTTTTCACCAAATACTTCATTTACGGACGAGGCAAATTTTTCACGAGATTCTATTGTGAACTTCAACAATGACTATTTTCGGGCCGTCAAAAATCCCCACGTTATTCTAATAACGAAAGTCATTTTCAGAAACAATTTTCGCTGAACATTCGGGTAGGAATGATCGGTGGCCCTTTTTTTGTACCAGCAAAATTATTAGGTGAATTCTACACGGACATTTTCCGAGATCATTCACCCATTTTGTTAGAAGAAGTGCCGGTAGTAAGTAGTAAGAGGTAACATGTGGTTTATGCATGACGGGGTCTAGCTTATTTTAGTGTTCTTGCTCGTCAGCATCTCTTTCAGCATAACTTCAGAAACGAAGCAACTCCGGAGATATGTTCATATGAACTTTTTTTTCTGAAACGAACCAACGAATCACCATCTGAAGTTTCGTACCTTAGTTAGGAAACACCCTGTGTAAGAGGAACGTTGACGATATTTTGATGACCTAATTTTTTTTCTAATGATCATTTGGAAAATAAATAAAAATGACATCAAAATGTTTATTGTGCTTGTTTTGATATAATATTGATAATTTTATTCATATCATTTCCATACAATGAAAAGGCATGAATCACGGAAATTAGGTATCATTCACAGTATTCTTGATATAAAAACATTCGATAGGTCTATCTAGTATTAATTTATTTTTGTAAATCTCATTAGCGTTTTCCGAGTAATTAGCAGTTTTAGATTCGGTTCGAGAATATGCAAACAAACAATAATAATTCCAAGAAAAATTTTATTCAACTCCAGTTCACCATATATTCACCAAGGTACTGAAATTAGGCTGACATTTGGCTTATATATGCCAAAAACAATACTCATCATCGGCAAAAGAGTGCACTGAAGAGGAATACAATTGTATCACATTAGTAAGCATACGCGAAGGATCAGAATAGAATGGAGAGAGACACACAATATAGCAAAAGGGAACTGGTTATATAACAAGGACAAAAATGCCAATTGAAAAATTCGTAACTTGAAAAAATAATTTAGCAAATTTTACCACTGAGGAACTGCAGCCAGCCTGCCAGAAGAGGTGAAGAAGGTAACATACCCTCAAGTTGCTGGATTCCATCTAGAAATAAGCCTGATTGGAGACGCGAACATCACGTGCAACCTGGATAGTCTTGAACATCGATGAAAGGTTGGAGATTTGTCCCTCTTCTATAGATACTTTCACGGGAAGTGTTCAAGTGACTTGGCACAGTTGATTCCACCAAGAGCGTTACATATCATAAATACGCGACGGACTGTGGCTGCTCATCGTTTTGACGTTCAACACAGTACACCTCAAACTTCACTGTTCAATAAATCTTTCATTTGAAGAACTGCGTTTATGTGGAGTTAGCTTCCTGAGAATATTTTCCAAATGGATTTAATATCCAGCGATTCAAATCCAATGTGAATGGCTACTTTCGCACAGGTACTGACCGCTCTGATAGCGCCTTAAGGATTCTTCTGTAGTGCTTGTGTTTTGTCTTAAAAAAAAAGAGGAAACGTATTGTTAGAAATAATAACAGTTAACAAAATCATAAATCTGAATATAGATTTTGTACAAAGAACTCATATCTGAAACTGTTACTACCTCAATGTGGTGAAATACCTTATGGTCAAACAAAGGTTGTACGATGATATAACCTGTCCTCATCTAATGAAGATAAATACTCCGGAAATTATGTAAATAATCACCTGATGAATTTGGCGGAAACATGAAACAACAAGAAATCATCTGGAAACTTATTGGAACCTTTGGTGTAGTGATGACTATTACTGGAGTTTAATTCCAACACAAACCGTTATTTTTCAAATCTCGACACGTGTTTCAATCACCAAGTGATCATCTTCAAGAGGAAGATTGAACTGTTCAATCTTCCTCTTGAAGATGCTTTAGTTGGAAATTTGTCATCTGAAAACAGTAATTTTCTCAGATCCCACAAGCAAAAATACATTGAAGGGTCACCTGTCACACAAATGCCAAAACATGATGTGGATCAATAGCTTGTGATGCACTGTTTGGAACCTTTAGTGTGGTAATGACTATTACTGGAGTTTATTTCCAACACCAAACCGTTATTTTTTAAACCTCGACAAGTGTTTCAATCACCAAGTGATCATCTCCAAAAGAAACATTAAACTGTTCAATCTTTTTCTTGAAGATGCTTCAGCTGGAAATTTGTCATCTGAGAACAGTAATTTTCTCAGATCACACAAGCAAAAAGACATTGAAGGATCACCTTTCACTCAAATGCCAAAATATAGTGTGGATCTATGGCTTGTGATCACTGTTTGGAACCTTTAGTGTAGTAATGACTATTAGTTGAGTTTAATTTCAACACCAAACCTTTATTTTCAAAACCTCGACACGTGTTACAATCACCAAGTGATCATCTTCAAGAGGAAGATTAAACAATTCAATCTCCCTCTTGAAGATGATCACTTGGTGATTGAAACACGTGTCGAGGTGTTGAAACACGTGTTGAAAATAACGGTTTGGTGTTGGGATTAAACTCCAGTAATAGTGGATCTATGCAAAATATGTTTACTGCCAACCAGTTGCTTTTATATTAGCAACCTTCAGTATTACGTACGACAAACCATTAACATTTATATATAATCAAGGATTCCATGTCTACCTTCGTATGAATTTATACTTTTTCATAATTTTTATTTCTAATTATGCTTCCAGAGTCTTTTTACATTTCCCCGTGTTGCGATCGTAATTTCAGATAGTTAGGTTTGCAAACAATATTATACCCTATCTGCAATTAATTTTCCATTGTGTGTATTTCGAACATCAATCAGTTATATGATACCCTAATGTTATAATAATTGGACATAATGATGAAAAATTGCAAAAGTACAGAATATATTATTTGGGTTTCGTTTAATTTATAGAGATATTGGATGGAATTATGTCCACTTCATGATATTGACATTTAATGACAAAATATTTTAAGAATTTTCGTTTGGAAGTAAATTTTTGTTACATCAAAAATCTCCGCGAAAAAAATTGTTGAATTTTTCTCCTGTAGACATAATACTCCTTTCAAAATATATCACTGAATTCCTGAGAACAGGAAACCATGCTCGGAATGCATTGCGGAAAACTGAAATAAAAGGCCCAGGAGGCATCCATTAAAATTTTGGCAAATTGAGTTGGGCATAGCGAAGAAGGAAAACTTCATGGTCGTGGCGAACAACTTTAATATCTTAAAGAAACTGGGTTTTAATATGAAGTAGCTGAAATGCCGGGTAGTAGAAGGACTAACAGGGAAGCATTCAGTATCCCCTGAGAGATAGTGAGTTTCAAACTCAATAACAGCGAGAAACCGATACTGGCCGCTTTTTCCAAATCAGATTTATTTCATCTCGAACAGTGTAGTAGAAGAAAAACTGAATTAGTAGTATGGAATTTCTTTTATAAAAAAATCTTCACTCATGTAGATCATTATTTTGATATATATATATATATATATATATATATAGACAAAGAAGATTTTATCGAGTGTGTATGATATACAAATCAAAAAATAAACAATTAATGGACATAACACTCCAAAAAGGGGGGCAAACCGCGGACACGTGTTTCTGGCTATTGGCCTCATCAGCGCGGTGCAGCCAAGTGTAAAGATGGGCAACACTTGTTTGCCGAAAGCAGGAAACAACACATATGCACGGAGTCAACAACAGGAGCCAACCGCACATTTGTGGTTCCAGTTAGAAGACCTAGAATTCCCAGGCTACATCTAACATGACCACGTAGGCAGCTATAGCTACCTGCGTGACATCCGGGTCCAGGATATAAATATAGACAAAGAAGATTTTATGGAGTGTGTATGATATACAAATCAAAAAATAAACAATTAATGGACATAACACTCCAAAAAGGGGGGGGGCAAACCGCGGACACGTTGGCTCCTGTTGTTGACTCCGTGCATATGTGTTGTTTCCTGCTTTCGGCAAACAAGTGTTGCCCATCTTTACACTTGGCTGCACCGCGCTGATGAGGCCAATAGCCAGAAACACGTGTCCGTGTCCAGAAACACGTTGCCCCCCTTTTTGGAGTTTTATGTCCATTAATTGTTTATTTTTTGATTTGTATATCATACACACTCGATAAAATCTTCTTTGTCTATATTTATATCCTGGACCCGGATGTCACGCATCCGGGTCCAGGATGCATATATATATATATATATATATATATATATATATATATATATATATATATATATATATATATATCAATATTAAATTCTACAAAAAGGGTTTGAAGCTTTATATCTTCTATTAATTATCTGCGAGCGCTTTCGACAGTTGGTAGTACTGTCGTCTTCTAGGCACCCTCAAACTGAACTGGTCATCCTGTTATCTGCCTCTTTATACGGTCAGAGCGTCTTAACTCAGGTATTTCAGGTACTTTAGGCCTGTATTTGTTCTGCATCAGGTACTCTGTTTTGTGTTAGATCTTCTCTAGGAATGTGTATGGTTTTGTTTAATATATTGAATGTGAGGTCTTGTTGTGTTTTGATTTGTACTTGTTCCTCGATAAGTGATTTATGACTGTTAAATTTATGGATGTTCAAGTTTTTCCAAATATCCATGCGGTTTTCCTTGTTGACTTGTTTTATGAGTTTTATGTTCTCTGGTGGGGGGAAAATTATGTTTGTTTTGAATGGCGTGTGTTGCAAGGTTTGATTTATATACTCTTGGATTTATGTATGCCTTTTTGTGTTCATTGTACCTTTGGGTCAGTTTTTTCTTGGTTAGGCCGATATAGAATTTGTTGCAGTCCGAGCATTGTATACTGTATATCCCGTTTTGGTCTTTGTCTTCTTCTTTTTCATAGTTGTTTATTTTTTGTGTTATCTTCGTGTTCGGCTTGTATGTGATGTTGATGTTCAGTGGTTTGAAGATGTTTGTTAGTTTTTTGGTTTGGTGTCCTACGTACATAAATGCTGTCCATCGTTGTGTTGTTTTGTCTGTTGGGGTGGCTTGATCCTTGTTCTGTATTTTTTGTTTGATTCTGTTTTCTAGTTAATCTATTGTCTTTTGGGTGTATCCGTTTTCGTTCGCTATTTGGTATATGATTTTCCGTTCTTTTTTTCGGGCTTCATTGCTGAGTGGTATCCTCAACATTGTATATATGAATGCGTTATAGGCAGCCATTTTGTGTGATGGTGGATGGTTTGAACTTGCGGGTATGGTGGAGCTTGTTTGTGTAGGTTTCCTGTATATTGCCATTTGAAATTGTATTTTGTTGTGGTTATATCCTATGGTTATGTCCAGGTAGTTAAGTATTGAGTTGTGTTCTTGCTCAATGCTGAAACATAGTTTTTGATTTATTTCGTTAATTTCTTTTTTTATTTGTTCTATTCTTATTCCATTGTTTTGTGATATGTACAGTACATCGTCAACGTATCTGAACCATTCTCCTTTTTCATCATGTGTTTTTATTTTTGCTAAAATTTTCTCATCTATGGTTTGCAGGTATATTTCGGATATAATGCTAGATAGTGGGGATCCCATCGCCAGTCCATCTGTTTGTTTATAAATTTTCCCTTAAGATTCGAAATAATTTTATTATTGTAGTTGTCCTTCGTCAGGACAACTACAATAATAAGATTATATATCTTGTAGATATATAATCTTATCATTGATACATATCTTATTAGATGATATATATCAATAACGAAGAACATTCAATGAATAAACGAACTGATATTGACAGTCTCACCAAAATTCACACGTACCTACTGGAATTCAGAATTTTCCCACTTGACATTGTCAGCCAAAATTTTTATCAACTGTCATTATTTAATGTTTTTCTATCTGTTCTTGAACCTTTTTATATTTTATTCTCACGTTAGTAAGTTCTCCATATTTATATATTTTCTACAAGATATATAATAAGGTGTGAAATATACCGAAAGTTTGACATATAACAAAGAGTTTTCTTTGTAATAGCCCAGCTATTGACTGCAACCTCCTCACGAATTGAACCGATTTATATATATATATATATATATATATATATATATATATATATATATATATATATATATATATATATATATATATATATATATATATATATATATATTTATATACGAATATGAAAGTTATTGAGTGTCTTGATATAGAAACAGAAGTAAATATCGGACATAGCACTCAAGAAAATGGCAAACCATAGACACGTGTTTCGGGCTTTTGGCCCATCATATAGTATAGTATATAGACAGACATGAGGGTCAAAATTCTGAAATGTTTGAAAAGGTCCCTACAGGAATGTGAAGTCGGAACTTTTACTATTATTCTTACTATTCTTTTTTGTATAGAAAAAACATTTTTTGTCAAAGTGGAATTTCCCCACAAACATATTCCATACCTAATTTGTGAAACAACCTGTGCATGGTATAGTGCCACTAGCTGAGGTATTTCAAGTATATGTTTGAGATTCCTGAACATGAAACATACAGAATTCAATCTTTTCATTGAGTTTGTACAGTGACCTTTCCAGCTTACATTTTCATCAACAAAAAGTCCAAGAAAATTGGTTTCATTTGTACTGTCAATGGACACATCAACACTCATCTCAATTCAGAGAGGATCGCATTCTCTTTGGTAGTTATGAAATCGTATAATTTGGGTTTTATGAGCATTCAAATTCAGAAAATTTGTATTGCACCAGTCTTGCATCAGTTCTAGAGTTTTTTCTGTATCTTTTTGCATATTACATTCGTTTTTTTTTTGTGAAATTATCAATGACGTGTCGTCTGCATACATTGTTACATGAACGCCTTTCAAGAATTTATCCAGATCGTTAGAGTACAATATGAATAAAATAGGTGCCAGGATCGATCCTTGTGGTACACCAATATCTTCACTCTTTGAATTAACGAAACCAACCCTTTCAGATATTTGGAATACATACGTACTGACGACGGTGTTTAAAAAAAGAGGAAATCAATTCTAATGTTACACCTCGTAATCCATAATGTTAACTGATTACCTATGATCTGCCATTTGTTTGACATCAGTTTCATGTCAAAATTTTGTTTTCAATCAGTCGTATGAGTACAATTATCTCTACCACATAATGTTGCCAAAATTGTAATTCTATTACATTTTTAGTTTGTAACTATTAGTGTTACAAAAAGTAATAAGTACATAATATTTTTTAGTGAGAAGAATAGTATTTCAAAAATCATCAAACATAGTTATATGATTTAAATCATGAATTAGCGGAAGAAAACTGTGTTACAGACTACAGTTGATAAGAAAATAAAAATGTTCGAAGAATTGCTTCTGGGGACATTATCTCAATTAATTAATGTTTCAGAATTGAATAATTAGAGACGATTATATTCAAATCAAACAGATTTTTTTGCGATCGTTCAGGTTTTGTTATCCAAAACGAAATTTCAAAGGACATCATTGAGAATGATTGTGTTCCATGTTAATAACATTTCACATCAATACTTTTTCAAATACCATATTGTGTAGCGTTCCTACAAATGACATCTGGTTCAGTTCTTCAACAAATGTTTATAGGACAAACTAAATGGGAGAAAGTGATTTCCGTGTAATTTAATGTTCATGTGAGAGTAGTTGTTTCGGAAGGGTTTTTCCTCCCTATTTGTAGTATAAGGAAACTTTTGAGTATGCACTATATATCTTCATAAATAGTTTTCATTGTAGTTATTATTTACTTTTTTTAAGCTTTTGACAGTTTTAGTTAAAAGCAAAGTACTTTCTCTCATAAAAGTATCTCTCCTAAAAGGTAGAATCTAGTTCTAACTTCCACTGAAGATGATGAATTCAGTTTTTTATTTTGATAATAGTTGCTCACTAGATATTGGAGTCGAAGAAACGTACAAAATCGTAATGTCAGTATCAGTAAGTATAGACCAATTTTCAGTACTCGACAGTTTTGCCAAGTTCTTGTAGTTGATTTTGTGCTACATCATTCATCTGTCAAACAGACATATCATTTCTCATTATGAACATGGTTTCATGAACTCTACATCCACCATCAAATACACCATATCAATGATTATGTGAAACATTGGATCATATGACACACATAATTAATTACACGATTCTCATTCATAAACTTTTCGTTATTAGCTTCAATGAAATATATTTTCAGCTTTTTAAATTATATCTTGGTCAAAGGAATCAGCATTTTCGCTATCATGTTTCCTCATCAAATATTTATATTACCACTAGTAAAGTCCCTGAAGGAAGCAGTCTCGGTCTATTACTTGTTCTATAATTAATAAATGATTTGTGCAGCTCATCAAACTGCGATAAATTGATGTTTGTAGATGGTTTAAAATTATAAACATCTCTTGGCGATTTAGAGGTTTGTAATAGATTGCAACAGTCGTTAAATCTAGAGGTGAATACTTTACATGGTTGGTGCTGCAAAACCGTCTTCATTTATTTTATACTGTTTTTTTGTTGGTTCTATAAACTTCCACAATCTGAAAAAATGAAGGTTGAATTATTAGAGAGTCATATTTCCGTTTTCATCCTCCACACGATCCATTTCCTCAGAACTGTTTGAAATACAATTGTTACCTGCTATAAGAATATATGCAGATTCTTTTAGTTTTTTAATTTTACCATGAGTTTCTTTGGTGATGATTTTTTGGTTCACTCCATTCTTTGGCGTGATCACCAGATGATCTTAGAATATGTTCCGCTGTCATCTGTCCTATCCTTATACAGGGCAATTCAAATTCGTTTCTGTACATGGGAATCTCGTAAACGATAAGAGATAGAGTGTCGGTGACAAAGTTGCGTGTTTCAGAGACTTATTCAATGATGTGAAAAAATCGAATATAGCTCTTTTGGTTCTGGAGATATACAAAAACCAAAAAATCCCAAATTATTATTTTGCCTATATTCGCAGACATATTGAAAATCTGTCCACATTTTGCTATTGGCCCTGTATTTTTGTAGTAGGTACTTTCTGGATCGTCAACGTTCACTTCATACTGAGAAATTGAATTTAATTTTATATTTCGGGATGTTTCGGTAATATTTTATTATAATTGGGTGAATTATTCTCTTTCAAATCACGGCCCTGGAAATTGGTTGACTGAGTTGAATAAAACACAATAGCAAGTTTCACGTCTCCCCATGTAACGTAGAGTTTTTCGAGAGTTTTTTTTTCATTTTTAGGTACCTTTTCATATTACTTCACGTTTCCATTGCGTTTACTACAATGAACTTCAAATAAGAAAACCTTTTATGATTATCTGAAACATATTCACAATAAATAGATTATATCTGTTTCGATAAGAATAAAGATATGAAAAGATGAAGAAATGATAGCAATTATAACATCCGCAACGAACACTATAATTGTAATGAAAATTGAAAGGAAGTAATTTATATAGACATCTCGAGACATTTTCGAACTGGTTTTTTTTATATTATTTATTGCCCTTAATACACATCTTTTCTGCATTGTTACGAAAGCATTCAATATCCTCAATCTCAAGTCTTCCACATTTTTTACCTCTCTGCCAACGTAAATCGTGTTTTCAATGTCTTCCATAGAAAATAGTCCAAAATAGTAAGATCTGGTAAACTTGCAGGCCATCTTATTGGCCAATTATTTGCTATACATCTGTTGTTGAATGTGGTATTCAGAAACTGAATAACATCTCTCATACAATATGGACGAGCTCCATCATTTTGAAACCAGACTCCATTCAACCTACCTATTGGAATATCGTCGAGGTATTCAGTGAAGGTGGTCCTTAAGAATTGCAAATAACGTTCGCCACTCAATGTCTCCTGGAAAATATATGGCCCAAGAATTTTATTATCAGAAATTACTGCCCATACATTAAATCCAAATCGCACTTGCCTACGAAGTTCTCTGAAATAATTTCAATTGGTCTGAGATCAGACATGTTCATTATTTACCGCAATTTGTGGAACAACTCTCATCGGTCCAAATGATGTTATTCAAAAAATTCCCATCTCTTACGATTTATCTACGCAACCAGTTGCAGAAATTTCTTTTTCTTTCGGGATCTCCTGGATATATTTTATGAACCGTTTTAATTTTGTAACATTTAAAATTATGCTTCCTGAGAGTGCGCCAAACTGTTGTTTGTGGCAAATTCAATTTATCTGCAATTTGTACTGATGATTTCGATGAATTTTCATTAATCTAAAATTCAGTGATATTACTGAGGGTTTATTGAAATTAAAAAAAACTCACTTTCTCAACAACTTTCTTAAATCTTAAAACTATTTCGGCTAGAGTTCTGTACCACAACTTTTGCGAGGCTTATCGAATTTCTGGAACAAAGTTTCATACGGTTGACGCCTTTCGGAATGAATTTCCATATACCGTTGGGCTGTAGCATAACTGTTTCTATGGTTTTCATAATAAACATCATGTTTACATCAATAAACTCAAAAAATATACAACAAATATGACAAATGTCAAAATATTATCGAAAATTGTTCTTATACTCTGCTGAGATTTCATCGGTATTTAAAATAGTAACTAAAGACATCAGCAACTTATAGGTAAGTATTATAGTAACTAGCAAAAATGTGGTGTTATGATCTTTCTATCTTTAAGAATCACTTGTTGGATAGAGAAACTTGGATATTGCTTCCATTTGGCTTGTTGACAGATGCATAGCAAATAATGGACCAATAAAATGGTTTGCAAGGTCACCAGATCTTAATATTTTCGATTATTTTTTATGGGGGACATTGAAAAGTAGGATTTACGCTGGCAGGGAGATATAGAATATGGAAGACTTGAAAAACAGGATTTTGAATGCTTTCGTAATAATACAGCAAAGGAGTGTATGAAGGGTGAAAAATAATATGAAAAACGAGTTCAAAAATGTCTAGAAATGAAAAGACACCAATTCGAACATTTATTGTACAATTAATTTTTTTGTGTATATAAATTATTTCATTTCAATTTTCATAACATTTATGGTATTTTTTTTGGATGTAATTATTGCTATCATTCCTTTTTCTGCTCATCAAAACACATATAATCTATTTATTGTAGATATGTTTCAGATGATCATAAAATGTTCTCTTAGTTCATTGTAGAAAACGCTCAGTGCAATGGGAATGTGAAAAAATATGAATAGGTACCTAAAAAGGAAAAAAACGCTCGAAAAACTCTACGGTACATGGGGAGACGTGAAAGTTGCTATTGTGTTTTTATTCAACTTAGTCAACCAATTTCCAGGGCCGCAATTTAAAAAGGAATAATTTACCGAATTATAATAAAATATTACGGAAATATCCCGAAATATAATATTGAATTCAATTTATCAGTATGAAGTGAACGCCAACGATCCAAAAACTTCAACAAAAAATACTGGTCCGTATTCGAAAATTCAAAGATTGGGGTGTTCCAAGTCAGATAACACGCTGAATAAAAGATTCATGGACAGATCTTCAATATGTCTGCGAATGAAGAAGATGCAGGTAAGATAATAATTTGAGATTTTTTAGTTTTTCCTGTATATCTCCAGAACCAAAATAGCTATATTCGATTTTCTTACATCATTGAATAGGTCTTTAAAATACACAACTTTGCCACAGTTTAACCGACACACTCTATCTCTTATCATTCACGAGATATCCATGTACAGAAACGTTGTTCCATTGTTGTTTACATTATTTTATATTTTTATCAATTTCTTCGTTTTTATTCCCAATTTTTGTATCTTTCATATTATTTAAGCTCCTAAATGTTCAGTTCATTGAATTAATATTAAATTTTGTATGCAATCAAATGACTGAGAGTATAACACTTTTCCAAATGATTGTTCCCCGATGGTGTCGAAGAATATACTGAAATATTTTGTGTCGTTCATGTTTCCAACAGAACACTTCGTTTCCAATGAAGTTCATGAAAACTCTCCTATAAAAGTATAACGTTGAAAGTGAACTGTTAACAAACATGAAACTTTATATTTTATGTTTTCGATAGCTAAAGTTAAATTCGGTTTCGATCACTTATAGACTCCTTTAACATTAAAGTATAATCGAGAATGGAAGGCTTTTTTGTACGTTGGGTGTATTATGCTAAACATGATGGTGGGTTTGACCTAGTTATAATTTGGGCCTACAGTTATTTTATTTTTGTATGTAATGATGTAGATACGCAAATTTTGGAATAGCAGTATGCAAATGAAATTTGCGTATTTTTGAGTATTTATTTTAGGAAATTTCTCGTGAAGAATAGTGACTTTTTATTTTGAATTTCAAAGTGAATGCAACTGTTATTCTGAAAATGGATTATCATCATTTCAATGTAGGTACACTTCTATATGTATATGTATAATGAATCAGTACACTTCACAGTTTTTCACCTTCAATGGCTTTTCCAGTTGCTTGATGTGAATCAGTTTTTCTTCTTCTGTTCGTTATTTCGATCGAATAGAAGAAAATGTGTTCAACAAAAACACTTGAAATGTTGACAGTGGCATGCAGTGATTGTACTCTGAGTCTGAAACATTTTTACAAGTGGTACGAGCTCTTCACAGAAGCTCGAGAAGATGTGAATGACGACGCTCACCCTGGACGCCCCAGTAGGTACATCAACAGTCGATGGAAACGTTGAGGAAGTCAAGAAAATTGTTATCGTGATTCGTCGAATCACTAATAGAATATTGGTGAGGATATCGGCATGTCGATCGGCTCATGCCATGGCAGTTTTTTCGTTTATTTTGGGTATGAAAGGTGTGGCAGCGAAGTTCGTTCCAGAATTGTTAAATTTTGATAAGAAAAGCGTCGCATAAGATCCATGACAGAGCTCAAGAACATACCATATCAGAACTACTTTGATGACTGAAAGAAACGCTGGCATCTGAGGGGGATCACTTCGAAGGAAACAAAATAGAAATTGATGAATAGATAAATATTTTTTGAAAAAAAGAAAAGTCACCTCATTTTTCAACAGCCCTCGTAGTATGTCTATTTTGCATGATTGTTTGTTTTTCATCAATTCTTTGACGTCATACATACACTTTTGGTAAAATGTTATGTATATAACAAAATAAATCCCTCTGATGTAATTATGAATATTCAAACAGCAACTTTGTCTAAATATTGCTCTATATACAAAATCAACTCGTTTAAATTCATAATGTCATAATGTCAAGCGCAGCTCACTCATTTTAATTCATATTTAAACATTCATAACATCATTTTCGCATAAATTGGGAATCAACATATTGCATTGTAATTATCGAGATTCATGACAAAGAACGGGATTAATGCGACATTCATGGTTTCGCATTATATTTTCAGATGAGAAAACAACGCTAATATAATTATCGTGGTTTTCTCTCGGTAGTCGATTCAATTATTTAAACATTTCATCAGATGAACTCATAAATCCATTCATCTTCTTTCAATAAGTTGAGTGGAAATAATAACTGTTTTTAACTAACAAGGAAAGATACGTATTGTCCCCATGATGTGATGCTAGTTGTTCCACCCAACTTTTTTGAGAAGAGAAAACGGAATCATAACGGAACCGTGAGCTCGATGCTACCTGGTAACAAAACATGCTGGGGGAACAAAACGGTATACCTTAGGGAAAACCACTTAGTCTTCTTCTCCAGTAAAATATTTTGTCAAAAACTCATGACCTTGATAGATAGATTATAATGCGACCCGATAAACTTCAGCATTCCATTAATAGAGGTGCTTAGCACACCTCAAGTGACACAAGTTGGCAATTCGAAATGAAACTTCAGATTTCAATCTGAATTCGTATCAGATGAAAGATTATTTTCCAAATTATGGTCCACGAATTGAATGAAATACGCGCGACAGATTTTAATTCTTGCAACATCTATCAGCATGTGTACAAAAATTCGCCAAAACAATTTCAAATCGGTAAAAACACCACTTTGCTTAAGGAAAACATTGATAAATGACATGAGAGACCGTAGTTCCTTCGTTATGAATAGTAAATTCAGTAAGGATTGTTCGATGAGCCAATGTGATAATTATGTATCTGCAAATATATGAATAAGAAAGCACAGCTTCTCCCAGCTGCTCATCTAGCAAATAATGTTAACAATAATGAAAGATTTTTTTGAGATATCTAAGTACAAGGTAAGATACTAATCTCACAAGAACAAAAAGTGATTTTTGCGGTTTTATTGGATACTGATAACATATTTGATAGTACGTATCTAGAATCAATCATCCAGGCGTCAAGGAGAAGATGGATCAACGACACAAGCTACAGGTGGATAGACTGCATACTCAGAAGATTTTTGTACACTACTATTATACATGAAGCAGTAGTGGCACGAGTGGCAAAAAATTGTTCTCATGGGGGGTCCTCTGCCCACTGTTACGGAAACTTTTAATGGACGAGTTACTATGTAGTCTAGATCAAAATAAATATTATTATAAGATGGAACGATGGAGGAGGGCTGAACAACCCAACGAATTCGATACTAGCATTCACCATGAGAACCGAAAAAGAAGGCTTCATCTCTAGAGAGATGAAGAAATGCATCTGTCAGGAAAGATCGAATATCTGGGAGTGATATCAGATCCCAGGCTAACCTGAAACCAACACTTCAGGAAAGGCAGAGATACTGCTGATACTGTCCAGACGTATCTACGGAAAGACATGTGGCTAAAACCAGACACGATGTAGTGGCTCTCTATCACGATGGTTGACCCCATAATGACATATTCAAATAAGGTCTGATGGCTAAATACAAACATCGGAAAAGTCTAGAGATATTTTTGAAAATGGCAATAATTTTTTTTTAGATCGCTTTAGGGAAAAAAAAGTTGACGGGTGATTATTAAACGAATGTAACTTACAACAAAATTCATTAAATGGTCAAAAATACTGAGTGCGCATATAAGCAAAACTAAAAAAAAATATGGCTCTTCTTTGGCACCCCGAAAAAAAAAATAATACAAAAAAAATTGGAATCAGTACAAAGTATGGCCTCCACGCTGGTTTATTACGGCCCTACATCTATCGTGCATCGACAAAATGAGATTGTCAATGTCTTGTTGAGGTACATTTGCCCATTCAGCGATTAAAAGCTCTCTCAATTGAAACGTTGTGTGAATGTTCCCCATATGCGGAGTAATTCTTCGTTGAAGCATGTCCCACACATGCTCGATGGGATTCAGGTCCGGTGATTGTGCTGACCATGGCAATACATCAACTCCTTCGTTGGTGAGCCAGTCAGTCACTAGACGCGCGACATGTGGACGAGCATTATCGTGCATTAGGTTTAAGTTTTCACCAACAGCACCAGCAAACGGACGGACGATAGGTAGAAGAATGGTGTCGAGGTACTGTCGAGCTGTGAGGGAGCAATTTGGAAAAACGAGATCGGTTCTGCCGCCGATCATGATTCCGCCCCCATAGCATTAATGTATCACCTCTGTATGTGTGGACTTCCTGGACGTGTCTCAAACGTTCATTATTTCCAGGTCGTCTCCACAGTCTTACTCGACGAGAATCTGGATGAAATCCAAATCTGAATTCGTCTGTAAACAAAACTGTGGCCCAATCATTTGCATCCCAGTTTTGATGTTCTTTACACCACTCTAATCTTCTACCGCGATTGCCTCTCGACAAAGGTGGACATCTAAGTGGCCTTCTGTTGTGGAGATCTGCTTCATGCAGTCGATTTCTGACAGTATCACCAACTTAATCGAAATTAAACGACCTCATGCATTCATTTTTATGATATTTAGTATGTTATAAAAATATCCCTCGACTTTTCCGATGTGTGTATATAACAAACAACCGCAGACTTCGATGTTGCAGAGACTGGCTACTTTGATGAAAAAGAAAGCAGAAAATATACCAATAGCTGCATTGGAGATGCTCTTTAATCTTCCTACTTTATATTTTGTAATAGGAGTAAAGGTAAGCCCATTCAAACTAGAAAACTTATCGAGTCACAAGGGATATAACAAAATAATAGTTCCGAAATCTGTGAGGTAACGAACAAACTCCACAAAAGTTTGTGGAGATCAAATCGTTGAGGTGTAGTTTTTGAAATTTTGGAAGTGTATATGAACCCGTTAACGTTTGAATCAATGAAAAATTCTCCACATGGAATGAAATGTACACGAAAAATCATGTTTGGAAATAAGTTCTATATCTAAAATCAGTACACAAAGTCGATTCGAGTCACAAAATATTTACCTAAACTATGATTTTATGCATTATTTGATAATATATAGTTATGAAAATCAAAAAATATAGCGTACAACTGCAATTTATTATAAAAAATAACGATTCCTACATACATACCTCTGTATATACCTTGCTTGGGTAATCTGTTGAATCTTCCAAAACTTGAGAGGAAGGCTGAATGAGGTCAAGTATAGCCAGAATCGATTGTACTCGAACTGATCCAACAAAAGCAAAAGGTAATAATACCATTAATCATATGATAAAATTTAATTAATTTTCTTTCATACTTTCAGTAACAGGATCAACTCCAGATAATACTGTCTGTGGAGAATACTTGAAGTTGAAATAAAAAACTTCGTCATCAAATTCCATATTTTAGTTCCCCTGTCATTTATAGTCACTTTTTAAATGATTTCTATAAAGTTTTGGAAGACTGGAAGGATTGTAGTTATTTCTTGTCAATACTTTCACCCATTTTTTTCTCGTCATCTGATCCCTTGGGAACCTAAACTCATTATATGAAATAACTCACTTATAAACCAATGCGCTTTTTGTTTTCTTGTGTCTCTCCGCACAATCAAAATCAGCACAAGAATGTACCATATTAATATTTAAATATATCTCTAAAACACTTTTGAAACATACAAACTAAAACACTTTTGAAACATACAAACATACAAACTAAACTCGATGAAAAAACGAATTGTTCCTACGCGAGCTGTCAGCTAAGAAAAAGTTGAAACTTAATGTTGCAAAAACAAGCAGAATAGATTCGATATGATATTCATTTTCAATGCTGAATAAACCAATAAATTGTGATATGGGTACTTCATTTTCCTGAGAAAATGAACGATCAGTTAAAATTTTCTGTAATTATTCATTAATTTATTTTTAAGAATAAAGCCAGCAAACAAATGAATATACAATAATGAGATCGCTCGAATTCACGAATTGAGCATAAAAATGGACACTAATATTTGCCTTGATAACTGATATAGTACAAAAGTTATATCTAAATATGATTCTAAATAGAATTAAACGAGCTGCATTTTCAAATGGTTTTCGATTGCTCATTAACCCTAATAAAATAAATCAATTATGCATTCATGCCACCCACCAAAAATAAGGAATTCAACGTTACTGTTATATTAGCCATATTGTCATCCAGGCAGCCAGCGCCCCCTGTAGAGTATGCGACAATGTTCTCTTTCTAGTGTCAATGGTTTCCACAAACTTTGTATTATTGTTAAAATAATTTCAAAATGAATGTTGAGCTTAGTTTTGTTAAAGCTGACTGGTAGGTCCCCTTTTTTTGTATGACATTCATTTCAGACTTTGTCTTTTATCGAAGGATGAAAAGTTTTGATTTAATTTTTATTTCATCTCGGCCAAGGAGCAGTATGGTGACTGAAAAGTGAAGCAAAAATATGTATAGTGAAATGTAGAATTACTCCAGAACATATCAATCCAAAAATAAACTGAAAAAATATGTTTCGGAATGTAAACTAATGACACGGAATATGCAGCGGAATATGTTTCAAAATTGGTACCCGCCGAGACCTACCTTTTACAGAAAACTTTCTTTAATTAGATAATTGTAACAGTTGTATTCACACTGAGTGGGCAACAATAACAACAAAAATGGCGTCTGTCAAATTGGATCATCAGATCTGTGATTGGATATTGAAAACCAATACACTTGGCAACTCCGCTCCAGACACGGTCAATTTTATTGGTCAAGAGACACGCGGCCAATTTAAATTCTTGCTTTTCGAATTTTCCTTTTTCCTGCAGAGATTTCGGGACCGATTAGGCTTGATAAGTATATAATATACCCCTAACTCGATCAGTCTATAAGCAAACCAGTATCATTTTTCATAACATGAAACAAGTCCATTTCAAATCTTCTTGAGTATCTTATGGATTCTTGTGATTAGACCATTTCATTAAACCGAATCACTTCCAAGTTATTTGTGTACTCAAACGTTTATTTTCTGATAACGTTTCAATAATACTTTTCTTTTGGGGCGGTAAGTCCCGGTTTCCAGTTGTATCAACCTGAATGATATTTACGTCCAGGAAAGTATATATTGAACGTGATGGAAATTGAAAGAATGGTGAACAGCGTCACATTAACGTCATGAAGAATATGTTCAAGAAAAAAAATAACTTACCAGTGTATCATTCACGACATTACTCACATGTCACCGCTTCTCGCAATATTTATATTCAATAATCTTGTTATGCTAACAACCATGTTCATTATCTGAAACTAATTCGAATCCAACGCTAAATAACCTAGACAATATATTCCATAACACATACTTTTCTACAGGCAAAAAATTCGTTTGCCTTTTGGGGAACGGAAAAAATATTTCTTCAACTGAATCTGCATACGTGACAGAATATTAGATTTATAACTTGGGAGTTTAAATGTTGCTTTCTGTCATGGACTAATGATAGTAATATTTGATATTGATAACTTTAATTTTCAACTATTTGCTCGATTCATATTTTCATTACCATAATAATAATATCATCATTGAAATAATATTGATGAAAGGTAGAACTGTGACACCTCTGGCGTAAAATGAATCCAGAACAAGTTCTGTTCCCAAACACCAGAATTGCAACACTTTCTCGACGCACGTTTCACTAACCAAGTTGGCGGCATCAGAAGATGAAGTGATGAATATTCGAATCATAACAATAACCGTAAAACATCTTAGAACGAACGTCTTTCAAATGATAATCATAATCACATACAGGTCATTATTTTCATTGAATCGACATTTTAATCGACTCAAAGAGATGTTCAAAGATGATGTTTAGAGTTTCACCAAACATTTAGTACGAGAAAAATAATTCACATATTATAGACTTTAAGATAACGATCATAAATACATAATTTATAAAACGTTTCATGAAGTATCAAAGTAGTAGATCTCCTTGCCTTCTTGAAATTATGTCTTCAATATTTATTCAGAATAACGTTAGTTTGAATTCACATAATTGAAGATTACAATAATAATTAAAAAACAAAACTCTTATCAGCTTGTAGAAAATGATCTAATATGAAACATATTCATCATGCACAATGTTTTATCAAATATTTTAATCATTTCAATTCACTACAAATGTTTTACGAAAATTGTAATATAATCGATATTTTGCGAAGAAAATGCTTTTTCTGGGTCAGTTTAAAAAAAAATCTGTTTTTCCTTTAATCAGCTGTCGCCCCCATACAAACGACAGCTCTCAGAAGTTGAGAAACTTGTACGAGCTAAGGACTAACGGGGTCTTACCTTTTAACGTGTGATTCCTAACACGGTTGAGACCACAGAACTGATATGGGCCTGTGCTCTTGATTCCGGTTTCTGTTTCCTACTACTATAGTAGGGGAGCCCACGATGCAAAATGGGGATTTACTCGAACGTCATGAAGACATATTAGGTTGCAAAACTTAGATAATGAGAAAAAAAAGTTATATAATATATACCTTTTCATCGGTGGGGGAAGCGGCTATAGATTTTCAAATATGTAAAAAAATACTGTTGCATGGACATACTCGAGCGCGTCAGATATTGATAGCATCAATGTCCTACGTATTTTTAATAATGTTCGTAAGTTAATCTGATCGTTTGCATGATGCGGGTGGTTGTACGTAAGGGTTAAAAGTGAAAAGAAAAAAAATTAATCGAGCGCGTTAGATTTTCTAAGGGAGTGTTAAATGCAACAAAAAAAGCTCTCATTCCATAATCTGACGATTTCGATCTAACGCAAACTCGCGGTCATGATTATAATGTGCAAAAAAAATTCGCCATTTTGAAATACTCAAGCGCGTCAGATTAAGATATATATCGTTCATGTTTATGTTCTAGACGTGCTGTCTCATAATCTGACGATTATCTAGAGGGATTCGCCTAATCTGACGAAAAAAATGTATTTCATTCATTTTTACTAAATCATTGAACTTAATCAATTGAAAAGCTCAGGAAATAGCATGCCAAAAAATAAGTTTATGTTTTCTAAGTAGAATACTTGTATTTATAAGAAAATAATTTAAAAAAAAAGCTCAAAAAAATTAAATTTTTTATAATCAAATGATTGATTAATCATCATCTTCATCGTCTTCACGAACGAGTCTCTGTGATCAGCTGTGCTGGCGTCATGGCAACATAATTCAGAGTTGGGACGGTGTGAAAGACTTATAGAGAGAGAAAAAGTGAAAGAGGAATAGAAACTCGGAGAGGGAAATATAGGTATTACACAGCTGCACGCATTAGACTTTATCGACGAATTTTTGTTATTTCGAGTTGCGGAAATCGTCAGATTATATATTTTTCATTCTCCTTGAATTATTTCCTTCACAATAAAAAAAAATCGTCTACGCTCGAGAATGTCGAAATGACGTTATTTTTTTACAACTTTGCTGCCCTCCCCTTTCTTTACGCCACTCTCAAATTGTCAGATTACTGGAATATACACTTTTTAGCATGTAATTAACTCACCCAACCTCGAGAATTTCTGATGATCAATTGTTTTTACTAATTTGATCCTTTATACTTCACGGGCTCATATTTGGTGGAGGTACTTAACCGGGTACAATGTATCCCCCTGTATATTGCTCTGTCGCGCTTTAGTAAATCCCGAAATCCCCCCTTGGGCTCCCCTATTACTAGGAGGTTGTTAAACCACATTGGAAAAATTGAACAATTCAAAAAAGTGTGTGCGATTGCTGATATCAAAATTTTTCATATTTATTCCACCTTATTAGCTATTAGATAGATACTAGCCCAATTCAAACTCATCATGAAATCTGTATGATATATTTTTCTTTGTTTCAGGTGAGTTTCCTCCCGTGATCTTTTCTCAATTGGATCTCATATTTGCATTTTATATTCGGTAAGAAATACGAAATTGTTTTATATTTTCTAAACTTGTAAAATGAGTGAATGAAATATTGTTGATGAATGAGATCAATTTATCAATCTGGTAAAACCTGGTAAAATCTGTTTTTCCGATAACCAGTTATGGTTCCCCTATGAACGGCAACCCTCAAACGTCGAAACTTCAGCGAGCTGAGGATTAACGACGTTCTACCTTTCAACGAGCGGATCCAAACAAGTCAATAATTGCAGAACATTTCGAAACTTACGCAAAAGAAATATAAATTATGAATCTGTATTCAATGAATTCAGATTCAACAACCCTATTAGTAAGTAACTCACCTCTTTATTATAAACATTGCAGTTCAATCTAAACTGATACCGAACCGACACACAAACATTTTGAAGAGTCTCTAAACATTTCTCAATTATTTCTATCGCCCAGAAGTTTTTTTAAAAATCAGTATTCCTACCAGGCCAATGATTCTCAATCTCGAATAAACTCGTGGGGGTGAAACAGGTGATGCTAATATTTCAGAAATGAACCTCGTCACATAGTTAACTGAAACTTTGTGTATGTGAATGTAAGAAATCTGAAATTTCGTCTGAAATATTTTTATTGGCCTTGTAACATATGGTACAGAAATTGAAAAAGGTCTGAATTGTGGAATTTGAGTTCTTAACCGAGAAATCCTCGTAAAATCCCACTTAGCTGTCATCAGTTTAATGACTACGGTAGATCATATTCTGTCAACAGTGTAACATCTACGGGTTTTAATATTTTAATATATATATATATATATATATATATATATATATATATATATATATATATATATATATATATTGCAGTATTTTATTATTCATATGAGTCACGAAAAGGATTTGAAGCTTTATATCTCCTATTTAATTATCAGCGAGCGCTTTCGACAGCTGGTCGTGCTGTCATCATCTAGGCTCTAGTCAAACTTGTTTGAGTAGAGAAATTTACTAATGTACCGCTGATTTCTCATGGAACAATAAGCAAAATAGAGAAGCAGTTTCGCGAACTTGGTCATGTGGGGCAGATAAAAAAAGCAGCTGCCGATGTAATGATTGATGAACTCAAAAATAACCGCGAAGGGTTATTAGCGGAGGAACAATTAGGTATAATTATATTTTATGTAATATATGAATATATTTCAAAAAGGTTACTAAAGAGTTCAAGTTTACACGTCTAGGGCAGAATTGAGATCACTGGGAAGTCTTGCTTCTTGTCTTTCATAATAAAAAACTGGGCACTCCAGGATAATGTGTTTCACACTGTTGATCACACCACAAATATCACACTCTGCAGCATCTTCTTTCTTCATAAGGTGTTGGTGTGTTAGTCTTGTGTGTCCGATTCTGAGGCGAGTAAGAATGACTTGATGTCTTCGTTGGGCTGATTGGTAGTTCTGGAAGCGCATGTAGGGATTTATCTCACGTAATTTATTTGATTCCATGGCCATCCATATTTCTTTCCAAGTGTTCGCTATTAGTTTCTTTATGATTTTAAAGTAATGTGAGTGGGGAATTTGTTCAAACAATGTTGCGGAGGGAGTAACTAACATTGCGAGCGACTGCATCGGCTTTCTCATTGCCTCTGATTCCAGTATGGGAAGGTATCCAGATTAGTTTAATACATTTTTGGTTCTGCATTAGCTTGGATACCATTTCCTTTACACGAAGAAGTATTAAATTGTTTGGGTATAACTGTCTGATTCCATGAATTGCGCTGAGGGAATCGGTGATAACAACAGAGTTGCCTTCCAGTCTTTCACAGTGTGCTATGGCTTGATCGTGTATAATTAAGTAAGCATGCTCCGTATATTTTGTGATGACGGCTGCTCCCACACAATCTATAGATTTCGAAGCATCTGTGTACAGGCGACTGCATTCCTTGTAGTTGGAGATTATTTCAGAGAAATTGTTTCGGATAAAACTTGGTGTGATAATATATCATTTTTCCTGCGAGCGGAGAATTGGGTGTTACAGGATGGGATCTTTATGGTCCATGGTGGTGGAGAGCAGAAACCAAGTGACATGACATTATTAGGGACTACAGGATTATTAGGAATTTTTGAAAGTTTTTCATCGAGTGGTAACCTTCATTACTTTGATCGAAGAGAAGGCGAAATCTGTTACTGAAGGTATTGAGATAGCCGGGTTGTTTATATTATCAGGGATTCTTGCAGCATTCATATATTCACGGCAAAGATCAATAGGCTGTTCTCCTGTTTCGATAAGTAAATTTTCAACTGGACTACTGCGGTATGCTTCTTTTTATGGGGATATGTAAAGAGCAATGTGTACAAAACTAAATGACCTAGAAGAACGAAGAACATTTACTTCGTTAACATCCATAGTTTCATTTTCGCATCCTACATTTCATTACGTTTTGCATTGCATTTTAGTTTTTGAATGTATTTTATCGAATTTTGGTAACCACATGATTTTAATTTATTTTATCTTGATTGTTGCAATGATTTTGAAAGCGATAACATTTTTTAATAGATAATGAATAGACCTTTCGAACGATATATCACAAAAATTTATTTTCCAATAAAAAAATTGGGGGTTATACTCGTCATTCGAAGGGGGTTGAAGGTAGGGGTGGCATTTTTACGTTGTAGACTATCAAATTTTAGTTTACATTCGATGTGTTTTGGGATTTGGTTAAATTATGTACCGTAACCGAAATAATGAATTTATTTCATTTCTCTTTTACACACTGTATATTGTTGATAGTATTATAAGAATCGAACCAGCACAAAATAATCTTTTATTTTGTGAAACGCGACTAAAAAATGATGATACTAATTTTGTGTATGTACATTATTAGTTTCATCAGTTAATCCTATTGCACTCGGCGAGTGCATCGGCTTGAGACATGGGGGTTGAGCAAACCGGCCATCGGATGCCTGCTTCCACGTAGCCCCGCTGGATTCGGGAATGACAGAATCACTTGTGGTTCTGTTATTCCCTAACTGAATGGCATTCCAACGATGGCTAAATCCTAAGGTGTGTGTATCCGTGCCGAGAGAATTAATGACACTGAGCCTATCAGCTGTCTCTACGGAACCTTCGAGATACCGGGCGCCCTCTCGTCGTAGCATCGCCTGGTCACGGTAATGCGGGGCTCTGCCGTGACTGACTTTCTTTCCCTAGCTACTCGTGGGACCTTTATGGACAAAGTAAACTTGAAAAATTATTTCTGGCGCTAAGTCTATAAAGATGGATGTCGAGCTTACGACTCCAACTGACCTCCCTGTAAACTTAGATCAGAAGCGATTCTACAGAGAAGATGTATGTCGAGTTTACGACTCCAACTGATCTTCCTGTAAAATTTAATCCAGGAGCGAGTCTACAGAGGATATGGATGTCGAGTTTACGACTCCAAATGACCTCCCTGTAAATTTAGTTCAGGTACGAGTCTCCAGAGGAGATGGATGTCGAGTTTACGACTTCTACGGGCCTCCCTGTTAATTTAGTTCGGGAGCGAGTCTACAGAGGAGATGGATGTCGAGTTTACGACTCCAACGGACCTCTCTGTAAATTCAGTTCAGGAGAGAGTCTACAGAGGAGATGGATGTCGAGTTAATGACTCCACCTGACCTTCCTGTAAATTTAGTTCAAGAGTGAGTCTATAGAGGAGATGGATGTCGAATTTACTACTCCAACGGACCTCACTGTAAATTTAGTTCAGGAGCGAGTCTACAGAGGAGATAGATGTCGAGTTTACGACTCCAATTGACCTCCCTGTAAATTTAGTTCAGGAGCGAGAGCTGCGGCGTACGCAGGATCTGTCTCAGGTGAGGGAACTAACCCTCCATGAACAGGTTAGCAAACGTTTGCGCTCAAGTGAGGTTTCCCCAAAACCAGTGGCGAAAAAACCCTGCACGGCTTTTGCACGTCAGCTACACCTGACGCACAATTTGCACAATTTGTGCAAAAACCCTCATATGGGAAGGTTGTCGTGGGTATCAAGGTGGGAATCTTGCAACTTGACTACCCGATCACCTCATTAACAGAGCCTGCCCCGCTGGGGACTGAATCAGGTCTTTAGAGTTCGGCAGAGCCGTACTCTTACACCATCTGACCTGAAATACCACTCACCATATATAAACTAATCAGCTTCGTTAAGAATCTGGGTTTGTTTGGCCGAGTGAGAATGGGTGTGAGCCACAATAAACCCTTGCGTGTCGCGGTGGAGGGTCGAATAGGCCCACTCACTTTGGACCCAACCTAACCTAATCCTATAAAAGTAACATTTGGCTTATGGTAGCTATATCTAATATATGTTAATTAATTTAATTAATAAATAGCCTTCCCTTGCATAAAAAAATATAAATATACATAAAATTCAAGTTTTTCGCGAGTTAAACAATTTCAATATAAAATACTTCACTTTAGATTAGTTTGAGTTATCACTTCCGTTGGGTGTTCCGAGACACGCGTTTCAAGTGCCTTTCCCATTTCTTCAACTATTACTATTTCATTGGCACTTATTCCGATAGTTTCCAAAACTCAAAGTTTTCTAATGACCTATATTTTTCTTTTAATTTTATTTCTTTTCCAGAATCCACAGGAATTTATTCCCCCTCGCATTCAAGTGTTAGAATTGGATCAGGTGTCGAATGTAGGGTTATAATAAAATATTCCGTTGAAACAACGAAAACGTACCACACTTCTAATTTGATTTAGTCCCTTTTGTGTATTTGTGAAATGCACCCCAATGCTGAAAGAGGATCAAAAAATGAGAATGGAAGTACCCTTATAAAATGTGTATAACATAGACACTTCAATATACTCTAACTTAATAAATAAGCGACGAACGCGCTGCTTCTAACTTTCCATTTTCATTTTTCAATTTACTTTTCACCGCTGAGGATACTTTGTATCAGGAAGAAAATCAATTTTGAGTTATCGGCGAATTGGAAAACCAGTTCTTTGTGTTCGCTTGCCTTAAGTGGCTCTCAGAGACAGGTAGTTTTAATAAGAATGTAGAGAATATATAAAGGAGAAACAAATACTTTTTTGATGCGTTTGACTGAATTTTTTGTTGTATATTTATGGGAAACGTTACAAAGGTTGAGTCACTGAAAAAGTTTGGATAAACACCAAGAAACAATGAAAGTATAGAGCTATGAACTAATCATCAATTACTGTGAATGAAAAACAATCAGCTGGAAAATGAATTGAATCGAAATGAATCATAGTAATTTTTTTCATGATATTGCTATTTTCCATGATTTGTTAACTATTTCCTGCCAAAAATGAAATATGAATTTGGTGTGAATTTTATCGACGGGTGTGAAGTTATCCACATTCACAAAGTACACTGAGAAAAAAATATCGCATTATTATTTTTTCATTTATCGACACTGCACACCTACCATTTTCCAATACGATACGCTTATTGACTGAATTAGTGAAAAAACAGAACCGTTCTAGTTTATTAAACTGTCTGAAGGGGTGAAAATAGGGTGGAAATATTTTAAAAAATCTTAACATGAAAAATGGACTTTGTACACCTACAAAATTGAGATATGTTATTCCCGATGATATATTCGACAGAAAAAACTTCTCGTCATACTTTTCCAGGCCGTCTGAGGGGGTGAGAATAGGGTGGAAAGTTGAAAAAATCGTATTTTCGAAAATTGAATGTGTACACCTACAAGTTTGAGATATGTTATCCATATTGATCTATTCGACAGAAAAAAACTTCATGTCATAGTTTTCCAGGCGTTCTGAGGGGGTAAAATGGGGTGGAAACTTGAAAAAATCATATATTCAAAAATTAGGGTTGTACACCTAGAAGATTGAGATATGTTATTCCTGATACCCGAAAAACTTCACGTTATAGTTTTCCAGGCCGTCCAAGGGGGTGAAAATGGGGTGGAAACTTGAAAAAATCATATTCAAATAGATCGAATAGATCATGATAGATAATATATCTCAAATTTGTAGGTGCAGACATTCAATTTTCAAAGATACGATTTTTTCAATTTTCCACCCCATTTTCACCCCCTCAGACGGCCTGGAAAACTATGACGTGAAGTTTTTTCTGTCGAGTAGATCATCGAGAATAACATATCTCAATTTTGTAGGTGTATAAAGTCGATTTTTCATGTTACGATTTTTTTAAATATTTCCATCCTATTTTCACCCCTTCAGACAGTTCAATAAACTAGGACGATTCTGTTTATTTACTAATTCAGTCATTCATATTGAAAAATGGTAGGTGTGCAGAGTCGGTAAATGAAAAAATTATAATGTGATATTTTTTTCTCAGTGTACTTTGTGGATGTGGATAACTTCACACCCGTATTTTATCGTGGTTTCTTTCGAATTGGAGTATAACTCACGAACTTTTTCAGCTATAAAGCAAGAAGGATAATTTTTATTCTGGAGAGAACACCTAGTTTTGTTTTGGTATTTTCCTTTTAGCGTAGGGATGTGTTATGAATGAATTTCATCTTTCCTTTTTTCGCAAGACGATATTCGAAAAAACCAGAGTTATTTTCTGGAAGAGAAAAAAGTGTTTGTAAAGAAGACTTCCTTCAAGTGTTCTTCCTGAAACTGTCGTAAGCAATATTCTGAGAACAGACCGAGATTTATGTTATTGGGTTTTTTTCAGGAGTTCTTACATTGAACTTGAAAATTGAGAAATAAAACTTTCCATGTTTTCCTAAGTTTAATTTTCCAATTTCATTGATGAATTTGTACCACTACATCCATCAATCTATTATATTCAATTATTTTGTTTAGTATACGTTTTCACTATAGTTCTTATAGTTATCATCGTTTCACTCCTGTCATTCGTAATGTCATGACATATTTTACTGATTCACAAGTGATGCATCTCTCGCTTTTTGTGACTATGGATCTGTTTTTATATGACTAAAAAATCTACACTGTGATAAAACTCAATATCGATCACTTGGGTCATTTTAGCATCTGCCTCTCATCATTCTCACCATCTGTTACTTTACCGAGTGACTTTTCTTGCAATCGACTTTCCGCAAGTATGTACACAAGCAAATTCTCTTTACTGTGAAACTGTAATTGACATGGTCTGTATGCACTAGTCATAACTATCGGCATTCTACTCTGCATTGTTAACTAGGAATCCCTGTGGATTTGTTTTTTTTTCAGATGCAGATTGAAGTACAATAACTATACTGTACTTTCTCTTCATAGAGCAGTATGGAGTCTTTCACTGAACATCCTCATCCACTAGTCATCAGACTAGTGGACGTGGCAACACTATGAAATTCATTTCCAGACAATTGCGACGCTGGTACCTAACAGAGGTATCTGTGGTATAAATAAGGACAACATTGTATGTATATTTAGTTTCATCTTCCTCTTGAAGATGATTACTTGGTTATTGAAACAAGTGTCGAGGTGTTGAAAATAACGTTTTGGTGTACGGATAGAACTCCAGTAATATTCAAGATAGAGTATGGTATACCTCAGAGAACCAGTTCTGGGCCCTACCTCATTCAATACCTTCAAAACTGACTTTCCATCAATAAAAACTGTTCATAATAGAAGTTATCCACTATAATCTCAGAAATTACTTTTTATTCAACATTCCACTGCAAATCCAGTAAGGCTCTGTTCAACTCACTGAATATCTCAAAATGTGGAAACCAGTATATCATTCACCCTGAAAACAAGGTGAAATATCTAGACTCAAATCTGAAATAGAATGATCATATAAACTTTGTATGCGAAAAGCTTCGAATGATATTACAAAAGTTCAGATTATTTAAAAATAAAGTAACGTACCAACAAATGAAAATTTCACATCAATGATAATGATAATCGGGTAAAACCTGAAACTAGTCGTAGAAATGAAATAACTAGTGGAAACTAGACAAACGTATTTTAATTCATTTTTCATTAAAGTGATCATGAATTTCCACAAATAAACAAGTCATCAATCACACATATTATTATTCGTCCCCTGAAGGGTTGTTGGGAAGATTCCTGAGGCTGCTAATCTCTAAAAACCAAAATATCCTTCAGATGCTATTTACTCAGACTCTCACGTATTTGACATTCGACAGCTGTTTTATTACCTATAATACGAATATAAAGTTCCACCGTAGAAAAAGACAATCCTCCCTACCTAGTCATACCTATAGTTCCCGCCAGAAACACCACTATAGTATATCATCAATACACAAATCTTTGGAAAAATGTTCATTCACATACACAGGGTGTTTCCTAACTACGCTACGAAACGTCTGAGTGATCCGTTATGTTGTTCCAATAAAAAAAGTTCGTATGAACATAATATGTGTTGGATATGACAGGATATGCTTTAAGGGACTATCGTATATTGAAACACGTGTAGCGGTTCTGCAAACTTTTTTGTGAAATTTTCACAATGGGTGAAAAAATACTTTTAAATAGTGTAAATTTTCACGGCCAGATTTCATTATAAATAATTGCCCCTTCTTTCTGATTGCAATTATTTTTGTGTTTTTGCATTTCTATTGACTGTCTATATAGCCTTGACTTAGTAGATCTGGTTAGCTTCAAACGCGATGATCTGAGTATCCTTACTTAAAAACGGCCTACACACGTTACGATTTTTCGTACTGCTTGCAGTACGATATGAATTGGTACTGCCGCAGTAACGATGAATCGTAACGTGTGTAGGCAAATTGGGTGTTTTGCAGTATGCAGTCGTCGAATCGTTCGCAGTACGGAGCTTCAATAAAATATCGTATCAACGGTCGTGTCTGGGGTGGGGGTTGTTGACAAGTTGGAACGTGTGGAGCTCATTGCTGCGGCAGTTACGATTTTATATCGTTTAAAGCAAATCATTCAGGGAAAAGGGTTTCATATATTTCATATCATTATAATGGATATGAAAAATAAGACGTTCTGAAAAGAGTTTATTGTTGTATATAAAGAAAACAGCTGCCTGTGGGATGTAAAATCAAAAGATTACGCGAATGAAAAGAAAATAAATTCAAGTTACGATATTTTATTTGCAAAATTTAAACAGTTGTTCCCAAACGAATCTGAAGAAGTGATGAAAAAGAAAATAAACAATATAAGAACTTCCTTCAGACGTGACTTTTGAAAGATGTAGGCCGCTTCAGTACATCCTCGTTACTGCTGACTTGTAGGTATGCCCCAGGCGAAAATTCATTTTATGATCTTAGAGAGCCTTAAAGATGTTCCTGTAGTGTTTGTGTTTTGTCTTGAAAAATAGGGGATGCTCTTAGTAGTGTTTTTATCGCATTCTCTAAATTTCAAGTTGGCTCAATACATGGCAAAAATTTTCTCCCATATCAGTAAATGATCGTTATTGTGTCATCATACATCAGTCAAGTCAAGATTTATTCATCATTTTTAACACGTCACATTTTACACAGGATTTTTGATATATCATCACTGACAACACATGTTACACAAAAATATTATTTTCATACTCTTCCTGGGAGTAAAATCAATCTGTTACCAGAAGGACTTCTTTCTAGAATTTCAGAAAATTTGTTTCACTTCTGATGCTCTGTAGTGAGTTGAAATATTTTGCCCCGGCATAAAGTGGCAAATCTTTGTACTCGTTACGGATTATTTTTTCTTGGTGGAAGTCGTTTCTCCGTCTCGTTTGATAAAAGTGAATTTCCTCATTTCGTGTTAGCGTATTAACGTAGCTTAATATTTTGTAGAGATAAATACTTGGTTATGTGAATTTTTTTGTCTTGGAATGTTTACTTAAAAGATTCTCTGTATTTGAGATAAGAAAGTCATCTAATGAAATATTTGTGCATTATAAAGATTCTTTTCATTTCTGATTAGTGTCCCCAAATGGTAATATCTACATCAAACTCCTATTTGTCCTAGGCCATATATCCAAGAATTATGTTTTGAAAAGTTCAATTTCAAGCAAAATACGTTTTTTTTTTAGAGAAATGCAGAAATATCCGACAATTCATTGTTAAGTTGTGTTCCAAGAAATTTTGTATATTCTGTTTTTTTGAAACCTAGATTTATTTGGAGAGGATGTTAACACTTACTTGAAAATTTAATAAATGTTGTATTATTTTCATTATTTATTAAATAATTGTTTCTTCACCACCATTCGAATTCACTGATTACTAATTTCGTTTAATTTTCAATTTCATCTAGATCTGCGGACGTCAAATTGATTGTTTTGTTATCGGCATATATAAAAACTGGACCCTCTTTTATTTTTTATTTTTTTACGGGCACACAAAGATAAACATTAATTATCTCTTGTTTGAAGGTGATTGACAATGTTTCATGATGAATTTCACTAGTTCGGACTTCCATTGTCTACTATATAAAATTATTTGAAACCCCTGAAACAACTAAAAAAAATAATTAAAAATGAATAGCTGAAAATGACAATTATATTAAGCAAAATAAACCTGAAATTAAATAATAGTGAAATAAAATACAAGTAAAAATAGAACAATTTAATGAATAAAAATAAAGAAATGAAAAAAGAAAATAAAAATACAAAGTGGAGAGATTCCAAGTCACGTTACCTCACAACAGTTCGATTGTTAGTATCTATAATCGTCTTCGGGTGATGACTGGACTGATTCCTCCGAGAGATGACTATTTATAGGTCGTTCGAGTACTTTCATTTATCTCCGCTTCCCATTTTCCGCTTCACTGGTTCCGTGGGAGATGACCGTTTTGACGGGAGTTGGCTTGATGATGGGTTTCCATATGTTGCGTATTTCTACGCTGGCTTGGCTGAATACGTTGTTGTACAACAAGTATGCGGCTTCTTTGAATTTTCTCCTAAACCAATGTTCCTCTCTGTGCAAGATCTCAGCCTGGGACCACTCGATGTTGTGTTGATGGGTCCAAACATGGTCTGCTATTCCTGATTTGCTGGTTTCCCCTCGCTGTGTGTGTCTATTGTGCTCGGCAAGCCGAAACATTCAATGGCCTCTTTCATTTTGCTTAGTATAATTGTTATTTTCAGCTATTCATTTTCAATTCTTCTTTTTTAGTTGTTTCAGGGATTTCAAATATTTTTATATAGTAGAAAATGGAAGTCCGAACTAGTGAAATTCATTAATCATCTCCTATCATTACACAAACCAAGAATGCAAATTTGACATTACAATATTTTTTTCGTTAATGTAGATGAATATCAGACGCTACTGACACTTTGGTAGCTGAACACAAAACGACAGATTTGAAATGGCAGCGGTCTTCACTCGAATCACGAAACGGGCAGTAATGAAATTTACCATAGAGTTGAAACTCTAACGGAAATGGTTTGATAAAACACGATATACATTATATGCATGCTCTCAGTGCAAACACATTTTCAATTAACGACCGGATCAACGTCCATAATATCCTACGACCCCTTAGCTATCTTTTCCGGAAACTTCGAGCGCTTCATACGAAAATCGCATTGAAATCTTCGTGGTAGGCCCCTTCAAGCGATATACGTGTCCATTCTTCTTGCTAATCACTCATATTAAGGATAACGAGCAAGGATCCCCGGAATCACGATCCACCAGACCGTCATGCAATATGCTAATGGCCTCTTCTTGCGCTGACCGAACTTCCGCAGACGAAAGCTGGCCATTCCATCGCTTATCGGGAAGAGACTATCGATCCGCCGCCATTCAGTTTGTTCGATTATCTGTCGATAGTTGGGGTGGAATCATTCAGCTGTATGTTCTCTTCAAGCTATGTAATTTATAGCGTGTTTTACAACGTTGAAGCTCTCAATTAAGATGTCAGATAACATTAATGTTATTTTACTTTTATCGTAAGTAACGTGTGAGTATGATGTTGGGTTCTTATACGCAAGAATTTCCTCATAAATATTCTAATTACAAAATTGTTTGGAAAATGTTAGAGGGTATTTGTAATGAATATAATAATAAACGACGACTTCATTACTTCCAAATATTGAATGAAAAGAATACATATACAGGGTGTAACTGAATAAGTGTAAAACATTCAAAGAGGTGATTCCTCATCGAAAAAAAGATAGGATATTTCATATAAAGAAACTTCATTGGAGCATCCCTTGTTAAGATACAGCCCCTTAAAGGGGGTACATAAAATTTGTATAATTTTTTTCACAAGCACTGGGAAAGTTACAATATTGAAATTGACCTGACGTTTTGTACTACCAAAAAGACACTCAGGCAGTAATTTATTTGGTTTACCCCATGGTTGTAAGGGGTGGAAAACGCAACCCCTAAAATTTATTTCCAATGTAACATTTTGTCTTATTATTTGTTTACCATTCAAAAATTTATTTCCGATAGCCTGTTTCATTCTAAACAAAAAATGTACCACCACTTACGTACTACTACAGAGATACATCATCATAAATGCGAACTGGATTTTGTAGTTAGTATCTTCATTAAACGATTGAAGGGTAATAAACAAAAATAATTTATTCATAACAAAACACACAACATGAAGAAATCATAGTAAATGTTCAATATGCCTACCTTCAGACATTACGCATGCGTCTAGATGTCGGCGCATTGAGCCACGTATTCGCTCAAATATTCCTGGAGTCTCTCTGATTACCCTGCACGTGGTTTCTCAAGTCCTCCACATCGCGAACAGGAGTACGATAAAACAAATGCTGTAAATGGCCCCAAATAGAGAAATCGAGAATATTGAGATCCGGGGATCGGGCCAGTTCTGTGGTCCTCCTCGACCTATCTACTGATTTGCATTTGTTCCAGTTAAATGCTGACGTGCTACTTGACTAAAATGGGCAGGAGCCCTATCATGCATGAAAAACATATCCCTTCTGACGCCCAAAGGAACTTCCTCCAGCAGTACTGGATACATTTCTCTTAAAAATTGTACGTATGCCTCACCATTTAATCGAGGAGGTAGAAAATGAGGCCCCATTGAATCATCCCCAATAACTCCGAGCCACACGTTAAGAGAAAACTGTGAATTCTATCGTCTTCAGAAAGTCACAATTTCTTTCAATCCTTTCCAGCATCTAATTGCAAAATTCAAGACGGTTCGGAAAGTCTCGCGGTAACAGTGGCTATACTCGTTGCAGATGGTGAGGGTATAAGAGTTGTTCCTTTAAAATTTGAAATACTGTCATATGATCAACATTTAGCTGGGAAGCAATCTTTCTAGTACTGGTAGTAGGTTGTTCTTCAATCAAATTAAGTACTGCTTCCTCAAGCTGTGATGTTCGTACTTCTTGATGGCGACCACAATCCTGCGTTCTTTTGTCGAATTAACCATATTCTCGTAATCATTGATGTTCAGCATATCTTCTAGAAGCTTCTAACTCATTCCCCTGCGACAGACCGTAAACGTAATGCATATCAGCCATTTCCTCATTTGTGTATGCCATTTTAATAACAAGTGAATTATTAAAGTAAGAAATTAAGAACAGAACAACAGCACACAATTAGTTGGGAAAGAAAGTTTTTGGCTTTCTACTACTCCATCTGATACAAAAAAATGGATGAGAGAATCTTCCAAAGAAAGGAAGGAATAATCAATTTGAAAATAAATAACTCTATACATGGATGTGTAGATCATGCAAAGAAGTAACTTTCAGACACAAACTGAAAGAAAGTCCTCCTGAAACAGCTACTTTCATATAAACATTGAATTACACGAAAGAAAAAATTCTTTCGAAACAAATACTTCTATATGAACACTGAATTATACAGAAGATACTTTCCTCTATTCAGTTTGATTATCGAACATTCGTGGAGGAATAAGAATCAGATATCATTCACATGAGTTCTACTTTGAATGAATGGTAATAAATTGTACTCACATGGAACACTGTCACCCTAACTGGTATACACGTGTTTCGCCTTAAGACACTTGCCCTAAGGCTCTTCAGTACCAAATTGGATAACATTATAGAAAATACACACACTTCATTCATGAATTACGATTTTGAATGTCACGGAATAAGCTTGATCTGCTTATGTCATCGATGACATATACATATACACGTGTATACCAGTTAGGGTGACAGTGTTCCATGTGAGTACAATTTATTACCATTCATTCAAAGTAGGACTCATGTGAATGATATCTGATTCTTATTCCTCCACGAATGTTCGATAACCAAACTGAATAGAGGAAAGTATCTTCTGTATAATTCAGTGTTCATATAGAAGTATTTGTTTCGAAAGAATTTTTTCTTTCGTGTAATTCAATGTTTATATGAAAGTAGCTGTTTCAGGAGGACTTTCTTTCAGTTTGTGTCTGAAAGTTACTTCTTTGCATGATCTACACATCCATGTATAGAGTTATTTATTTTCAAATTGATTATTCCTTCCTTTCTTTGGAAGATTCTCTCATCCATTTTTTTGTATCAGATGGAGTAGTAGAAAGCCAAAAACTTTCTTTCCCAAAAAATTAATCACTCCTAAAAATATAACCCTTTCAAATCACACAATTAGTATTAATTCAATTTCGAAAATTCACAAACTGACAGCGTCATACCAATTTAATTGTCACTATCGCTAATAGCGACCTACTAGATAGATTAGTTTCGTATTTTCTCATTTATGACGATGTATCTCTGTAGTTGTTCGTAAAATAATTTTTTGCAGCGAACTGGTTTAGGTATTTTGGGCAAAAAACCCCAGAGCCATTTTTTGTTCAAAATGAAAATCGGAAATGAATTTTCAAATGGTTAACAAATAATAAGACAAAAAGTTATTTTGGAAATACATTTTAGGGGTTGCGTTTTCCACCATGAGGTAAACCAAATAAATTTCTGGCAAAGTGTCTTTTTGGTAGTACAAAACGTCAAGGTAATTTCAATATTGTGACTTTTTTAGTGCTGGGGAAAAAATTGTTATACAAATTTTATGTACCCCTTTTAAGGTGCTGTATCTCAAAGAAGGGATGCTCCAATGAAATTTCTTTATATGAAAGATCCTATCTTTTTTTCGATGAGGAATCACCACCTTGAATGATTTATACTTATTCAGTTACACCTTGTATAATGTGAATTTTCCCCAACGCAAAAAACAAAGTTCAGTTTATAAGATGATATATAAAATCAGCTCATAAACTTTTCTTCCACTCAACCTTAAGTATATCGCTAGGTGTGTTAATGAATGTTGAACAATTACAGCTATTTCTAGTCTGATTTCTATCGTACGTATATCAGGATTGCATTGAAAACAAGTATTTCTTATAGGCCTTCTTGAATCATCACAAATTATAGGATTTGAACATGGTAGGGACCTAATTGTATATTGAACATATTTGAGAAGTATAACTACGCCTGAATATTTCTAATTTGAAGATTGGCGGTGAAAGGGTTCTCTTATAACGGACATTTAGATTATATATGATTGTAGGATCGATGGATGATTTTTTTGTGCAAATATGAGGGGGTTTTATCGAAAATAATTTATTCGAAAAAGAACAGCAGCATGAAATCTACTTCTATTGCTCATTATTAGCCAACCATTATCTTTCAGTTTGTGTGAAATATGTTCTCTTCTGCGAATAGCAATGAGTTTTGTACTTTTTGTATTTTTATTTGATATTGGCTCGACAGGAATGGACATTAGAGTAGGTACATCTGCATAATCAAATATGGACGGAATTAATGACTCACAGAAATTTGATTTTATATGAATAGGGAGGAAATATTTATTGCCATATAGTTTCAAGACTGAAGTATGCACTTTGAATAAGCTTATTCATGTATTTTCTAAATTTTAAATTAGAGTCCAATATTATACCTAAACTTTTGGCTTCTCTTACGTTTTGAAGTACTTCATTTTTTATTACAATATTTACACTATCAGAAATCTCATCTTGTGTGTTGCTGTTGACAAAAAGAATAACATTAAATTTAATGCAATTGATACTAAGACAGTGATCCTCTGTAACTTCAAGTTCTTCATTTATAAGGTCACATGCCTCCAGTACTGTACTGGGATGATAACTATAATAAATTAGAGTATCATCCGCATACAAGCGTCGTAAATTATAAATCTGACGAGTTTTCACTAGGCAGGAAGTATATATAGCAAAAATCAATGGTCCCAAACTGGAACCCTGAGGTTCTCCGCATTTCAAATCCATATAATTGGAGGAATGCCCATCAACTGAAATAATTGGATTATGACTTCGAAGGTATAATGCCATGAGATTCCTAGCATTATTCGACAGTCCTATGTAATGTAGAATTTCAAGCAACAGATTATATTTGACAGTATCAAAAGCTCTGCTAAAATCTATCAAGACCAAAACAGTGCCCTCAACTTAGTCTGACGTTCGAACAATCGAAATCGAAAAATCAACCATGCCAAAACTACAATCTATTATTGTGAACCTCCTATGTTTTTTTTTGGTCCCTTGGGAGCTGTCTGACTTGTCCATTTAGTCCAAGTCTCCAGAAAACACTGCACTGCAGCCTCTTGGGCTTATTGCGTTTTACCTCCTATGTTACTAATTCGAAGGTTCTTAATGATTATTCAAAGAAACATGTGATACGCTTGTTCTAATTTAACTTACTAATTATCTTCTTAAAAAAGCTGTTGATGTAGTTGAATGCGATACGGGTGGAATTTGTGATTTTTAATTATTCTTTAGATACTCTGTCTGCTTATTCCAGTTGTTTCATATATTTTCAGTTGACTTGTGTGACTATGTATTCATTTTCTTCATTTCTAGTAACCGGTTTTTGCCGTTCTTACATATTATAAGATACACTGCCTGTTCTTCGGAAAAGCTGCAAGAACTTTTCCAAAGAACGCTTGTTAGGATAATTCCTGTTAGGATACCTTTGGGCATATATAAACAGTTTTCTTCACACTCACCGATTATCAAAATTATATCAATTCGTTCTTCCTGGGTTCTCATTTTACATTATTTCAAAATGACAATAATTTTAATCCAGTTAAAACAATTATAATGGTTTGATTAACAAATTGTGTCACTGTCAAATACTTTTTGTTTCATAATAATAATTAACGTCATCTAGGCCAGAGCCTACTATTATTGAAAAAATAGTAGAATAGGTTTTATAGGCAATCGTAAATGTATGATTTTATTGACCTCATATTATAATTTTGGTATTTATTCCACTATGAAGTCTAATATATTTGCTAAGAAACAAGCGTGTTTCATTTTAAAGATAAAAAAATTACTCATAAGTAAAATATAAAAACGCCTTTTGTGTAAAAGGCAGAAGAGATAGGTATAGGGAACCCTAATATAGTTTTAAAGGGAATCCACTTTTGCGTCAAATTACGCCACCAAATACGGGGTGGGGTGTTCCATTCAACTTTAAGAAGTTGTCTAATTAAATGTGTGTCCAAATTTTGAGACAATTTATTTCGCCACTCGGAATAATATTGCATTAAAAATGTCATGTGGTAGTCAACTTTGACCTTTTAGCTTAGCAGTACATTTAATCACGAGCAGCTCGTTACACGTTACAGGGTGAAACCAATTTTTAAATTATGGTCTGTATTTTAAAATTTCTCGAAATTTCTCAGAAACGGTCAGTTTTAAGAATGGGAAATATAATAGTAACGCACCTACATTTTTTTTTACTATCTGAAAATATAAGAAATATAGGGTGTTCTCAGAAAAACTATAACTTTGGTATATAACTTTTTTGGGAGCATATTCCAAAATAATTTTGGAATATGCTCCTCATGGACCCATATATACTAGTGCTGAGAGTTTTTCCCTTACTCTCTTCATTTCTCGTAGAAATACCGAGGCGAATGTGGTGGGTATATATAGATTTTTGATTGACAAATCTAAAGTAAATGGAACTTCACACGTTCAAGCCAGTCTCTATATACCTACACAGTAGGTTTACTGGACTGACGCCTATCAGAAAACAACTACTCCCCTGGCTAATACCACGAAGGACGTTGGATTATATCCGACAGGCGTCAGTGCAGAAATTTTCACAGAAAATGTCCTGCATATGCAATTGGCAATACAACTGAAAGAGTCGATCTTCAATTATGAAACGGACACACTTGCAGACCGGTTTCGGGCTTATTAGCCACTCATCAGTGCAAGATAGTGACCATCATCGACCTAAAGTCAATGATATTCCACAATTGAAAATCGGAATTCCTTCAGAGTATTTCATTCCTCTTCCAACGTTGAAGCGAACATCACAAAATGTCGCTCCATCTAGTCGGATATAATCCAACGCCCTTCGTGGTATTAGCCAGGAGAGTAGTTGTTTTCTGATAGGCGTCACTCCATTAAACCTACTGTGTAGGTATATAGAGACTGGCTTGAACGTTTGAAGTTCCATTTACTTTCGATTTGTTTACGGCCAGTCTTCAAGCATAGCCCACTGACTAATAAGAAAGTTTTTGATTGACGACTGAAGATGGTATGTGGAAGGTAGGGACTAACGGGACTTTCAGTAAGTTTGTTTTTTGAACGTGTTTTACTGAAAGTCCCGTGTTAGTCCATTAGGTGAGTTGAGACTGGCCTGAACTTATTGTTCTCTACAAACGAAGGTGCAGGTGTTCATAATGATCATCAACTTCAATTCTTTTGAGTAGGTTCTGCTGGTTTCATCATTCAGGAGTGAGATTGTAACGGTCTAAATTTACTTGTAAATATTGTAGATATTGTTCGTTTATTTACTATGGAATCGACAGAATTGTCATTTATTGATGACGAACTTTTCGTCACAGCTAGGGACACATCTGGTTTGTCAGTGTGCCCAACCTACATTTTCAAAGAAGTTGTTACGTTTCAATTTAGCACTAGATCAAACTGCTCTTATGTGACCTTTCAAAAACACTACCTTACCTTTTAAGATCTTTATTCAGAGGATATTAACAATGTAATTCAGTTACAAGTTCATTTTATTCATTTAACATCATAGTAATGGGAATCTTCCGTTCCATAGAAAACCATACCTGAAATGTATAAGAATAAATGTATGCTCCCTGACTAACTGCTTGACCAGTACTTACGCATTCTCCTATTGCCAATCGACGTTGGAGATCCGAAATTCCTCGCTAGGTTGAAATAGTTGTTATTGTTTGTTTCTCAGTTTTCTTCACCTATCATTTTTTTCAGCCGTTGTCTGCCTTATTCCCTATACCTTTCCGAGAATATTTCTTGCATAGATTGTTATTCATCACTTCCAGAAGGTTTACTGACATATTAGAGCCATATCGCCTGAAAAACAATATTAGTTACCTCTGGGTTTCTGAATACTGTTTGATATTTTCGGTAAATAATCTGAATAATACGAATGCTCTAATATTTGTACTGAAAGGGAAGGATGTGGCGACTTACCTTGTATGTTTCTATTCCATCGCATGAATAAGGATTGGTAAATAGTTGAAAATAGGTTGGAACAATATATTTTGTAAATATTCGTAACAAGGTTAAGAGACAGCTGTTGGTTGACATCTGCCGAACTTTCGTAGTATCGTTCCGTCGACTTACACCGAACTAGTTCTACAGTTGTTCACGGGTGGAGGATTTATCGGTTACTCAAGTTGTCAAGGGTTGTTTTAGGGTTGCATTGCTTTGAGAAGGAGTTTTGATGGGTTATGGACTTGTTGATATTGTCTCAAGTGGCTGTGGAGGAATTGATAGATGTATGATGTTGTGCACAGCGCCCCCTTGGTGCTTGTAGTGTAGATTGGATGCACTGTGGCAACAACTGGTTAGCTGTCAGATGTGGCAGTCGCTTAGTATTTGGAAGTTAGCCTTCGGTGAGCTTGGTTCGGAGTTCAAAGGGTACCATCAGACTGATTGTAGGATATATTTGGTTGTATTTGTGCCATCCTTCACGGGGATTATTTCTACAAGTCAGGATTGTATAGTGGAAGACTGATTGGTCATTTTGGTGTGGATATTTGCAGTCTGAAACTTAAGCTCTTTTGAGGATTTGTGGTGGTTACCGAACTCGTGCCAGGTGGAAGGATTTCCGAAATTAGGTATGTCTGAATCACTGTCGCATCTCTCATGTGATCTTAGCTATGATATCACTTCTTCAATTCTACAACCTTCGTTTCTCGTCTCTAGATTCATAAGAAACAGAAGGCCCTCAGTCACTCATCAAGTCCCAGTAGGACTTCCGTGCAGAGCACCGCACACGAAGAAACGTATAGAAAACCCCTTGGCCAGGGTAAGAATTTTACCATTAAATGTGTTTTTGATGAGTTTAGTAATTTCTGGTTCCATCGTTATATCTCAAATGAATATTAGTATTGAAGAGAGGTTTCAACACTCATTCAATTTTCTTGATTTTTACGGGTCATATGGTTATACAGGGCACCCAAAAATATACTCTTGTTATCTTGCTACTTTGCTAAATGAAAATATACCAGGGGTATTGATTAGTCAAATAGTCCTATTGAATGGGGGTTGAATCTCACCTTGTTTTTATCTGATTCTGATTGAGAATTTTCTTCCGTAGGGTTTTTCTGCTTTTTTTTGTCTTCGTCAAGGGTTCCTGTTTTCCTTTATTTTCTTTCTGGATCTTATTTGGTGATCCATTACTGGTCCAGCTTGTCGTGCCCTACAGGGTGATCTATCTTGGTGGTGCTACAGGGTGATCCATCTCCGCCGTACTACAGGGTGATCCACCGGTGCTACAGGGTGATCTATCTTGGTGGTGCTACAGGGTGATCCATCTCCGGTGCTACAGGGTGATCCATCTCCGCCATACTACAGGGTAGCCTAACACCATATACCGGGTGGCCCAAAAGGAGCACGCAAGTTATAATTGATTTATTTGAAAATTTGTGCTATACTGAGATATTTAAATAATTGTTTGCCCTTCTGTTTATTGATACCTGTTTGATATAGTGTTTGTTTATCGTTTATTGATTAAGAGTTTGTTTATTGATACCTGACTGACATAGATATTTGTGAAACGGAAATTGAGGTATATTCTTCCTTTCACGATTGCTGATTGACACCGATGCGCCTACGCCTGAGCTCACGCGACGCAAACGAGTTTGTCTTACCATCCGATACTAGTATTTACGATTTCACCTACTCAATTTTCGTGGTAGTTTTACTCGACGTATTGTAGTTTTTTTTGAGCGTCGTTACTACCGTAATTTATGGCTGATTGAATTCGTGGTTAGATACACCGCGCTCTTGTATGGACATTTGAACATCGCGTAGTAGTGTGAATATTGCATTGTTGTCTTAGAAGCGTTGTTGGTTAATCCATGTAAGTTAGGATTACTGAATAAATCATATTGGGGATCTTTATCTTTTATTTCCAATATTAATTGGTAAGTTATTGATATTGTGAGTTACTTAGGGTATCTGGAGGATTAAATTTACCTGGCGCCCATTAAGATCTATTTGAAATTTGCTAAGTTGTTTAACCCACTCCCGTCTCCACTGTTTAGCTTAGCCGCGGATACCCATCTGTCTTATTTGTTACCGACAGATGATTTAGTCTCCTCTTGTGGTTTGTGAGGTGACAAATTGTCAATTTAATATATCTTTGAAATTACTATACAACTCATTTCGTTAACATTGACTGCTAATAGAAAAATACCTATCATATACTCTTCAGGTAAATATTACTGGAGTGTTATCACAACACGCTAGTACCATAGTTATACTGAGGTTTTTTCAGAAAATTACATGCGACACTGAATTTTCAATATAAATATCATGTATATTGTCTCAGCAATGAAGATAATTATGTCACCGCTTCAGAAGGTTCCTGATTTCAAAAAGTGAAATAAAAATTTGATAATTTCCAAAGATTACTTTTTTTACGTATTCATCGACGCCACTATAAACCTCTCGGTTGGAATCAGGTGATCATGCACATTCAAAATAATGTTTTATATTCGAAGAAAAATTATGCTTCTCCAACATCGATATCTGAGTGATGTTCCTGTTCTTATTACGTTGAAGCCATATTAAGACCTCACCAACGAGTGTAGAGGAATAGTTTTATCACTCGCGCTTCCTATGTTCCAGAAGTTTTATCTGGGTCGGTAATTCGGTGGAAATAACCATTGCACAATTCTGAATGTAACCGAAATCGCTGTAATAAAATAAAAACCACCAGAAAAGTTAGTGCAGCGGTTGGGGCTTATGACCCAGCAAAGCAGCGAGTATTCATCAAAAGAAGGATACTTAAACTAACATTAAATTGTAGATTGGAACACGCGAGCCTGCGGATAGTTTGCACGTAGCCCGCAATAAATTAGGTGTATGCCAGCACGCATATTGCTATATCATAAAGGCTTCCTGGTGAAGCCATCGTACAGGGTGACCTGAATAAACAAGTAATTTAAGGCTATGATTTTCCAATCGAGGTGCACATGACCTCCCATATAGTACAGGAATATGAAATAGAAATTCCGCACCAACTTCTACAAAGCTAATATTTTGTTTGCTGCACTGTTTTTAAAATAATTGGAATTTCATCAATTTCACAGGTACTAACTGACCCGCTGTTCTTCGTAACGTCTAAGAATTGCTCAATGTTATATTGTTATTACCTATGTTACATTATCCTTTTTTAATTGTGTTTGTGAAGTAGGAAGGAGGGCCATATCAACACGGCTAGTGTTGTAGCAGGAAACAGTAGATTGATATAAAAACGGTATGAAATGAATCTTACAGATACATTATACATCAGTATATTTTGGATCCCAGTTGAATAGATGAACAGAAGCTGGAGGATCAGAACAGGAGATCCGCAAAAACAGAAGGCCTGGGAAGACTGAGCATGGCGCTTCTCTCCTGCGATTTCTTCATCATCTGCAGTAGGTGATCTGATTCGTGATATTTTGCAATCTAACTGCATTACGGCTTCGTTGAGAAAGATTCCATCTTTTAACTCGCTGCATTGTGAATAACACTGTGGATGACTTCGCTTTCTTCATGACATAACAATAATTCATGTGCGCTCAAACATAAACGTCTTCGCGCATACTATGACAAATACGTATTATAACCTGATTAACCGAATATCGTCAAAGTGTTCCATTTTTGATATTTGTTCTCAACCCAACAAAATGTAAATCATGAAAATCGGTCCTACTTCAATTTCAAATGTTTTAACCAACTTGCTTTTGCCATTTTCATAATTGCTTTTCAATGTTTCGAATGTTTTTAGATTTATTCTGCTATTCCCGGCATAGACGCATCCAACAAATCAAAAATCGGTCTAACCCTTCTTGTCTATTAATGGTGTAGTCAACATGATTTTGCGACTTCGTTTCATATGTTATTACATAATTATTGAAATAACTCAAAAAAGATACAATAATAATAATATATTAATTCTCAGCAGGTTTACATCCAGAAATAAAGAAAATACAAATAATTAGAGAGTATGAAAAAAATATTCAGAAGAATTTTCAGTAATAGAAACATGTGAAAAATAGTAATACAAATTATGAAATAATGAAACCACAACAAAATTTAATTGGCGCTCTGGGGCGACTTAATTGGTTCCATTGGCGCATTTGCTTTTTCAGCTTTCTCGCTCCTGAATTAAATTTACAGGGAGGTCAGTTGGATCATCTCCTCTGTAGACTCGCTCCTGAACTAGATTTACAGAGAGATCCGTTGGAGTCGCAAACTCGACATCCATCTCCTCTGGAGACTTGCTCCTGAATTAAATTCACAGGGAGGTCAGTTCGAGTCGTAAACTCGACAATCATCTCCTCTGTAGACTCGCTCCTGAACTAAATTTACAGGAAGGTCAGTTGGAGTCAGAAACTCGACATCCATCTCCTCTGTAGACTCGCTTCTGGATTAAATTCACAGTGAGAGGTCCGTTGGAGTGATAAACTTGACATCCATCTCCTCTGTAGACTCGGTCCTGAACTAAATTTACAGGGAGGTCAGTTGGAGTCGTAAACTCGACATTCATCTCCTCTGTAGACTCGCTCGTGAACTAGATTTACAGAGAGGTCCGTTGGAGTCGTAAACTCGACATCCATCTCCTCTGTAGACTCGCTCCTGAACTGAATTTACAGGGAGGTCAGTTGGAATCGTAAATTCGTCATCCATCTCCTTTGTAGACTCGCTCCTGAAGTAAATTTACAGGTAGGCCCGTTGGAACTGAATTTACAGGGAGGTCAGTTGGAATCGTAAACTCGTCATCCATCTCCTTTGTAGACTCGCTCCTGAACTAAATTTACAGGGAGGCCCGTTGGAGTCGTAAACTCGACATCCATCTCCTCTGGAGACTTGCTCCTGAATTAAATTTACAGGGAGGTCAGCTGGAGTCGTGAACTCGACAATTATCTCCTCTGTAGAGTCGATCCTGAACTAAATTTACAGAAAGGTCAGTTGGAGTCGGAAACTCGACATCTATCTCCTCTGTAGACTCGCTCCTGGATTAAATTTACAGTGAGGTCCATTGGAGCCGTAAACTCGACGTCCATCTCCTCTGTAGATTCGCTTCTGATCTAAGTTTACAGGTAGATCAGTTGGAGTCGTAAGCTCGACTCCAACTGATCTACTCCATAAAGGTCCCACGAGTAGCTAGGGAAAGAAGTTCAATCACGGCAGAGCCCCGCATTACCGCGACAAGGCGATGCTACGAGGAAGGTTCCGTAGAATAGGCTGATAGGCTCAGTGTCATTCATTCTCTCGGCACGGATACACACACCTTAGAATTAAGCCATCGGTGGGATGCTATTCAATTAGGGAATGACAGAACCACAAGTGATTCTGTTATTACCGTATCCATCGGGGCTACGTGGAAGCAGACATCCGATGGCCGGTTTGCTCAACCCCCACATCCCAAGCCAATGCACTCGCCGAAAACAGCATGCACAGTGGTTCAGGCAGTGGAAGATGAACAAGGACAGTCAACCCGCCAGCTAAGGACTAACGAGGTCTCACCTTTTAACGTTTGATTCCTAACACTGGTTGGACGATAGCAAGTGAAAATCGATCGTTCAGCCTGGGGCTTGAACCACCGACCAACACGACGGTCGATTTGAGTGAGTGAACAAAACATTCACGTCGAACCGACCGACTACCGACTGGTAGTAATCATAAAAGTAAAAAAGAAAATAATTTCAAAGCTCAGTTGCTTGAAAAGAAAAATGAAAAGTCATGTTACGATTACGATGAAAGCAGTGATTTACACTGTCGGAAATTCAATTTGGCATATTTGCTGATATGATATGAAAACAGTACCTATTCACCCCATGACAGTAGCGTTAGAGATATTGGGACAGATAAAGTGACGAACATTGATGCAATAAGAAATAGGGTACATACACTAGGTTGAAGAAAAACTAAAGAAGTAATTACACTTTCTGTGATTTTAGTCGATAACTTCAAGTAACGCAGTATTATTAGAAATTCACCAAAAAATTTCAGAAAACGACAACACGTGTTTCACCGTACAGTAGCTTTTTCAGGCATCTGAGGATACACTACAAAAACACACTTTTGTCTATTTTCCACTATATTTCTTTATTGTTGACCGGTTTTGGCTATTACACCATTTTCATAGCCGAAACCGGTCAACAATAAAGAATTATAGTGGAAAATAGACAAAAGTGTGTTTTTGTAGTGTATCCTCGGTGAACATGAATTTCCACAAAATAAACAAGTCGTCAATCGAAGAAGTCTTTCAGGCATGTTTATAAATGACACCTATCTGAAGAAGTTATTATATTTCGAAATGTTTAGCGTCAATATTTCACAAAGTGTTTATTCAATTCTGAATATCTTGAATTTTTATCAAGTATCGTCCAATTCCATCACTCATCTTAATGATGGGTATGGTGCTGTTACCACGATCAAAAAAAATCAAGATAGCATTATAGATTATAAAGTGAGTAGACCTACTCCACCATCCACTCCGCGGTTTCATTGTTGTTCACATCTATTCGAACTCAACCCAATAAACTAATCATCGAAGCTGATTCTATTCATTCAGTTAGTCGTTTTTCAGAGAAATCTCCTGGTGAAAAGTCCTGGAGCAGGATCGTACCTCTTCTGTTGACCAGTGTTCGCTGCTACTGATGCAATTTTTGGTACATTTCGTCGATTTTCTCACAATCAATAGAACTGCGCTGTGATCTTTTGACCTGGTTGCAGAAAGTTATAGTGAACCACGGTTTTTTTATGGTGGGTTTCCGCCTCCAGGAAGTGATTGGGTGGCTAATCAATGTCCAACCACTGTCTTCAACATTACTTGTTGTCATAGAGGGTCCACTTCTCACACGTGACGATCCGTTCCAAAAAAAGAATCGTTTTTGTTGCGTAAAAGCAAAGAAGACCAGTCCTCGAGACGTGACAATTTCTGTTGATCATTCAAATCGTGGGGCACTTATGTGACTTTTCCAATACGTTTTGAACCATCAAATTCACCATGGAGCTGACGCCCAGTTCCTTCGCCATCTCACGCACCGTTTGTGATGGGTCAGTCTTCACCAGAATCCTCAAATCGTCGTCCTGCTCATATTCGAGGTAATAAGTTATGTACATATCATTTTTAGTTCTACTTTCACTGTTGTATAGTATTTTGAAATAAATTCAGCACACGTCGAAGTGCTACTTTCCACAAAAACAAGTATGTATCATCCTATAGAAATTATCTCTCACCACTATTGGACGTTGGTTATACTACATATTTCCTCTCACGTTATCCTGAGGTTAGAGTTATCTCAGTATCTCAGTAGGTGGTCTGCTTGAAACACGTCTTAGGCGGCAGGATACGGGGTAAATTGTGGTCTGTGTACGCGATATTGAATCCGTTCTTAATCCACTTAAAAGGAAGCACGGCTGCCGTGATTCGTCCCTTTCGCATAGGAACTCTCTTACTTGTGGTCTTATGCCACAGGTTTCGGTTCTATAGTCCGGTCCAGATGGACAAGATAAGATTAACTCTACTTCTCCTGTAATATTTTGTTTTCCTTTGTGAATTTTTTGGTACCGCTTTGATGAACCTTATCTTGTAATCCATGGGCTTTTGTTTCACTATTGAGATTTTGATAAACGTATAAACATTCTACAAAATCATTTTAATTTGATAGTGAAGAACATTGACAAAAAGTTATAGAAACTTTCCGACAGGAACAAAATTACTATAACGAAACACTTCATAAAGATATGGATTAGGTGGGCTGAAAAGTTCGTAGGCTATCACACAGATGACGCTATCAGTGTCAAATCCATGTGATTTATAGTTACCTCTAATCTTCAACAGACGAGTGTACAAATAGTGTTGGAGCGTAGGCTTGATTTGAAAAATACAATTCGGACTCTGCGCCAAGAAAATTAACCATTTCTTCATTGAGTTTAAACGAGGGGAAACGGAAACCAAGAAGGACGTACGCAGAGGCCCCATAGATGCTGTTATCGACGAAAACAAAAAAAATCCACAAAATAATTTTGGATGATCTCAAAGTGAAGTTGATCAAGATAGCTGAGACTCTAGAGCTCACAATCTGAGCAGAGTTTGAAGCTATTCCACTATAATTTACCCGAATTTGTGCGTCGATATGTGGCATTAGATGAAACATGGTTCCATCATTTCACACCAGAATCAAAACAATCGTCATTTGAGTGTACTGCACGTGGTGAATCGACTCCAAAGCGTGTAAAGACGCAACAGTCGGCTGGCAAGGTTGTGGTATCAGTATTTTGGAAAGCGCTTGATATATTCATATATTCATCGACTAATTTGAAAATGAAAAAACCATCTGCAGCGACTATCACATAGCTTTATCGGAGCGTTTGCGGTGGCAAAATTGCATGAAATACTCCTCTATGCATTGCATAGAGGATGCTCGCTGAAAAAAAAAATACGCTAATGCACAAACTGATGTCTATTTTGAGGCTAAACCGATATCCAAATCCAACTATATTGGATAATAAGTATCATTTATTCAATTTTCATGTGAAAGTAGTTGTTTCGAAAGTGATTTTTCTTTCAGTTCGTATCTAAAATGAACGTTTGTTGCCCCTAGTACATATCTTTATAATGAGTTTTCTTTGGAGGTTTTCCACCTTCATTCTTCTCAACGTGGTGTGAAAGGATTAGGGGTCAATTGATAAATTGTTCGAAAAGACATTGATTGCCCTTTTCAACGCTTTCTCCTTCTTGAATTTGATGTAGTGAAATCAAAAATTATGTTATGAGTTTATAACATATCAAAATGAAAGAATTAACTTTTTATCAACTCTTGACGAATAAGTCTTTCTATACACAGCTCATGGTTTTGACTTTACAGAGGGAGGTAATGAAAATAAATGAATTATTAAAGTTTTCTTGGCATTTTTTTTTATTTCAACAAGTATTCAGAGTGGTGGCAGTAATAGAGATTTTGTTCAAAGTGGTTTCGGACGTTCTGATGAATTTTCGACATTCAGCAATAATGCATCAAGATAAATCATCTATAGAAGTAGGTTGAGTTCAAGTGACCTTTAAAAAATCCACTGATTTGAATCGAGTGACCTCGCGGGCCCCTTTGATCTTTCCATTAACCAGAAAAGTTTCCATCCAAAAGTTTCCATCCAAACTCAGCAAACAGCAGAGGTTAAGTAGAAAGGTCCTTCATCTTGTGTCACTGAGTTCAAGAATATCATCATTGATTTAAGCCCACAGGAAGAACACTAACGAAAATAACAGCAATAAGAACTCAACGTGGAAACTTTCTTGTTCAAATACGCAATGTCTTAAATTCTATCGCCCAGTTAGGTACTGCTTGAGTTGTTGATGTTTGTCAAAATTAAAATTTTTCTTAAATGATGACGGCCGGTTAGTTTCATTTTCAGATCATCCTGGCAGAAATGTGAGATTATGAGTTTGAATTGTTACATATATTTATGTATGATGATAACATTCATATCGAAAAACATTACCGTTCAAGAATAGTCAATAGCGAAGGCATTAATGATGCAGTTCTGGACTACTATGCCTTGATAGAAAATACGCAGTTTGTGACTAAGTTTTGTTCCTAGCATCAGCAAAAAGTCGTACTTACGTTTTCATAATTTTCATCGACACTGATTGCACCCTTAAGATTCTTAAGAATTGAAAATGGTTGGTGAATTGAACAACAGATGATTATGACAGAAGAATTGAAATTTGGAAGATACTCACGGAACGCGTCAACCATAATCCAGCTTTGTTGTACAGGGTGTAACTGAATAAGTGTAAAACATTTAAGGAGGTGATTCCTCATCGAAAAAGAGGTAGGATCTTTCATATGAAGAAACTTCATTGGAGCATCCCTTGTTAAGATACAGCCCCTTAAATGGGGTACATAAAATTTGTATAATTTTTTTCACAAGCACTGAAAAACTTACAATATTGAAGTTAACCTGACGTTTAGTACTACCAAAAAGACACTTAGCCAGAAATTTATTTGGTTTACCCCATGGTTGTAAGGGATGGAAAACGCAACCCCTAAAATTTATTTCCAATGTAACTGTTTGTCTTATTATTTGTTTACCATTGGGTTTTTTGCCCAAAATAAACCAGTTCGCAGCAAAAAATTATTTTAGGAACAACTACAGAGATACGTCGTCATAAAAGCGAACTGGATTCATTGTTGTTTTGTAGTTAGTACCTGCATTAAACGATTGAAGGGTAATAAACAAAACTAATTTATTAATAACAAAAAACACAACATGTAAAAATCATAGTAAATGTTCAATATGTCTACCTTTAGACATTACGCATGCGTCTAGATGTCGGCGCATTGAGCCACGTATTCGCTCAAATATTCCTGGAGTCTCTGATTACCCTGCACGCATCGATGATGCGGTTTCTTAAGTCCTCTACATCGCGAACAGGAGTACGATAAAACAAATGCTGTAAATAGCCCCAAATAGAGAAATCGAGAGGATTGAGATCCGGGGATCGAGCAGGCCAGTTCTGTGGTCCTTCTCGACCTATCCACTAATTTGCATATGTTGAATGCTGTTGAATGCTGACGTACTACTTGACTGAAATGGGCGGGAGCTCTATCATGCATAAAAACATATCCTTCTGACGCCCAAAGGAACTTCCTCCAGCAGTACTGGATGCACTTCCCTCAAACATTGAACGTATGCCTCACCATTTAATCGAGGAGGTAGGAAATGAGGCTCAATTAAATCATCCCCAATAACTCCGAGCCACATGTTAAGAGAAAACTGTTCTTGATGGTTAGTTTCGACAATAGCGCGAGGGTTTTCATCAGCCCCATATGTGGTAATTATGAAAATTAATAATCTTGTCCCAAGAAAAACTACATTCGTCTGTGAATTCTATCGTCTTCAGAAAGTCACAATTTCTTCTAATCATTTCCAGCATCCAATTGCAAAATTCAAGACGGTTCGGAAAGTCTCGCGGTAATAGTGCCTGTACTCGTTGCAGATGGTAAGGGTATAAGAGTTGTTCCTTTAAAATTCGAAATACCGTCATATGATCAGCATTAAGCTGAAAAGCAATCTTTCTAGTACTGGTAGTAGGTTGTTCTTCAGTCAAATTAAGTACTGCTTCCTCAAGCTGTAGTGTTCGTACTTCACGAAGGCGACCACAATCCTGTGTTCTTTTGTCGAATGAACCATATTCTCTTAATCGTTGATGAAGTCGAGCAAATATTCTATGTGAAGGATGCTGCCGTTGAGGATACATTTCAGCATATCTTCTAGAAGCTTCTAACCCATTCCCCTGCGACAGACCGTAAACGTAATGCATATCAGCTATTTCCTCATTTGTGTATGCCATTTTAATAACAAGTGAATTATCAAAGTAACAAATTAAGAACAGAACAACAACACACAATTAGTATTAATTCAATTTCGATAATTCACAAACTGACAGCGTCATACCAATTTAATTGTCACTATCACTAATAGCGACCTACTAAATAGATTACTTTCGTATTTTCGCATTTATGACGATGTATCTCTGTAGTTGTTCCTTAAATAATTTTTTGCTGCAAACTGGTTTATTTTGGGCAAAAACCCAGGAGACATTTTTTCTTTAAAATGAAACAGGCTATCGGAATTAGATTTTTAAATGGTAAACAAATAATAAGACAAAAAGTTACATTGGAAATAAATTTTTGGGGTTGCGTTTTCCACCCCTTACAACCATGGGGTAAACCAAATAAATTTCTGGCTAAGTGTCTTTTTGGTAGTACAAAACGTCAGGTTGATTTCAATATTGTAACTTTTTTATTGCTTGTGAAAAAAATTGTTATACAAATTTTATGTACCCGCTTCAAGGGGCTGTATCTTAACAAGAAATGATCCAATGAAATGTCTTTATATGAATGATCCTATCTTTTTTTCGATGAGGAATCACCTCCTCAACCCTGTATATCACATGTTTCTTGGATGAATTCAACTTTCATCTGGATGAGCGAGTGAATCATCAAAATTTCTGATACTGGTTTGACTCGATCTCGAATATGGCATTCTATATCCACATCCAATATCACCAAGAAGTAAATATTTGAGCAGGAATTTTGGGTATCATTTTCTGTGAATGAACCTACATGGTGAGGCATATTTCCATTTGCTGAATAATCAAGTTATGCCCGCCAATCAATGAAACTCTGTTAGATCCTCTTGCAGGATGGGGTAGTTATTGAAAAAGGTGGGGCTCCTCATTGCGTATTACCACTGCAACAGTGTCCCAATAATTACTCTCCGGGTGGAAATACTCGCGAATATTTGAAGTTTAATATTTTGTTACACACGCGAATTATATAGAAAAGGACAATTTAATAAACATTTTGGAATATTCGATTGTAAATTTCACTATTACGAATATTTTTTGATATTGTTGATCATCCTCTATGTGTTTTCAATGATGAATACATATTCATTAAATTGTTTCAAAAGTTTTGTTCATTTCAAAGTTATGTGTTGCTACAGCTCTATATCTCAAAAAATATCCATTTTACTGATCGATAGATCCTGCTGTTCATTTTTTCCAAATTTCAATGTTTTGCCTCTTTTCAGCCCATTACTTATGATGTAGTTAGACAATTTTCAGACAATTTTTCTCTATTCAAATGGAACCAAAGCGCTGCCGAAACAGACCGAAATGATAATGTTAATCAATGCACTCTTCGACGTTGGTTTGCGAAATTTCGTTTCAGAGATTTCAGCTTCGAAGGTGAGCCCCGAAATGATCGACCTACAGTAATCCAGCACAAGGGTTTGAGGACTTTGGTGGAGACTGACCCATCATAAACGGTGCGTGGGATGGCGGAAGAACTAGGCGTCAGTTCCTATGTAGTTTTTGATGGTTTAAAATGTATTGGAAAAGTCAAAGAGTTCGAAAAGTGGGTGCTTCACGATTTGAACGATCGACAGAAACTGTCACGTTTCAAAGTCTGTTCTTTTTTGCTTTTACGCAACCAAAACGATCCTTTTTCAGATCGGATCATCACGTGTGATGGAACAGGACAGTGGTTGGATGCCGATGAGCCACCCAGGCACTTCCCAAAGGCGAAAACTCATCAAAACAGATCATGATTACTGTACTCGTATGGTGGTTAGCGGCTGGTGTGAATCACTGTAACTTTCTGCAACTGAGCGAAACCGTCATAGCAGAGTTCTTTGGTGAAGAAATCGACGAAATGTAACGAAAATTGCGTTATCAGCAATCGGCACTGGTCAACACAAGAATCGATCCTGTTCCATGACAACGCTCATCCGCATGTTTCATAAATCACCGGTCTAAAATTTAACGAATAGACCGTCCAAGTTCTGCCTCACCGAAATCAAATACGAAAGCAATTTTCGTTCATCGTACTGTATATATCACCAGCACCCACCAGAAACTCCCTGTATATATCGTATAATTCAACACGTTAACCGTCATAACCAATTTTTGCTCTCCGAGAAATGCATTCATCAGTTTTGCTAAGTCATTTAATTTCTCCTTGGCAATGTCTTATTTCGTTCCATCTTCTCATTACTAGAGTGGTTTTATGAAGACTTCAACCGAAAAATAAACCACAATGCAGTGTACGGTAATTTCTCGCCTCAAGTCTAATTGAAAATAATATTGCATTTGTCATTCATTCTGAAGCATTTGTGTTATTGTACTGTAGTATACAGTGCGGATATGAAAAAGTATCCCCCTACTAACATTTGAACGAAACAAGATATCAAGATCGTTCAAAGTTCAGGTAAAAATGAATTTTCAGTACTGTTTGATAATAAAAATAATAGTTCAAATTGAAAGGGGTATATTTTCAGGAGATATTGATTTTTGGAAAAAAAAGATTTTGGCTTTCTACTTCTCCATATTTATAAACAAAAATGTGGGAATCTCCCATAGAAAGTAAGAAAGCGAAAACCTTTCTCAAAAATTAATCTCTCCTACTCGTAAAAATTCATCACTTTCAATTCGAACTAGATTCCTGTGGCTGTGATTGAATCAAATGAGCAAATGAATGTCAGTACGTAGTGTCATCGTTGACACGATGTAATGTTATGCAGATTGATGCTGAAGAGGCAAAGATAGCCAAAACCTACCTTTCACACAAAATGTATATTGGGATGAACTGGAGTGAATTTTGAATAAATTATTGAAATGATAGATGTAATATATTGAAGAAAAGTAATGATAGTAAAGGAATGAGAAAGAATACTAGAAGTAGTGGAGAATACTTGATAATTATTCGGGCAAATTTTTGAAAAATCGATATTTATATATCAAAGAGAAGAACATATACTGTGCTCTAGATAACATTATCTGGGGCAATAATGAAGTCGAGAAAGTAACATAATCAAAAGTATCACCACATGTATCATGGAAATGAAACGTTTTGAAGAAATTATGGATGAAACTGAAGAAAACATGATGAAAAAAGAAGAAATCAGTGAGCGGATAAATCAAGACCTTATACTGGACAAAAAGAAACAACTAGGTTAGTTTGAATACTCCATGAGAAAAAATCAAAATGAGGGCCAGGAAGGTAGAAGAAGCATGTAAGCCCAGAAAAGAAAAAATAAGTGAATCAATAGAATAAATGAAATAGGACAAGAAATCAATTAGACAATCAATCAAATGTGACATATGGTTAAAATAATTTTTAAAAAATCCAAGACTTTCGTCCTTTTCCTAATCCGTTGTTATTGCGAAATGATTCACGCAAAGGGGAAGGAATTGAGAGCAGCACTACGACACCAGGAATACTTTCACTGTCGATTTATTCATAGTTGTGTGATGTTGAGTTTCCTTCAGAATAATCGTGAAAAGCTCGCAAAATTATTTGATTTGGTTGGAACATGGTAAGTCATTATTGTTCGTTTGTACAGGTGTCATTTTGCGAATATTTTAACATGCAGTGGAAATATCTATGCTTTGAATGATTTTGCTATTTTCCAATTGTATAATTGGAATGCCTATAAATATACATAATCATAGACGTGGTTTCAAACTTCATTTACTGTTTGATGCAAATATAAATAAAAATTGTTATTTGTTTATCGGTTTGAGTGATGTTTTAAAATGGCCGTAGTTACAAATAACGTTGTAACCCATATGAGCAATATACATTATATGACAAATACCGCACTTAATAGAAGAGAAGAAGCATCCTCACTGAAATATATTGGTAATGGAAAGGCAGTTAGAATGTCGTGAATTACATCATGCCGCCACTAGAGATGGAGCGAACTCATCATTATCTCCTGACTCTGAAGAATTCACTTGTTTGCTCATTTGTTTTATTTAAGTCAGTCAGTAACTAGCATTCATACTGTTCACACCGTTCTTTGAGCTTGAAGTTGTATTTCGTAAATGAATACATCTTTTAAAAAAGGAATATTCATCACTCGTTGATGTTCTTGGCGCAGTCGGTAGGATTGATTAAGGAGCAAGGAGCACTGCCTGGAGAAGACATAATAGCCGACCCAGACGCAACCCTTTATAGTGGATAAGTAGATAAATACCATGCTCAAAGTTGTACTCATCTAGCTGTCAGCAAATCGATATCCACCTAACCCAATCGATGTTCAAACATCTCTAAGAATCCAACCAATGGATTGGCCTCCTACCAAATGAAGAAACCATTGAAATGAAATGCCACCAACAAGAAGAATTTATTTCGCCGATTTTATTCCCTGAAGTAAACATACCCTAGCAAACCTGAGTCTTTATCTGGACCACGACATCAAGTCGAGAATAATTGAAAACCGTCCTCTATTACCAACAGACTTGATCCCATTCACCACCAGTGCATGGACCGTCTACCATCTGGTAGTCTTCCTGGCCTACTTCATTCACCAAAGAGTGCAACGAACCAGATCGAAGTCCAAGGAACCTTTGTAAGCACCAGTAGAACTTAGAACCGTTCAACTTCCTCAGTAACCCTCCGAAGTTGACTCTGCGAAGGGAGGAATTACATCATGCCGCCACTAGAGAAGAAGCGAACTCAGCATTATCTCCTGACTCTGCAGAATTTAATTGTAGGCTCATTTATTTTATTCAAGTTAGTCAGTAACTAGCATCCATACTGTTAACATGGTTCTTTAGGCTCATAATTATTTCGTAAATAAATACATCTTTTTAAAAAGAAATTTCCATCACTTGTTGATGTTTTTCGTGTTTCGCAGTAATTAAACTGAACTTTGTTTTTTCATTCGATCCATATTTCCTCGACTATTATTCGATTAAAATTCTTCCGGTGTGTTAACGATAACATGAACATTTCATGATCCATCAATTGAATAAATGAAATAGTTTATCGGCGGAGGTCGCGTGATTATCGCGCCTTTGTTTTTTAATTATTTGTTTGGTATTTTTGTAATTATAACATCGTCCGTTGCACCGCTATACTGCGAAAATGAAAAACTTGTAGATAACAGCTTCATTTTGTTGTGAAACTTTGCTTCGGTGCATCAGACTCGTGACCTAATTGATTGCAAATAAGTCGCTGATGCATTTCCAACATAGAAATCTCAATGAATCGCCTTTCAGAATTTTATATTTCAATATTAAATTCTACAAGGAGGATTTGAAGCTTTATATCTTCTATTAATTATCTGCGAGCGCTTTCGATAGTTGGTAGTACTCTCATCTTCTAGGCACCCTCAAACTGAACTGGTAGACATGGAGTGCGAGATGAGACACTAGATATGTTGCAGAATTATTCAGCAAATAGATTGCAAAAAGATAAAATCAATGTACAGTTGAGTACCCCACAAGTAGTTACTATTGACGTTCCTCAAGGAACTGTTCTTGGAGCAGTTATCTTTCTCATTCAACATAAACAGTATCACAGAAATTATCGACTTTTGTGGTCACCTCATGTGCTAAGCTGATGAACAGCTATTGTATACACAATAGAATCATGGAAAGATGTCTATAAACTTGCTATATACTTTCCAAAGCCTGACATGGATTTATTCAGACATTGAAAAATATCACCATCCAAAGTACAAAAAAATTACCCGAAAAAATATTTGTTTTAGTTTTTGGTCCAAAACTCTAGAATATCCTCCCAGCACCTCTGAAAAATATAAACACTCTTCCCAAATTGAAAAAAATGAAATTATACCTTGCTGAAAACGCAACGGTATTTGAGAAAGAGAGAGAGTATGTATTTATTATCTAAGATACAGGACCTCATTGATGAACTCTGGAAAAAAGAGGACATATAAATAACTACATCCAGATGAATATACAATTACATGATTACATGAAAATAATACATATGAATAATCACATCGAGGTAAAAGTACACATATATAATTGTATATACCTGAGCACCGTCAATTTCATATCGTTTCGCCATTGAAATATTCTGTCAGTTTGTAATAGGCTTTAGATGCCAGTCTTTCATGTAACTTTTTCCTAAAAGTTTTAAGAGAATCCATGTTCATCATCTTTTATATTCTCTAGTACAAAACTGGCATGAATTTATCATATCATACGAAAATTCCAAAGAGTATTCATTCATGATATACCCGCTGTCACTGATTCCTTTGGTCCATTTCATTTACCTTCCCTCTCCAAAATATTATATAACCTATATGTAACTTTAATTTTCGACTTTTTCATAAATGCAAAATATCACATAAAATAGTTATTTATCCGCTGTAATTGTTTAACTGAATAAATTTGGAATTTGAATTTTGATTAAAAACCCCAAAGTTTCAACACAAGAAACAATTTTTACATTCCTCCCGCGCACGACACCACTTTCGTTTAAGATACCGGTAACGTACATCTCCTTCATATTACGACCAACCTATAAATAATTCTCGTCCCGTCAACGAGAAGCACCGTCAAATTCAAGCTTACTCTCCACTTCATCCAGTGCTTACGTGTTCATTCCTGCCGTCGTTTTTTTCAGTTAATAAAGCTCCTTTTTATTTAGGGTGTCTCTGATGAAAAGGCGTTCCTTCATAATATGGCTGTCTGTATTCATCAAGTGCCATCACGGTCTCACGTTATTTTCATCGTGCTGGCCTCATCAATGTTTCAGCATTTTTGTTATCGAGTCCATCGACGGGACAGGAGAAATTTCTGCCGATGATTCTTTGTGTGTTATTGGTCATTCGTTGAGTCACGATATCATTTATTTCAGTTCATTACTTGAATACTTATGATAATACATTCTCAAGTCGTGGAGACGTCAACAGATGAAGGAACGAATGAAAAGTGGTGGTCATTTGGATGGATGATTTTTTCAGATTTCTATAGTAATATTGGACTCTCCGTATTCCAAATTACCGTACAATTCATTTCAGGCTTCAGTGAGTAATTAAAGTAATCATTTAGTCAAGTTGAATTCAGTCAGTTAACAATTCAACTGAGCTGAGGTGTTGAAGAATTGTACATATCAATATACAGGGTGTTTCCTAACTACAGTACGAAACCTAAGAGGGTGATTCGTTGGGTCGTTTTAAGAAGAAAAAATTCTGTGAACATATGTCCGGAGCTGCTTGGTTTCTGAGATACAGTTGAAATTAAAAAAAAAACGGTATTTATAAAATAACATAAATATAACTAGATTGTCTCTGTCAACAATATTGGGAAAAAAGTTATAGTTTTTAATATTTTTAGATCATTCAACTGATAATACTACTTTTTCGTCACTTTTGTTTTCTTGATATCTACCTTCGTTTTCGTGAAAAAAATCACTTATAACAACTATCCATGGACAACATGAAATAAAACACAATAGTAAACAATACATAATTTCAACCTTGAAGTAAATGAGCAAAATGTCGACATTCTCATAAAATACACGACTGCAATCGATTTGTCATTGATTGTCTGACACGATCAAAACTTCCTGGAGTATTCCTAACAAAATGGGTGAATGATCTCGCAAAAAGTCCGTGTAGGATTCACCTGTTATTCTTGCTGGTAGAAATAATGTGCCAATTAGGTAGTCACCAAGCATTCCTACCCAAACGTTTAGCGAAAATTGTTGCTGAAAGTGATATTCTCTGATAACGAAAGGGTTTTTGTTGGCCCAAAAATGGTCATTGTGAAAGTTCAAAATAGCATCTTGTGAAATATTTGCTTCGTCCATAAATAAAATATTTGCTGAAAAATTATTATTATGTGCCATCTTATGAATCAACCACCAGCAAAACATTAATCTTGGGTGAAAATCCCGAGTCAGTAGAGTTTGGACCGACTGTATGTTATATGGGTATAGGAGGTTTCTTTTTAGAACTGTTCATATGGCTTTTGGGCTGACTTTCAGATGCAGTGCAATCTTCCTGGTACTATTTGAAGGATCTTCTTCTATCGCATCAAGTGTAGCTTCTTCTAGTCCAGGCGTTGTTACAGTTTCTGGTCTTCCACCACCTCCATTTTTACTGAAACTCTCAGTTCCACACGATATTTCATGTAGCATTCTGAATGTTTAAGCACATGGAATTATTTTATTAAGATATCTGTCTTGGGAAATTCTATGTGCTTTTCCGCTTTTCTATTTGCTAATCCATAAATAAAGTGCATGTCAGCAATTTCCGCGTCAGTTAAATTATTCATGTCGAAATCACTGCTAATTGACAACTCTGACTATCCGATAGGCCAGTCTTCAAGTATTCCCACTGACTATATGTGAAGTTTTTTTCACTAAACAAGGAATTGGGCAAATTTCGGATATGTGGTTGGTTACCTTTTTCGCTGGCAGATGAGGCGATGATAATTCTGTTGTTTGTTGTCCGCTTCAGCCTAATTCGAGGAATGATACTCTAAAGAAATTCTATTTTGAATTATCAGAAATCATCGACTTTATGTTGATGATAGATAGTACCTTGCACTGACGAGTGGCCAAACAGGCCAAAACCGATCTGCAAGTGTGTTCCAATAATTGAAAATCTATTGCGGCAGTTGTATCGCATATGCAGGAATAACTTTAGTGAAGAATCCTGCACTGACACCCATCAGATATAATCCAATGCCCTTCGTGATATCAGCCAGGGAAGTAGTTGTCTTATAATAGGTGTCAGTCCATTAACCTACAGTGTAGGGAGTTGAGACTAGCCCGAACAAATTGTTCTTTTAGATGATTTGTTTCGAGAAGAAAAAAATACATATTTTTTAATTGATTTTATTGTGGTCTTGCTGCTAGATGACAAGAAACATCGGCAAGACTGACTTCTGTGTAGTATCTTGCATAAATATCTGTCTGTAAAATTCATCGTGGCAAAGTAGTTTTTTGGCAGGCATTTACGTTGGGAGAAATGAATGTTTCGAAATACTTCGTCGAAATATTCATTTTCTCATGTTTAAAGTCATGTCATTCAAGTAATGAACACAATTTGAAGACGAAGATCATGGTGAGTGATGAGTTTCATGTATGTTTTAGAGCGAATGAATAATTTTCACAACTGAATACAAAAACCTTTGCATGAAAAATTGGTATAGATTTGACAGTTTTGCCAAAAAGAGGCGAATTATTCTCTTTCCTGAGAATTGTATATTTTTGTTCGTAAATTTATTTCTACAACTTTGGCACGCTACATTCCCATATCTATCTAGGGACCAACAACAGGAACTATTGCATTAGCTGTCCTAGTTTTGATAAGTTAATAGTTCTACTATATATTTCAAAAGTAGTCAAATAATTACTTCCACATAAAGATGAAAGATATCACAAGCAAAGTGGTAATAAAATCTTATACGAACATTCAGAACAATAAATACAGGGCTATTCAAATTTGTTTCTGTACATGGGGATCTCGTAAACGATAAGAGATAGAGTGTCGGTTAAATTGTGGCAAAGTTGTTTATTTTGAAGACCTATTCAATGATGTGAAGAAATCGGTTTGGTTCTGGAGTTATACAGGAAAAACCAAAAAATCCCAAATACTTTTTCTGCCTAAATCTTCTTTATTCGCAGACATATTGAAAATCTGTCCACATTTTGCTATTGGCACTTGATGTGGGCTCTCAGAATATATCCATGAATCTTTTATACAGGGTGTCGTCTGACTTGGGCCACCCCCATCTTTGAATTTTTAAATACGGACCTGAATTTTTTGTTGTAGTTTTTGGATCGTAGTTTTTGGATCGATCACTTCATACTAAGAAATTAAATTCAATTTTATATTTCGGGATGTTTCAGTAATATTCGATTATAATTGTGTGAATTACTCCCTTTTAAATTACGGTCCTGGAAATTGGTTGACTGAGTTGAATAAAACCATAATAGCAACTTTCACGTGTCCCTATGTATCGTAGAGTTTTTCGAAAGTTTTTTTCATTGTTAGGTACCTATTCAAATTTTTTCCATTGCTCTGAGCGTTTTCTACAATGAATTTAGAACAAGAAAACCTTTTATGATTATTAGAAACATATCTACATCAAAAATATATTATATTTGTTTTAATAAGCAGAAAAAGAAATGTTAGCAATAGTAACATCCGAAACGAACACTATAAATGTAATGAAAATTGAAATGAAGTAATTTATACAGGTACCCAAAAAAATTATTGGCGCAATAAATATACGAATTGGAGTCCTTCCATTTCGAGACATTTGTGAACTCGGTTTTTCATATTATTTATTGCCCTTAATACACTTATTTGCTGCATTGTTGCGAAATCATTGAAAATCCTCAATCTCGAGTCTTCCACTCTTTCTATTTCTCTACCAGCATAAATCCTATTTTTCAATGTCCAAATCTAGCAGACCATCTTATTGTCCCATTATTTGTCTCGAAATGGAAGAATTCCATTTCGAACATTCATTGCACAATTAATTTTTTTATGTATGTAAATTACTTACTTCATTTCAATTTTCATTGTAATTATAGTGTTCGTTTCGGATGTTATTATGGCTACCATTTTTTTTTCTGCTCATCAACACACATATACTGAATTTTTTGTTGTAGATATGTTTCAGATAATGATCTAAGTCTAAAATCCAAAAACTACAACAAAAAACACAGGTCTGTATTCAAAAATTCAGAGATGGGGGCTGCCCAAGTCAGATGACACTCTGTATAAAAGATTCATGGATATATTTTGAGAGCCCACATCGAGTGTGAATAGCAATATGTGGACAGATTTTCAATATGTCTGCGAATAAGGAAGATATAGGCAAAAAAATTATTTGTGATTTTTTGGTTTTACCTGTATATATCTAGAACCAAACCGATTTCTTCACATCATTGAATAGGTCTCTAAAATACGCAACTTTGCCATACTTTAACTGACACCCTATCTCTTATCGTTTACGAGATATCCATGTACAGAAACGAATTTGAATAGCCCTGTATAATAATAATAATAAAAATAAACGTGAATTTATTCAATTTTCAGTACAAGGATCAGTCAATAACAATTTGAACAACCTGAACAAATTCAGGAAACACGTAAAGGACACGTGCGTGGGTATTACTTTTTTATTCACAATATTCGGTTCACAAATCAGAACAGTGAGACTAAAATGTATTTGACAATAATTGAGGTTATGAAAATGTAAAGTTGTGGACATATTGAATATTGGAAATGTTAAAATGTAAAAATATAATCATGTAAGAATGTAAAAAGGTAATATGTGGAAATAAATTGCAAAAAAAGTAAAAATGGTAAATGTTAATATGAAAATGCAAACATCTAAAAAGTATAAAAAATGCAATTAATGTTTAGCTGTAAAATGTGCCATTATTCGCCATGATTTTACAATATTAATGATGGTAAGAATCTTATACAAATATTTGGCAAATACATGTCCCATTTTACTAGTTCCCATTTTAGTAGGTAGTTTACAGCGTTCTTACGTAGTATAAATAATTTTGGTGATGAAGGAACACTTGCTAAGGCCTTGCCTGGCTGTGGGTGTTCTTTCATCATGTATGGTTATTGAATAATTATAGGAATAATATAAAAAAAATAGTGGAGTGGTGATATTAGATATTGAATAGTGTATTTGACTCGTATATATACACATTTTTGCAGCATTCAAGGAACACTTAAGTAATGCATGCGTTTAAAAGAGCATAAGAAAAAATATACATAAATATAAGGAATATGAACATGAACCCATTTTCTCTGGGTAAGTATAGTTAGGCAAATGATCGCATTTCATGCATTCGAGAGATCAATTAATGGATGTATAGAAATTCTATCTGTTTCCGAAATGAAACATTTGACATCTTTAATGAATGAAATAGTTGTCGGTGCAAATTAAATAATAATATCCGTGCAGCCGAGACTAGTACTTGGTAATTTATCTTGCTACTACTACATCATCAGATATACTAATTCAAAACTATTATATAATAGTCAAAGATCAAAGAAAAATGTTCCCTGAAGGAATGATCCTGCGCAAATCTGTTTAAAATCTGTTTAAAATCTGTTTTTCCGTTAACCAGCTGTCGCACCCCTACGAACGACAACCCTCAGAAGTCGAAACTTGTGCGAGCTAAGGATTAACGAGGTCTTACCTTTTAACGTGTGATTCCTGACACGGGTTGGACGGTAGCAAGTGAAGATCGATCGTTCAGACTAGGGCTTGAACCACCGACCAACACGGCAGTCAATTCGAGTGAGTGAACAAAGCATCCACGCCGAACCGCTTGGCTACCGACAAAAAACTAGAACATCCTATGAAGAAGAAATAAGCAAAATATTTGATATATTTATTGTATGATCAGAATATTAAATTTGTTTTTTCCCAACAACTCGAATGATCTAGGAAATATTTTTTCAATTGTTAGTCTTCCCGTTGATGCCTACCTACAATTCCCCATGCCTCTCTGATTATGCCTGTTGGATTCAGATTTATTTGACGCCTCTTCTACCTTACCGAATCCGTATAAAAAGTTCCCTGTCCTAGAAACGATATAAAACCAGTAAAGCTGATAATAAATTCAAAAACCCATATCGTAAATTTGGCTCAGAAACATAAAATATACAATTCCAACCCGTACTTAACTTGTGAATGGAATTTTCGGGTTCAGCATGTCGTTATTATCGTTTCTAAGTGACATTTGAACACCTTTTCTCCGATGAAGACATTTCTGTTTTTGTTGGGATGGCAGCATTATGTTCGGATGCGAGGTGATTCATGACTTCTCGACGAACAGTTGAAAATATAATTAGGAATAAATTTTGGTCGCACAGGATGTTCCATGTCAAAGTTGAGTTTTACACTTTATTACATTTTTTGTGTTGAAAAAATTTCGATATAGGGTGAACCACTGAAAACTATATGAGGTTGATTTCTCATAGTTGACGTTTAAAAAATCGGAATTGTAAGGAGAAGGTATTTCAAGCATATATACTTTCACCCCCTTGGCAGGGTGTATTCCAACCCGTGAATCTTAAATGAATTTAAAGGACAGGTGATACCTCATTTGAAAGGCCATTGATTTGATGCTGTAGATATCGTTTATTGTGATGTATTCATCTTGAATATTTTGTTGCTACAGTTCTTTATTTTGTTTTATATGTCTAATATGTGTACTTAGTAGTTTTCAAAATGAATTATATTTTTAGCACGAGAAAACCGCTTTTCAAGCCATGAAAGAAAATTTAATCAAATTTGAAATGTTGGTGAGAAAACAGTTCTGTTTCTATAAATAATTAATTCTGATACCCAACCCCCAACCAACCTTTCTGGTTGTGAAGAAATCCTGGCAGTAAACGACTGTTATGTATTCTTCAACTTTTGAAACTATTTGGACATTGGTTAGTCAACACGTTCATCAAGAATAGATATACTTGTTCGTATACTTGGATTTCGATTTAAAAAAAAAAGCAGTTATTGCTATCTTCCGTTGAAAATAGAAGTAATAAATTAAATTTATTTCAATTCAATTCAATTCGTTTCATTGTCAAAAGAAACAATGAATGCTTATAATTAGCGACTATAACGAACTACAAAGTATAATAAAATAACAGAAATAACATACTTTACAATGAACACATATTATATCTAGAAAAAAAAATACCAATGAATTGCAGTCAAATAATGAAATTGGTTACAGAAAGTATATGTTGAAAACGTGTAATAGAAATAAAATGCAAACTATGAAATTCCGCCAATTAGATTTTTTTTCAAATGATATTTGAATTTTGTAATGGAATAATATATACTTCTTTATTTTTTCTGGAATTGAATTATATGTAATAATCCCATCATGATTTGAATTAAAGGAGTTATATTTTTAGGAGTGATTAATTTTTTTTTTTTGGAAAGAAAGTTTTTGGCTTTCTACTACTCCACCTGATACAAAAAAAAAGGGATGAGAGAATCTTCCAAAGAAAGGAAGGAAGTAATCAATTTGAAACTCTATACATGATTGTGTAGATCATGCAAAGAAGTAACTTTCAGACACAAACTGAAAGAAAGTCCTCCTGAAACAGCTACTTTCATATAAACATTGAATTACACGAAAGAAAATAATTCTTTCGAAACAAATACTTCTATATGAACACTGAATTATACAGAAGATACTTTTCTCTACTCAGTTTGTATTTCAAACATTTGTTGTGGAATAAGAATCAGATATCATTCACATGAGTTCTACTTTGAATGAATGGTAATAAATTGTACTCACATAGAATACTGTCACCCTCACAGGTATACACCGATGTTTCGCCTTAAGACACTTGCCCTAAGGCTCTTCATCATGATATATCGATTTTTTTTCCAAAAATTTGTTTGTATCTTGATTTGTGACAAAAATTTGGTTCGTCTCGTGGCATGATTGTGAATATGTCCAATTGGAATGCAATTTAAGTTTGATTTCTTTGTATTATTCTTTACAGAATGAATGAAGCAGCTAATTATGAGTTTATAGAGTGAATTCAAGTCCAATAAAAGGTTTGGCTTATATAAGTTCAATGTTGGTTCCAAATATGGTAATTTATAAATGCTTCTTATTATTTTGTTTTGTAAGGTTTTCAGAGGTTTTATTATAGATTTACCTGCTGTCCCCCAAATAGAAATAAGATAGTGCAAATGTGAATAAATGAGACTGAAATATATATATTTTTTTTAATTTCAAAGGTATAAAGTTCATATATTTATTTCGTTTTTTGACATTCTTGACATCCGCTCTTACAGTGACATACATTATCGAAACTAGTGACTCATAAATGAGAACTAGTCAATGTTCTAACAAGTTTGGGCACCTAGTATTCGTCAGTATTTGAATGTGATCTTTTCTATAGATGGATCGGTAGAAGAGTATTAATGAAGTCGCCTGAAAAGTCACCCGATTTGAATATATCAGAATTTTTGTGGGTTATCTCATTTATTCCAATGCATAACACTCCATCGGCATCTCTAGATGATTCACTCTGACGTATTATCGCTGAATGTCAAAAAATTACACCGGAAATGTTTCAGAACATGCAGAACCGCTTCAAAAAAAGATTTTATAAGTATATGGAAGAACGGGAATGCCATGTTGAGCAGTCGTTGAAGTAGAAAGTGTTAGTAATTTTTTTTTCGAGTGTAAAAAAAATTACCCAATCTGAATGATCTTACTTGTGTGCGGTTTAGGATAGGTAGCCAAATTTCATGTGTTGTTAAAGCCTCCTTTATCTCGATTGAAATTGTCTTCGTGTTTATCAATTTATTTCGCCTCTCTGTGTATTCTTGGATAGTAATTTGGGGTTTTGTCCAGTACTTGTGTACTGGGCTTCCATTGAAAGAGATAACATGTGCGCCTTCTTTGAGTACATTTTCGGCTACAGCTGATTTGTAAGTCTGCTCGAGGCGATAATTTCTATTGTGTTCAGTCCAATATATGCCGTCCTCTAACTACAAGGAATCTGGTATAACCATGGTGTTGTTAAATGCTCTTTGGATTCTTCGACGGATTTCTCTATCTGGATGATATCTGTTATTGGATCAGAGTCGAAATAAAATTTCAATATCATCTATGACATTATCCTCATTTTGACGCTAGAGTTGACTAATAAACTTTGACCAACCGAAGCCATAGATGGAATTATGACTGATAGAAATGTTATTGACATTAACGAGTTAGGTAGAACAATTGAAGAAAATACTCATTAAGATGTTCGTTACATCAAATTCGAAATTCAATTTAGATTCGAGATTTTGATCTCACCAGAGTATGATTCCAATGGAAATTTTTATACTATCGCCAACAGTTATTGGGACATAGAAACGACCCACATAATACAGAATAACTCAAATTTGTGATTCTGTATCTGAAACGAAGTTTTCCATTCTAGAGATTGATTAGAAATATCGAGAATCTATGATCTAACAATATGTTAATAAAAATTCCCTACAAAATTTCCGCTTGGAGCCATCAAACGTTAGAACATTTAGTTTTTGAATTTGAAAAACTTCCAATTCTCAAATATTTTGAATGCTAGCCTGATGATATTCAATCACAATTTGAATAAATGAACCAACAGTTTGTTGATATCACATCCTATAATATTTCTTGTGGAATTTTCTTCATAGCGGACATCCACGTAAGATTCGAAGAAAAATATCTTTTTATATCATGGCAATCTCATTTTGTCTCTATCAGTGTATATGTATAAGATACCAAATTCGACTCCTACTCAATTCTTAAAATTTCATATTAGTCGAGAGTGGATCGAAAATTATATTTCAAAAATCCAACTTCAGAACAATTCATTCAACTAATTCATTCTCTAATCGTCTACTTTATAAATATTTGTAATATTGAAATTAAATCATCTTTCGTCTGTTCACAAGCGTTCATTGCCTAACTGAATTTTTTTATTCATCCCCAATGTATCATCCGTTCAACTTATGAAACAACATCTTGCCGTTGATAATATGATTATTCTCTCCGTCACAGTTATTTTGCTGGTTGCTAATTCACAAATTATGTTCAGCCATAAACTACAGAGAATTCATACCAGAGGAAATGTTGAAATGATCCGTATATCCTGAATGAAGTAGGTGAAATTGAATAATTCACCTTGAAATTGGATCATAAAATTCTGTAATATTTTTCTTTGTCTTGATGAAAAACCACATCGTTACGGTTATTAGCAACTGCTTTATTGTTTGCGATTGTTCGATGTTAAGTTTTTCATGACACATAAAAGAATATTTCTGTTTTTGTCTAGAGGTTTATTAATGTTTTACTGATATATTATTGCCATCACAAATGAAGACTAGAGAATATTCAGTAGACCAGTAAAGTCTACTTACTTAGATATCAAATTCTAAAGTGGATGTGTTTCATTTCTCATTCTTTTACAATTTATCTTCAGCTGAAACAAGTTTGGACTTATGAGCGTTGTCTATCTTCTGGAGACGACAATTGTGTAAGTTTTCAATGAACATATTTGTTTATTTTCTGTTTACTCTACGATTATCAGTTTATTTTCTGTTTACTCTACGATTATCAGTTCAACAAAGGCTTTCCAAATTTCAATTTCATTAGCAGTGGTAATTAATTACTTTACCATCATGATACTTCAATTATATCAATACAAATTATCCTTCATTCTCATGTGTCTCATCCTCTTGTGGAATTTTCCTAGCTGAAATAACACATATGCATGTAAACTAAGAGTCACAAATGTGAGTTTGCAAATTTTGGTTCACAGATGCCGAATGAAACCATTCATAATTATGGTTTCAAAATAATTTCCTTCTACGGCCTCAATCAATATAGATATAATAAAATCGATTAATTATTGGTTTGATTTACAGAGACCATGTCGTATGGGGTGTTACACTCTGTATATTGATACTTTTTATCTATCCTAAAATCAAAATTAATAGTTGTGAAAATAATTTCATTCGAGTGAATTTAGTCAAAGTTCACAATCATTGGTAATAAGTCATTGCGACACATTCATTCATGGACCAACTACATGGTATCGAACATGTCAACTTATAAATATGTAAACAAACAAACATGTAAATATACATTCAATATAAATATATATATATATATATATATATATATATATATATATATATATATATATATATATATATATATATATATATATATATATATATATATAAATAAATAAGTACTCTTTGATCATTCCCATATTGATTTCAATTTAAGAGCCACTGGTATACAGCTGTTTCAGCCTATTGGGCATCGTCAGTACCGGGCAGGCGGTCCTCGATTGAAGACAAAATGAGAAAAAACCAAGAAAGTACTTGATAAAAATAGCTGCGTAAATGCAAGCGAAACATAAGTGGAACCACCTATTGGTGTGACACCCAAGTCAACTTGCCAAGTTTTTATGTCAGTGTTGGTCGTTTGACCAATCAACCGACAACTGCGGTAGCAGAAATTTGGGAAGCTAACCTGAAATGCCATCGGAAAACGAATCCACATGTTTCTAGAAATGATATAAAATCTAGAAAGGTTAATGCAGTCAAGCTGCTGGAAAATAATTCCATGAAAATCAAAAAATAAATAAATAAGTACTCTTTGATCATTCCCATATTGATTTCAATTTAAGAGCCACCGGTATACAGCTGTTTCAGCCTATTGGGCATCGTCAGTACCGGGCAGGCGGTCCTCGATTGAAGACAAAATGAGAAAAAACCAAGAAAGTACTTGATAAAAATAGCTGCGTAAATGCAAGTACTTTATCAAGTACTTTCTTGGTTTTTTCTCATTTTGTCTTCAATCGAGGACCGCCTGCCCGGTACTGACGATGCCCAATAGGCTGAAACAGCTGTATACCGGTGGCTCTTAAATTGAAATCAATATGGGAATGATCAAAGAGTACTTATTTATTTATTTTTTGATTTTCATGGAATTATTTTCCAGCAGCTTGACTGCATTAACCTTTCTAGATTTTATATCATTTCTAGAAACATGTGGATTCGTTTTCCGATGGCATTTCAGGTTAGCTTCCCAAATTTCTGCTACCGCAGTTGTCGGTTGATTGGTCAAACGACCAACACTGACATAAAAACTTGGCAAGTTGACTTGGGTGTCACACCAATAGGTGGTTCCACTTATGTTTCGCTTGCATTTACGCAGCTATTTTTATCAAGTACTTTCTTGGTTTTTTCTCATTTTGTCTTCAATCGAGGACCGCCTGCCCGGTACTGACGATGCCCAATAGGCTGAAACAGCTGTATACCGGTGGCTCTTAAATTGAAATCAATATGGGAATGATCAAAGAGTACTTATTCATTTATTTTTTGATTTTCATGGAATTATTTTCCAGCAGCTTGACTGCATTAACCTTTCTAGATTTTATATATATATATATATATATATATATATATATATATATATATATATATATATATATATATATATATATATATATATAATTTATATTAAAATATAAAAGAATAAGATTATTTACAAACAGATATCCACAAAAAACTCAATCAGCGAAATATTCTTGTAATGTATAATAAGATTCAGCCAATAAGAAATCTTTCAGTGATTTTTTTAATTCGAGAGTATTACAGGCCTTCATTAGATTAGGGAGTTTATTATATATTTTTACCCCAGCATAAGTTGGCGATTTTTCAAATGCGGATGTTCTGTGAGTCATTGTTATTAAATTTGAAGCATTTCTAGTGCAATATTGATGGTGATAATTGTTTTTCATTAGCTCATTTTCATGCTTTTCAATGTGCAAGCAAAATTTATATATATAAATGCAGCAAACTGTCATAATCTTTTTACTCTTGAAAATTTCCCTGCAAGAATCACGTGGCTTCATGTTGAAAATCAATCTAACAATTCGTTTTTGTGTAACAAATATCCTATTTATTTCTGTAGCATTTCTCCATAACGTGATGTGAAATGATAGTGCAGAATATATTAATGCATAATAAACTTGGATAAGTATATTCTCATGAAGTTCATACCTCAATTGCAGAATTGCGAAGTAGGATTTGGAGAGTTTTTTAGATGAACTTTCAATATGCTCAGACCATGAGAGTGATTTATCAGTCATTACACCCAGAAACTTAGTGGAGTTATGTGTCTGTAGGACTTCACTATCGATCAAATTGTTCTTATTGAAATATATAATTTTTGTTTTCTGTGCATTTAGCATCAGTTTATTGGAATGACAATATTTTGTCATTTCACTAATACTGAGTTCAACCGATAAAATCATATCCTCCCTAGATGACTCAGATATACCAAATGTTGTGTCATCAGCAAAATTGATGAGATAAAAGCGCCTATCGACATTAATTGGGAGGTCAAAAATAGTAAGAAAAGCAATGGTCCCAGAATTGAACCTTGCGCTACTCCAACATCAACTGAATATCTTTCTGACTCAACACTATCTATTTCTACAAAGATTTCTATTTGTTAAGAATGAAATGATCCAGTCAAGAATATTTCCTCTAATGCCAATATTATACAGTTTGGAAGCCATAAACACTTTATCAATACAGTCGAAAGCTTTTGACAAGTCAGAGAAAATTCCTGCCACGTGCTTCCTATTGTCCATATTCCTAGATATGAAATCAACAAAAAGGGTAGAAGCAGATTAAGTTGACCTGCCCATGCGAAATCCATGTTGAGAATCAGATAAAATTTTATGACTTATTAAAACTTTCATTAGTCTATTGTACATCAGTCTTTCTAAAATTTTTGAAAAAATACTGATAAGACTAATTGGTACTATAATTATCAATTTCTGATCTATTACCACTTTTATGTATGGCGATCACTTTACTCAATTTCAGTGCATCTGGAAATTCACCTGTTTCAATATTGATCAGGTCAGTTAGGGGTTGCACCACACCAATGGAAACTAGTTTCAAAACATTGGGAAATACATTATCAGGTCTTGATGCCGTTTTACTCTTGAGGTTGAATATTGTTGATTTGACCTCTTCGGTTGTGGCGGGTTCGAAGAAAAAGGTATTTTGTTGCATTTCACCAGTGGTGCAGCTTTGAGACATGTCAACTCCAAAATATTCGTCAATTTTGTTTTTTATATTAGTGGAGAAATGTTCGCCAAAACAATTAGCTACTGAGACGGGATCAGTAAATGTGGTACCATTTATTGTAAGTGTTATACCGGTAGCCCGGTCGTGTTGATACTTTTGATATATTTCAAGATCAGTTATATCCAACTATTTGATGTTGCTTGAAGATCTAGCAACTGATCTCTTTCTTGACTCCACAGCTCAGCAGGTAAATGAGCTCTTTGTTCACTACACTCATGTCTTTTTGAAAGTCACCGGAATCTTCAGCTCGCTTCATATACAGTTCATCATGTGGGGTGATTGACCAGAACAAGACGCTGCTCATCACAACATGGATTCAACACAAAAATACATATTTATATTTCATCGGAATGGCTCTCCTACATATTCCACCAAATGAACGAAATGAATAAGACTCAAACCATCAATTCGATTTGAGATGAACGCATTGTTGCAAATTCAAATACCTTTCTCGGATAATTGAAAAATTTCTGTATCCTAGTAATCAATCACATCCACACATGATCACGTAAAACATTCGGTATGAAACCCATCAGTGTACTGAATCACAAATAGATCTGAAGCTATCAGGTTGATTGATTGGTATTTGGCCACAATAAAAAAATTATTATTTTGTTACAAAAGGTGATATTAAATTCCACAGGAGAATTTCAGTCGTAAGAAATGATCAGTTTAATAGATGTGTGATACCAATGACTTATTTCTAGAAAAGTTGGGTAAAAGGATCAATTTTATTGTCAAGAAAACAACTGTTTTTCTCAGATAATTATTTCAATTCTGTTCCCAACAAACCTTTCTTAAAACTAGAGATAATCTAATGAATTGATTGTATCGATGAACTTATGTGTTGGGGCCATTGTATAATCATTGAAAATTCCAATGATTATAAAGTAAATAAATAATAATAATAATAATATAATTTATTATGAATAAAAAATACATTTATATATACAAGGAAACGGGTTAGCCAAAGGCTATCTTCCACCCCTCCCAAAAATTATACAGTGTGTGTGTGAGAAAATAGTTATATAAATACTCATTTACTAATAACTCTCAATATTCTTAACATTATTTTGGTCAATTTAACAATTCCATTGCACTACCATACATTGAATTTAATTTTTTTTAATTAGCACTGAGCAGTAAGCATCTGTGATTTTATTTCTTTTTTAAATTGAAGAATATTATGATAAAAGAGATAAAATTTCATTCAGAGAGGACGGGGCTATATAAGAAAAACATCCTTGAAATTTGGAAGTACGGTGCCTAGGTATGTTGAATGAGTCAATTCTCAAATTGACCATATATGTATGTCAGAATGCCTGCTTAATAAACTACATAAATAACTAGGTGATTTAGTTTGAAGCAACTTAAACAAAAAACTTTTTATCAAATATTGGACTCTGTACCACACAATTCAGCTCCTTCATTTTTGACAAAAATGGTGTGACATGTTCACCATATGGTATACAGCATACGAATCGCATACAAGCATTTTGTATACGTTCTGACTTCTGCTTGTTATATTGCGGCAAAAAATTGTAATACACCGAAGAACAATACTCGACATGGGAGTAAATAAGAGTTTCAACTAACCTGAGTTCCATTTCTCCTGATAATTGATACTTGAATTTATAAAGCGATTTGAGTTTGTAGAATGATACTTTGAAAATGTTTATCACGTGTTCATGGAAAGACAATGGTTACGCCAAGATTTTTAGCACTGTCTACCCAGTCAATGTCTGCGTTATCGAGAGTGAGCCTAAAGTTACACTGAGTTTCTACTATTTGTCTTCGAGACCCTATGCATAAGGCCAAAGTTTTGTTTGATTTGATTTTCATGATTCTCCGGTAAAGGAATGTTTTGTGCAAATCTGTGTTTATATTGGCCACGCAGCTTTCTGTATCGGTGTTATGAGAACCCGGACTGCTCGTACGGGAGAATTCGATTTTCTTCAAGAAAAGCTCTTACTTGACGGGAAACATTTTTCTCGATTATTTTAGAGAATGAGGGCAGAATGTTAATAGGGCATAGGGTACTGAACGTGGTGCATTTTTTTTTGAAATTGGAATCATATTTGTAACCTTCCAAGCATTTGGAAAAATACCCTGTCTGAAGGACTCGTTGAAAATATGTTTAACTTCATCATATAGTGTGGTATCACTATAAAGAAATCATCTTGATATTATTGTCAATAACTAAAGCATTATATATCATTTCTTTGATAGCAGCCAAAATATCATCATCACATATATCGGTGAGGAAAAAGTTCATAGGAGCGTTCAATTCATCATTATTGTAGAATGAAAGAGTGGTATTATTTATTATTGAATGTCCAGTCCAGTTTAAAAAATAGTCATTGATTTCTTTAGGTCTACGTAGTTCAATTGGCAGGCTGTCTAATTCATCCAGTGACTCTGAAAGCGTGATCTCAGTCATAAGTATTATGTCCGATCGCTTGCCACAGTCCTTCAAAACTGATAATCGTACACGGCACAAATGTATTCACATATTCATTCGAAGCATTAAAACTACAACAAAAGCAATAATGTGCCGTTTTGCGGTCACCAATGTAGACCAAAAGTGGCAATTAAAATTCACGTTAGAGTACTAACGTTTTTGACATAATCTTGTTCCATAAAATTTTACTCTACAACGATAATTATACAGATCAGGGGTATCATGACCGTAATTGGGTCAATAAATTCGTAATCCGGATTACGATGTTTTCTTATTGGAGGCTGAGCCAAGTATTGAAAAATTCAACTGATAAAAATTGTTCATCTGGAAATAGTGCGGAAGAATTTATTGAATGACTGTACGAGAATTATGTTAGCTACATACTAGAGATGTTTGTAATTCAGTTTCATGTAATTCGTCTACTGATCTGTTATTTCATAATCAAATAATAATAATAATGATTGTTTTCATTGACTGAAACACAAATTATATAAATACATAATAATATGACAATACAAAATATAGAGAAATATCAGTCAAAAGGCAGAGTTCAAGTCTAGTCAGCAGAAGAGACTTGTTCTTTCACTCAGCCATAAAACGTGCATCTCAAGTGGATGCACAAACGTTGAATAATGTGAAACATTGAATAATGTGAGATACTGATGCAGTTATTTGGATCATTTTTTTAAAGAAGATACTTCAATTCATTTCTAGTACAAGAGATCTGTTCAAAATTTCATTCTCAATGTGTTTCTTGAATAAAATCAAAAGTAAGTATTTATAACCAGGTTAGAATCCTATTCATTAGCCAAGTTACATAATGAGAAAATGAACTTTTTAAAAGAGCAGTTCTGTGACTAGATGGAGTCAGCTTTAATTTGTCTCGGATATTCAGAATATGTAAGTCCGTTCCTGATCTTATTTATGTTATGAATAGGGAAGACATTTGTTGGTTAGGATTTTTGTGAATTAGCAACAAGCGTGAAGTGATCGCCTTTCATTCATGTTCATCCAACCCAGAGATTTCAAAGCATTTGTTTCATGGTCTCTCCTACGTAAGCCGCGTATGAGACGAACACAGGTGTTCTGTAATCTTTGCAATCTAGTTTTATCACATTTCAAAAGGGAAGGACCAAACACCACATCTGCAGAGTTTGCGTGAGATAACACGAGAGACTGACATAAAGTTGTTTTTAATGCTTTTTCAGATTATTTTTGTTTGAGTATATGAATCTCAGGCTATTATAGCCTGAGATTCATATACTCAGCTATGCCGCTGTTTTCGACTCCAAGGGTGGGAATATAAGGAAAAATTATATGATGGTGCTCCTACGGTCAAAATACTCTCGAGACAAAATTGCTCCCCAACGGGATCTTTGGGTGGGGTCTGATTCGAAGGCATCAGTCTGCAGAATTTATTCTAAAACCACGATTTCTGGCACTCAGCAGGATCTTCTTAACATCAGTCCACAAGGAAACTGCAGTTGCTAAGAGGCCCACTAGCAACTACAAAATCAATTTCTGCATCATCAGAGGACTCAACTCAAATATAAACTCAGTGCACCAACATCTGCAAACAAATAGTCCTCACATTCTTGCACTCACGAAAGTCAGTGCTACAAACCCCGTCAATTTTCTATATTTTCTATCATTTTCACCTCCGACTCGAATGTAACTTTGGAATGTATCTTTTCTCCTGTCAACGAGAGGAAATGCTGGAACTCCAAAATTTTTATATTATGTACTTTGAAATAATATAACATTAGATCACTAAATTCATATACTGCTCTAATCGATCACCAAGTGATACACAATGACATTATTTCCTTCACTTGCAAACACTATTGACTTTCTGCAAATCAATCATCCCTGTGCCTAAGTTTCCATATTCACTGACTTCGATATGATATTGTTTTGAATGGCTCAAATTTTCAAATTAAAACGACGAACAAGGTCGCGAAGCTGAGGCTTTTGAATAAGCAGCGGACTTACTCAGATTATAAATGAGCCAAAGTAGTTGTTTACAGCTGATTCTCGGCCTCCCCCCACCACTATGACGTATTAATTGCTTTTTTTATTGGTTGTTGTTTGGTGAAGTTTTTTTGTTGTGCAGTGAAGTCAAGGCGTTGTGACCTTGAAGTGTCTGGTGCATGGATCGTTCAGATTTTTTTTTCATATGAGATTTTGTGTGTTTATGTGTGTGTGTAGGAGAATGCACGGTACAGGGTTTCATCATGTGCTTGTTTGTCTATGTACAAACATACGTCTGCATACTTCGAAGATCCTCCAAGTAATAAATGCTCCATCGGTGTTAGGGTACCAACTTAGTAGTGGAGTGACGTCACAGCAATAACCGTTCAACGGCTAGAGAGCGACATGTTCACTCCACGACGTGTGGCAGAGTAATGCGTATTCATCGGTCTGCCCTCACCTCTCCCGAAGCGATGAAGGTTCGCTCTAGCCCCGCTATCGATGGTGACACAACGGCAGCCGAGGACCGTTTGCCTAGCGTCTACCCTCTCCGAGACCGCAACGACCATTGCTTGCTCGTACCGGCAACTGTTATCGCATCAAGTTGGGAGATGGGCTTGGCTGTGACGTCAGGCATCTCTAGTGGATAGCAACTAGCAATGTGAATCTTTCACGGTTTCATGGTGGGGTGACTCACACTGTTTAATATAAAAGAAATGCCTGGCACACTATGAAATCAGTAGACGAATATATCTGCAGCAGTTAGCAATTGGTAGAGTGTTATTCAGTTCGTAATAGAAGGAAGACGGTGAGTGTATTTGTCTGTTGGAAATTGTTTATATTTTCATATATATTTTCATCATGTCCGTTTCGAAAGTAGACTTGAATAAAATTAATAATTTGATTGTACAGGAGGTTGAAATACTAGAGCAAAAGGCCTTATCATCATTGCCAATTGATGAAGTGTACATAATTAAAAATATGTCAACTTATTCTACACGATTTGGTAAATCAATTTTATTAACTTTGCAAGATGTGAGCAATGATAAATTATTTAAAACATGGCTACCAAAACGTATTTCGTTGCAATTCAGTGATGACGATATATCTTGTATCAACTCATCAGGTGGTAAATATACGATGATGTATTTAGGACAGAGCCAACAAAGTTTTGCTGGCATGAAAACGCGATCTCTAGTCAAATTCAATATGATTGAATAATAGTAATAATTTATAGTGAATTTCTTTAGGTCATAGCTTACAAAGTTTTTTGGTGTGAAAACGATAACTCTAGTCAAATTCAATATGATTGAATAATAATAGTAATTATAATGAATTTCTTATTGTTTTATTAATATTCATATATTAGATGATAATTATATGGAAATATAAACATTACTAACTTAGTTGAATACACTCACTTTGTAACTACAAGTAAAATGGGAATGTGAGTATTATATCACTGAAAAATTGGAGGTTGCTTATTGTTTTTTTTATTCGATTTCAGTTCCACCATTTAAAGATGTGGATGCAGTACGCAAGTCAAGATTGGGTCGATATTGTAGATCTCAAATCATCGGTTCAACATTTGTCGTCTAAATTGAAGGTGTTGGGTGATGGAGCCGAACATGCAAGCGTTTATGATATGAGTGTATGCTATGATGAAAAACAAATCGAATTATGCCTTCGTGATGCTGAGAACTATTGGAGTGGTGCAGAAGTTTGCAACAAATTTTTGGATAATGAATTGGAATTGTGGCAACTTTGTGAGGTTATGATTGAACTGAACCTAAGAAGATTCCTGTATAGCCTCCAACCATACTTGCCAGAATGGATTATTCATCACTTTGAATTGAATGATGAAAATCGAGAGGAAATTGAAGATGGTCGCGAAAATGATGATTATGAGGAAGAAGTTATTTTAGATAGTCTGTATGTTCCTGTAAATCATAAATAATGTCAAATAAAAAACTTTGTATTATTTTCATGTTTTATTTATTTAAATCTGATGAAATACAATAGAAAATGATTACAAAACAATAAATATGATATAAAATACAATACATGATATAAGTCAGTTACAAATAAAAAAAAAAAAAAGATCATAAAACAGTACATGATAGAGTGAAAAAAAAAGTGTCAATATCTGCTATGAACTGAACCATCCAATGCATTGTATGTTAAAACTGTATCATGCAAAATCAATGCATATACTTTAGTGTTGTCTGGAAACTTGGTCTTCCTCGTCTCAAACTCAATCTTTATATCAATAGTTGATGATTTTGTTGCATTCGGTTGATGGGAACAATCGATGACGAATAGTGGATTCTCTCTAAATTGTCCAATGTCCATCAGAGGTTCACTCATATCTTTATCATAATAACTTCGCTGGAAACTCTCAAAAGCATAATAAGCAGGAGCATCAAGTTTTTTATCGAAATTCAAATTCCAACGCTCATATGGATAAACTTCAGAATTCAAGTATACTCGAATACTATTGATATCAGCAGTTGTGAATTTTGTAATATCTTGTGTTCTATCTTCAGATGTGGTAGTACTTTGGAATGCGATGATGACAAAACGAGGAGTTTCCAATGCGTTAGTTGTTTTGATGGCCCATATGTCTGAAGAAGTCCCACGTAATGATGGTAGTTCATAGAGGTCCCACATACGATACGCCAACTTGATTTTGGCATTCAGACCGCTTTTGTTTATTCTACTCAAAAGTTTGAGCTTGTGTTTATCATCTGGTACAATATGCCTTATTTTCCATTCGATTTTATTTATTTCCAAATCAGCATCAACCTCACCTATATATGAGTTTTTGAATGATCGAGCGATAATCAAAATCAATTCCTGTTTGGCATTCAAGATACTTTTGTTGTAATCTTCAGCAAAACCCATCAAATATTTCAGTGGTAGTTTTCCACTAAAAACATGACTGTTTGTATCCAAGATATCTTGCTTCAATTGTGAAAGTCCCCAACCAGATGTCAATAATGTGTTAGCATGAGATTGTCCAAATGATATCATGGTTTTCATTGTAGATGTTATCCCAGGTTTTCTAACAACAGCCACTTGTTCACCACCCATTTCATAACGAATTTCGTCAAAGAGAAATGCAATTGCATTATTCGAGAGATAGCATGTTTTCGCTACATCTTTGGGGGTGAATTTACCTTCTATGTAAATGAAGCTCTCGGCAATATCTAGTATAACATCTTGATTATTGATTGCAATTCTGATTTCATCCGAATTCCTGAATAGCGGTGATCCATAGGGCTTATATGTGTGCTCATGTAAACTTATGAGAGAATGATCGAGCACTGGTTCATTGAATATATTTAACTTTTCATTGTTTGTTTCGAGCACCATTGTTATTTTCTCACTTTCAATCCAATCGATTTCAAAAATTTAAGATCACTCACAGACAGAGCGTTATGTGCTAACTGTTTAGCATACACTTGTGGAATGAGCTTCTTTTATGCACACCTTTCTTTTTGATAGTGCAACTCGTTTGGGATTGTTCAATGCGATTTTGTCTATTATAAATGAAACCCATAACAACAGTTATTCGATTTTCTTCAATTCCAAAATAATGAAAATCTCTTCTTCACTTCCAAAATCGATAAGGTTATTTTTTTCATCCAAAATACGCACTGTAATGTTGTGAATCAATTGACGACCTTCTGGACTGACAGGCATATATATAATACTGTGTGGTTCTTTAGTGAGATTGTAGCCAGGTTCAACATCAATATCGAATGAGAAAAGAATGTGGGATTCTTCACCATTTATATATGAACCAGATATTATATTGCAATCTAAGCGATAAGTCTCACAGTTGTAATGTTTATTGGTAATGATGATTCATGTATCTGATTTGGTGGAAATATTTCATGAGCGAACCCCATCATTTCTGCTATTGAATTTGGATGTCAGATCAATTTCATATTTGGATCGCATTTCACATTTGAATGTATTATTATTGGCGTGTAGATAGAAAATATCATCTGCAACGACATCATTTGGTTTTTTATCATGAAACAATCTGAACATGATATGTTTCTGTATGACGGCATTGATCTCTTCTATTTCATAAGCACCACATGGAATTTCAATTGTCAACTTTTGGGGTATCGATGAGTTGTCATTACTGATTCTAAAACTAACTAAGTTATTAGCTTCAGTTATATTATTGATTGTATTGCACCCATAGAATCCCAAAAGTCCTAATCCATAACGACTGTTCCTATCCAATTCAATTGGTGGAAAAAAATCCGCACTCAAGACACTTGTCCCGACAGCTTGTAGCTCGAACTTTCGTGACATGACTGATGAATATTTTGAAACACATTTCAATTTATTATTGTACACAGCAACAGCACATTTGAGACAATTTACACTTTTTGGAAGGTGTTGTATTGTAATAAGTATCATTTTTATTGATACCAATATTCACATCCTCTATATTACAAATACAACACATAGATTTCCGAGGTATAGGACCGTCATTAACATCCGATTCTGAATTTTGATCGTGGTGGTGGTGCTCATAACAATATCTATGTTTCATTATATCGATGTCATCTTGCAGATGCTTAGGCAACTTTCCCAAACATATGCAATCTCATGTGCAACACATGCAAGTATCACTTCCTTAGGCATATTTGCAAGCATCACTTTATCCATTTTTTTCAAGGTACCATATTTTGAAAACATTCTAAGTGAAAACCCCATTCCCTTGATAGCCTCCCGATCCAGTTTTGGTGTTGAATCCATTTTTATTGGAAAATTATTTAGAGAGAAACTGCAAGCACAAGTGACCACAGAGAACTGTATTAAATTTCTGTTGTCGATCATAGTTATATTTGATTTTTACATTCGAACATTTTCGAAAGAATCGAGTCAATTCCAATGGTGGGGGTAGATCTCCAAAACTATCGAAATATGTGACTTCTTTCCCACATTTTTTATATGCCACCCAATGTGTTCCTGGTCCACTTATTCCATCTAAATTAACAATAGCTGTCTCGTTTTGTTTTGGACCTGAAGATGGTAATCTATCACGCATAAAAACACCACGAAAATGTGGAATTTTCATTTTTTGTGCATAATAACTGAGATCGAGATCAGTAAGAGGCCTCTGAGGTAGGGGTTCAATTAGTTTTTTGTTTTGTTTGTGGCTTTGTATGGTTTTAAATATAGTCCTAAACCTTTACGGTATGGTTTGAGATATATTCCACTTCCGCGTTTGCCTAATGCTACAGCCTCCATGGTTTTATTGTGACGATTGGCTTCCATTAAAGCCGCTCTGCTGGCTTTTGCCGAATTCACGGCCTTGGTAATACCAGCAGCGGCTCCCGCCAAACTTCCTAGTGCGGATAGTCCAGCAAAAATTGGTATCGATGGTAAAAGTCCACCGATCTTGGGAACAGGAATTATGCGTGGTGTGCGGATTTTCTTCTTTCCACCGGCAGCTTTAAGGTATTTACGTGCCGCCTGCAATGCCACAGTGATAGCTTTTTTGCTATTATTCGTCACAAATTGATTCCCACCAGCTTTCTTCAATACATTTCGCACTTTATGGACTATCCCAGCACCAAATGCAACTTTTTTAATTTTATTTTTCTTCGTTTGTTTCCTCTTACATTTTTTCTTATTGGTACTACAACCCATGCCCATATGTCTTTTCGCTTTCATAATGTTGGTGACAAGTAATGCAGCTGCTCTTTCCCAATACTCGCGTCCTTCGATTTAACCCTATCCCAAGCGCTGTATTCAAGTTCTTTGTCGGCTAAATGTCTTGCTGCAAGATCGGATGGATGCTTAGAATATTGAATATCGTGTTTTTTGCATTCAATATCTAATTTATTGATTCCAGGGTCGTTACGAGCTAAACGTTGTTTCAATTTTGTACCCGGTCCACAGTATTGATAACCTCCGGGTAGATGTAATTCGAAAGGAAGTTTGTTTATTAAATCATTAACAAAACCACAACCTCTTTTAATTTCACGATCACTTTCAATACGTCCGTATCGTTTGATGGTACACATTGAAATGAATAAGCTAATAACATTTATATAGTCTCCAACCACGGCACGATGCGCATTGTAAAACAGAAAGAAAAGTTTGCTGTAGATAATCTAGATGAGAAATTTGGTTGTGGATTGAATGGACAAAGGGTATTCAGACATGGTCCACTACTTCCATCATCAGTTCGAGGACTCATTATAGGACCTTCAAATTGTGGAAAGACGAATGCAATGATATCACTATTAACACATCCACAAGGACTGAGATTTAGAAATGTGTATCTCTATTCGAAATCACTCAATCAACCTAAATATCAGTACTTGCGAAGTGTTTTGGAACCTATAAAAGGATTAGGTTTTTATACATTCAGCAATAATGCAGAAATAGTGGAACCCTCCGACGCTAAGCCTAATTCTGTTTTCATTTTCGATGATGTGATATGTGAAAAGCAAGATATTATTAGATCATATTTCTGTATGGGACGTCATAAGGATGTTGATTGTTTTTATCTAGCACAGACATATTCACGGTTACCCAAACAGTTAGTGCGTGACAATACCAATTTCATTATAATGTTCAAACAAGATGAGACGAATTTACATCACATTTATTCAGATCATGTTTCACCCGATGTAACATTCAAACAATTCCAATTGATGTGTGTTAAATGCTGGGAGGACCAATATGGATTTCTAGTCATTGATAAGGATAGAAAAATAGATGAAGGTAGATATCGCAAAGGATTCGATAGTTTTATATACCCATGATCTTGTTTTTGGAACTTATTCGATCACTGAATATTGTAGTGGTCACTTCACCAACGAATTAAGCTTTAATTCAAAAAAAGGGCATTATGAATACAAAAAAAGATCCTGAAAATAAAAACAATGAAATAAATTTGAAACGTCAACTAGTAGAGACAACAGAAGCTGTCAGGCAGAAATTCAACTCTATCAAGAATGATAATATTGAAAATCGTACGACACTTGAAAGATTGTATGAGCCCATAATGAAACCATTGAATGTTTTATCATCAAACGCTACTTCTAAATCACCAGTGTTATCACCAAATCATGGAACTGTTCAATCTACTTCAAATTATCCATGAGTACTCCAATAGGAAGAAAACAATCTTTTGGTAGTGTATCATCTGTGAATAGTGACACGAGCACACTTCAAGACGATATGAGAACAACTCTATTCGAAACACCATCATCGTCCCACATCGATTCCTCGGATCCTGACATCTCACCTGTTATGAATGAAAGTGGTGAAGATGTTTTGATGAAACATTTGAATAATATAAAATCTAGAAATCCAGCATATGATGGAACATTTGGCGTACGTATGGATCCAATTACACAAAAGCTGAAAATGGGAAGTCTAGTGGTAAATTTCAAAGATGGAAACATTTCATTTTGGGATGCTAATAAAGTGAAAAAATATGAATGCGCAGGTAGTCCAGAATTGTATGATATGATTTTTTTGAAGAATCCACAAGATGTTGATAATGAAGAAACTCGTCAAGTATATTCCAAAATATTGAAAATAACGAATGCTCCATATAAACAATATCATCTGAAGAATGGTTTTAAAAATACAAATTCTAAAAAATTTCGTGAAGTTATCAAACCTCTATTAGACTCACGACAATATCCAATAAGAAGTAGAAGTAAAATTGGTGGAGCACTCAAACGAGTGAAAATGGAGAAAATATATAATTCTAAACCTGTGAATTATGTGTACTGAATTCACCGAAAGAGTTAGTTGCTCGCCTACGACTATTGGTAGCTTCAAGTCAGCGGACATACCGGACATGATAATGAAATAATTTCAATAATTGAAGAATTACGTGAAGAAGGTATAATATATTAACATATTCACATGTAATGATCACTGTCACATCATCATTCAATGCAGTAACATTATCACTTTTCTCTTTAATCATATTGAAATAGAATGACTAATGAAATAAGTGATGTCAAACGACAAGTTGTTAATGAATTACATAAACCTGCAAGACGTAATTTTCGTAGAAGAATAACCACCATCAAAGGTTTTGCAGATCTATGGCAAATAGATTTAGCTGAACTGCAACCTTATGCAAAAAGTAATGAAGGATACCGATATATACTTGTAGTGATAGATTGTTACTCCAAATATCTGTGGACTGTAGCAGTTAAAGATAAAACAGGTAGTACAGTAACTAATGCAATGAAACATGTACTGAAAGAAGCCAAATACTCCCCCAAACACATACAAAGCGATCAAGGGAAAGAATTTTTCAATAAAAGCTTCTCATCTCTCATGCGAGAATATAATATCAATCATTATTCAACATTTAGCACAAAGAAGGCAGCTATAGCAGAAAGAGTGATTCGTACAATAAAGGCATGGCTCTACAAGGAATTTTCGATGAGAGTCACCACAAATGCTTGATATTCTTCCAATTATAACTAGTAGATATAATAATAAAGTTCATCGTACAATAGGTATGGCACCCATCAATGTTGATTCAACAACAAAATTAAAATTCAAGGGTATCAATGGAATTGGAGGAAGACAAAGTAAACCCAAATTCCAATTAAATGATATTGTACGTATAAGTAAATACAAACATATTTTTGAAAAGTCTTACACTGCGAATTTTACCACGGAGCTATTCAAGATTGTTAAAATTAATAAAACCATCCCAACGACTTATAATCTTGAAGATATGAATGAACAGCCGATTAGAGGATGTTTTTACGAAGAAGAGTTATTACGAACCGAGAATCCTGACGTATATCTGATTGAGAAGGTGTTGAAGAGAAGAAAAAATAAAGTATATGTAAAGTGGTTAGGCCTTCCTAGCGAACAAAATTCTTGGATTGATGAATCAATATGGTTTAAATGTATATAATAGTGACTTTTATGAATAAAGTAATATTAAAGTTCATTATTGTTTTCATTTCAATTATAAGTATGTGAACTGAAAAATATTGCAGCGGTAAACATTGCCCCAGCCATTCGCAATGTTCTGTGTATACCAAACCAAATTAATTGTATACTCCATTCCCGCTTATATTTTTCAATCACGATATTGAAAACACATTATCATTCCCAAAACTAATCGCCGTCACTTTGAAATGCAGTATCCAACTCTTTTTGCCAATTATCTCTCACTGATAATGCTGTCTCATAAAGCTTAGTCGACTCCTCAAGCTCAGCCTGAGCTTGCATTCTCGAACGTTGATGGAATTGCTTATCTTTACCAATCTTTGAACGGAGTTCATCAGCATCTTTAGACATTCTAGCCAATTCAACCTTCGCTAATGCAATCTTGGCATCTAATGCTTCAAGAGTTTCATTATAGCATTAATAGCTCGCTCACTCTTTTTCAAGTTCAGCAATAGTCATCTGTGCCTTTACAAGACGGCATTTTGCTTTCCTTTTCATTTCCCCAAACCGATGGAGGGGGCTGAAAGAAGATAGCGGTTCAGCTTTCAAATCACTCTTCATTTCTTTAGGAGTACCTTTTGGCTTCCTCTTCGATCTGTCACTTTTCGTTGCGGGTTTTTTCTGTCGCACAACACTTTTGGATTCTTTCTTTTCTTTAAAGTCAGTGACAATCGATGAAGATGCCTTAGTAACCTTCCTCTTGATTGTTCTAGATTTCTTATCAACACCAAGAGGAAGGGTAGATGAAGAGTGTTTGAGTGATGATAATTGCGAAACGATCGGATTTTCAATAATAATTTGCTCATTTGTTCTGGCACATCTGCAAAGTTAACGAAGTCGTTAATATCAAAATCATTTATCGAATCTTGACTCGATAAATGTAATACTGGAATATTTTCAAAATCAGTCTGATCGATATCAACAAGTGGTGAACCATCTTCAGCAATCAATAGCGGCATAGAGCTCATGATTATTAAGGTCTGAGGAATGATATGTGATAGCAATAGAATGTGGATAGGAAAGGTGATGATGTTACTGAGACCTCACCATTTATAGAAGAAAATAAACTAGCGCATGCGCTCTTTCATCAACTGACACATGCGCTCTCTCACTAAACTATTCACGCATGTAACAATCTTTGTCATTTAAGAGGAAAACTTTGTGTTTGCATGCATGTATTTTTAAATGTTAGAAATAATACAAATAAATTCAAAATATATATATTTATTAATAATAGAGGACAATAACGATAATAAAAAATGAAAATGTTAATATGTCTCTGTGGATGTGAACTTTCTTTGACTCTATTCCTCAATAGTTGTGTGCTCGTGCGTCAAACACCAACATTGAAAAAATGGATTCTCCTATTGGGGTAGAGTTGACCAACCTTCTCACACAGATCCCAAGTACTTCTACATGCATTGCATACATGATTCCAACAATTCATGGAATATGTATCACAACGCAAACAACGTTGCAGTGGAGTTTGAACGGCGGCAGCACAGGTACCACAAATATTTCTACAGATACCTATATTGTTAAATATTATAGGTTCGGAACACTTCAGACACTGTAACTGTTGTTGACGATAATCCGATTTTGTTCGCTTCGGTGGATGAGAAGGAGGCGATAGTTGAATCCGCAACACGCAATCACTACACATACCAGTACATGGATTGATTGAATCCTTAGGTCTACTTATTTGACAAAAGTAGCACACAATAGCCCCTGCAATCATCATTGGGTAGACACACACACTTTTGGTTTTTCATTCCACTCTTTTGGAAACGGCATTTTACTAATTCGATAGAAATATTAAGAGATGACTTACAGAAACTCTGAATGCTCTCTCCTATACCTACGATCTCTATTTATACAAATCAACATCATGTGGAAGTATAGTGGGATAACTTCTCCTACTATTCCACTCTAAACGAGTCAAGTGGGAGTCGCATCACCTCCTATATAAGTTGACTTGCAAACCTAGAGTTCATTCATTCACTCTCTACAACGTGAGCAAACAACAACAAGACGAATTCTGCAAAAATAAATGCTGCATTAAATAGAATAGCTGCTGTGATGAAAACAATTGGATAGACGAATCAGATGATGAGGATGTCAATGTTCCGCTAGAGGAAGTAATAGTTGAAGCAGAAGATTTGGAGTCGATGAAGATGAGATAGACGAAGTTGAAAACGAGGCCAACCAAAGCGACGAAGATGATGACGTGATGGAGTTTGAGAGGGTCATGGATGAAGAAGGAGATGATGAAGGGATAGAAGCTGACACAACTGAAGGTGATGGTGCTATGAGGATCGGTATGCGAACACTCAATGTCATGAGACACTGGAAGATCCCTTGGATTTGTATTGTGCATTGGATGCATACGTATTGATCAGCACAATAGATGGAGAGAACAAAAAACTATGTTTGGTGCTGCTTTCGGTTTATTCGCATAGAAACAATAATGGAGGTGGTATGCCCATGTCAACACCCACAACACTGTCTCAATTATGGAAATGGGACAGAATTGGTGTGAAGCTTGCGAGAGGGCCACTAACAAACTTCACCCGAGTATCTACATGTATATATGTAATAATGTCCAACCTGTGGCACAATAACCGTGGACCAACTGGTCAAAAAAAAACAACAGCCCTTTTCAGGGCTACATTATTCACGCAAACAGTAGTTAGTTGTAGTATTCATAGATTATGTGACAAATGAATACTTTGACTAATAAAAGTCTAAGTTGGAAATTTGTTAGTCTTTGAATATCTATACATTATATGACAAATAAATTACTATTTGTTAGTCTTTGAATATCTATACATTATATGACAAATAAATTACTACTTTGACTGAAAAGTCGAATTTGGAATTTGATAGTCATTGAATATCTATGCATATGATGAGTACTACTTTAAATGAAAGTTGAAGTTGGCATTTGTCAATCATTCATATGCATATAATGATGAATACTTTCACATACATATATTTCGTTTGAGATTATAATGTTAACATAATGTTAACAATGGTATGAATCTGTTTCTGTTTGAAAGTATAATGGTAGCTCTGAAAAGATAGCTATTTTTTATTGTTTCAGTCTTTAATTGTAGCCCTGAAAAGGGCTGTTATTTTTTATTAATCCATGCAATGATATGGACTAACGCTCCTCATCTTCAGAAACAATAATTATGGTATCGTCATCTGAATCAGATGATATACTAATGATATCATCCTCATAGTAGTCATCTGAATCAGATGATATACTCATGATGTCGTCGTCGTCATAATCATCTGAATCAGATGATATACTAATCACATCATCCGCATTAATTATCGTCAACAGCATCTATGTCGTCCTGAATACCTTGTTCCACTCGTTCTGCGAAATCATCAGGAAGATCATAGATTCGCTGCAGAAATTGAGCGAAGGTTGTACTCAAATGATCAGACGTTGAATCTATTTCATGTACTTGGATGGGTCCTGTACTCGACATTGTGGAAGAATGATATAGAACTGGGATTGTTGCTATATTTATTATGAAGAAATGAAATGGAGGGGGTAAATGTAGAACAGTGTTTGAGATTCGAAAACATCAAGAATGAAACTCTGAGCGATTATTAGGAGAAATTCTTAGTGATTATTATGGAAAAAAAACTAAAAGAGGGGGAGAAGGGAGAGGAAGGGAGGAAGACACTGCCCCAGCCTCGCAGTGCCTCGTGTACACCAACCAAAAGTGTGTACATCCGTGGAAGGAAAGGAAAGGAAATGATGGACGAGTAGATGATTATATGTCATCATCGGAATTGAGGACATCATCATCGATCAGGATTGGGGATGGCGGAGGACTATCCTCGATGAGGATAGGGGATGGTGGAGGACGTCTAACGTCAAGCTCGTCATCAGCATCATCGCCAGAGTCGTCGTCGTCATCATCGTCGTCGTCGCTGCTCATTGGGACAATGTCATCATAAGCAGGGTCCCACCATCCGTCAGGATCTGGATATTCCGAATCGTCCAAGTGTCCTTCGTCACTGCCAGTGACATGTTGAACTTGCATCCTGATGTCGTGATCCTGGTATTCATATGGCGGACTGTGGGGTTCCGTGGTGGAAGAGACTACCTGTACCTGGCTGTTATCCCAGTAATTGAAGTTGTACCCCTGATCCGGGCAGCTATAGGGTTCGGAGGTTGAATCGGGTTCCATCTCGATGCTAGCTGATCAACTGAATGTTTCATCAGATGATTTCTACTTTTATACTTTCGAGAGGGAGTGGGAGAGGAGTGGGACATTGAGTAGGGGTAAATTGCAGTGAGACATAAGACATATTCATGAGTAGGGGTAAATTGCAAAGTGACATAAGACATATTCAATGAAAGAGATACTTGAATGGATAAAATACAAATGAAATATACTTGTCGATTTCACTATGAAACATGTCTATTTTTTTATTTTTTAAATTTTCTTCACATGGAATTATTTACAAGTGATTAGAGAACACAAAAATTGATGTGAGGTATTTGTCTAGAAGAACTTGGAATTGAAATAAAAAAATAATAATAATAATAAGAGGAAGTGAAGAAAAAATGCTCCAACCATCGCATTGTTCAATGTGTACCAAACCAAAAAACAGTGTACACCCTTTATTTCACTTCCTTTTCCTTTATTCAATATAAACTTAACAAATATAAACTTAAAACTACCATAATTAAATATTCCTAACTAACCTAAAACTAATCTTATATTTATACTTAATCTACAAAAAAGGGTCCATAGCTGTCCATAACCTTTTGTGTAGCTCTATCGAAGAGGTTGCCGCTTCACACCTTTCCTCCAGAGATGCAATGTCACGATCTAGTTTCGGCCCATTTCTTTCTCTATTTCCCTACGTTCGCTTAACTTTTTCAACCTTTAGGCGGTTTTTCATGTTAGTCAACGCGGCCTCACTAGATCGGGCAGCATGTTCTATTTCTTTGCATCTCTGTAGAAAAGTATTCCATCTTTTCACTCACCTCTCCGATAGGCTGTCGCACTTGTGGCACCAACACTCAGGATCCGCCGGTGTCGCTGGCAGCGGTGGTAGTCGCGTCACCAACGGCGACAATATCACCAACTCCGGAGAAGGACTCCTCGGAATTTCCACTGCTGCTGGTGCTGCTGCTGGTATGGAGGCCCTCTTACGAGAGGTCGAAAAACTACCTGCATAAGGTTAGTCCTTTGCAAGTAGCTCGGTACTTTGAAATAGGACCAACCCTTGCTGCAGGTCGTTGGCAAACCTTCTTCACAGCCTGACTTTCCTCCTCCTCCTCGAATAAGTCAGGGCTAGAAGATCTACACCTAACTCGCGAACGCGAAGTGGTTGCCTGGTCACCCGTCACCGCTCTCGAAGATGCTGCCTCCTCCTGGTCAGCGGACACCGGCAGAATAGACGCCACAGCATTATTCCCTCCTGTGTATTGTTGCCATTCTGAAAAAGAAGAAATAATACAAAGTTAGTTGATATAAAAAATAACATTCTTATTTACTTACTCAAATGTCAAGTTAGTCGTCGGAAGCTACTGCCTTGAAGTGGAGTGGACTGCTCTCGATGAGATGACTTCTCGAACTGAATGTTGTGTAGTGCTCTCCGGAGGGTATCGACTTCGATGCGTGAGTGGTGGGAAAATGGTGGGAGCGCACATGCGCGTTGAGGGTAGGGGTGTACATGCGCAAATGTTGGGAGTCGGGGGGGGCGGGGCTTCGGGGAGGGAGGGTCGGGGCTTCGGAAAGGGGGCGGGGCTTCGAGAAGGGGCAAAAACGCGCCCCGGATGCAAGTGGTGGATGTTGAGCGCCCCAGGCCGCGAAGCGGCCTGCTGAGCGATCGCTTCATGATCGCGAAGCGATCGCTTCGCGATCGCCTATTAACCTAACGTAAGTATGCAGCTAACTAACTAACGTAACTGTTAACCTAACCTAACGAGGGAATACTAACCTAACACCTAACCTAACGTAACTATGCAGCTAACCTAACGTAACTATTAACCTAACATAACGAGGGAAATCATTCACCATGTTGGTTCCATTAATACATCATCAGTTGGTTTTGGTTTTGGTTGTATTATTCTATGATTTGGATTAATGTTCAGTCCTGGATATCCCAGTCCACCTGATGATGATGGCTTGACTTTATAGTTTCTCTCCAAAACTTCTTTATGGTTTTTCTCCAATACTTCAACTCTCTGTTCCAGTACATCATACTTTTTTCATTGTAGTCCCTGTTATTTTGACATAGCATCAATTTTTTATTTGTAGACGCTGTTATGTCAGACATTTTTATGTCTACATCACTTGTAAGTTTGTCAAATTTACGAGTGAAAGTTATCCGAGCCTCTGCAATTTTATCGTCAAATGCTTGCCGGGCGTCCCGCAATATTGCCTATTGTGGATTGTATTGCAGCTTGTAGGGCTAGAAGTATAACTTCCTTTGCTCCATTAATTTCCCCCTCAAGATATGATACAGTTACACAATCACTCTTGTCAATTGGTTCACTTGTATTTTTCAATATTTTCCTTTGCATGTCATAATGACCATCTTTTGTTAATTTAAAACCATTCCCAGGAGGACCTCGAATGACATTACCACCCCATTTTCTTTTTCTACCAAACTTATCGATTGTTTTAGACATTGTGCACTCTACGATGATTCTCTTCAAACTGATATTTCTGTCATTTACATTATACTATATATTGCAGTAATTGATTAGGGAAATAGAAATAATACAAATAAAATTTTAATCATTTTATATTCATTACAGTAATACTATACATACATACATAATACATTAATATCACATTACTTCTATCATATATTATTAATTATAAATGGCTACATAAATATCAATATTGAATTTTCCGGTTTTGAAGATATTGAATGATATTTCAATCATTGATCTCGGCAGATAATAAATTAATCAATTGATCCAATGGAGTCTCCTGAGATTGTGATTGTTGAATAATATTACTTATCCAACGAATGTTCTCATTTGGATCGTTTCATAAAATTCAATATCATTATGACCCCAAGGAAAGTGTGGGTAGTATTCGGAATGATAAATCGTTTATCGTCGTGATATGATAATGCAACTTTATTTTTCAATTCAGTATACATATCATGTAACACGCTTCTAAATGAATTCATCTTTCTGAATATCATACCACCTTGTTCGACGATTTTTTGATAATCTTCGCATGTCAATTCATTCTTTATTACAGATCGTTTAACCCCTTTGGCTTTCTTAAATTCACCATCAACAGATTTCACATAATATGCTTTAGCACCTGTACCATAAAAACTCATGATTGGATCATTTGGAAATTCATCTTTGAAGTTACCCAAGACTGAACTGTTTACTGGAATATTGAATTGGTTAACTATACTGTAATTGGATGTATCAAATCTACTTATGTTAGTTTTTATGAATTCATAAAAATTTTCTGTGTTTACTTTAAGAATGAGCGAGTCGGTATCTGTGTAAAGTAAAGAGACATTTTCATCAAAGTGTTGTTTGATGCATCCATAGAAAAAGTCATACATGACTGTTTTAGATAATTCTAATATGGAAAATCCCAAATATAATGGTTTATCGTAATGAACCTTCACTCTACCCAATTGAATGGCAACGAATTATCAGTGAAAATTGAACAATTTTTGAAATTTGGTTTGGCTATGAGAGTGCTGGCACCTATATTTTTCTTTATATTTTCCCAATGTGTAACGAGTCTAACATCAATTCGATTATCTACATTCTCCATTGTCTTTCCATACACCGCATTATTCATTAGTTTATAGAAATCTTTAACAGATTTGTTGTTAGACCTATTACGCATTTCAGTATTAAGATCTATATAGGGTTTCATCCAGCATGATTGTTTGAATTTCAATACTCTATGTGTATTCATTACAATCAATCCATTTTTGACAGCTTGCTGTAGATTCCTATAATGAACAATGTATTTTCTTTTATCATTCAAATTTGGAATTAATTTGGGAATTTTCGATTGTGTACGAGGTGGTATTATTTTTTCGACTAAAAATGGAAGGTCAGAATGTTTATCATGCAACTCTTGTGGATAATGAATGTCCACTTCAAATACATACCCATACGGACTATCAGTACTCACATCCATCACATCAGATTAAGAATTTCATTTGGTGTCAACCATGTAAATTCACTTGTTGGTAGAGGTTGTGACATACTGTGACCGTATAGATTTGTTGCATCTAAATATGTAATGAATGTGGAAGGTTCATTGGGATTATAATTGGGTAAAAATCTATTATTTGCTATATGTTTCCTCTCGCTACATTGACTAATTCCACCTCGTATACCTTTTTGAAAAAAGTGAATCATATCAATGTCAGTTAGTAATTCCAATTCAACATTAGTGAACTTCAACATGGCATCCCATGATAATCCAGGTGCAGTGTAATATTGTGCCGGATCTAAGTTATATATCTCTAAACTTGTGGTGCGGAAATTTTCAAAAATATCACATAGTAGCAATACATCCGACTTCAAATACAAATCAGAGTATTCCCCCAAATTCTGACACTCGAATAAATTCCAAACATTTCTAGCTCTATCATAATCAGTTTCCGATATATGTTCACAATTGAGTGTGTCATAAAACTGATTTTTTGTCGGAAGTAATGGATAATTCAATTTGTCAATGTCATCAACAAACTATATGGAAATACACCTTTCTGTCTCATCAAATTGAATTTCTCAATTTGTGGGAAATGTTTGTGCATCTCCAAACATTGATCGGAGGTCAAGTTTGCACCCAACTTCTCCAACGAATTAGTCATAAATTTATAACTATCGATAAATCTCATTTTGAGATAATTCTTCCTAACCACACCATCTTTATCGGTATAGCTGTGTGTAAAGAGATGCTTCGTGAAAGATATATATTTCTCTTAGTTTGCGGGATAACATCAACTTTCTCTTTATTCCTATACAATTCTTTTATGAATAAATGACAATCATAACCACTTAAATTATGAAAAATGATAGGTATGAAGTTTGGTATTTTGAAATTTAAATTACATTTCGAGTGAGCGGCATGTGATCTTTTCTTTCCTGTGACATGACAATGATCTCTTACTTTGACGTCACCATCAGTAAATGCTTTATTACATATACCACAAGTTCTGGCTGCAACAAACTGTTCTTCTTCTTCGACAGTTTGTGTATCCATTGGTTTAGGGTTTCTGAGATGATTTTCATGTATCTCTTTCAAATCATCTTCAATGCTACTCACAAATTTCTGAGTTGCATCTACACCCCTATATGTAACAAATTTTGTCAAATCATCATTATATGAACACTTTATCAAATAAGCAAATGAATATGGGGCATGTTTGAATGTTTTAATCGTGTATGAACTTCCAGGATTTGGCTCATTCACATGAATCGGTTTAAGCACTGATTCAAAATCAGCATACACTACAAATGGCACCCTCATTTGCCTCTCAAAGTTTTCAAACATTAGTTTATTTTCCGCAACCATTCTACCATATTTATTGATCTTTAAATTAGTAGTTGGTGTTGTGGTACTAATGTGATTACAATCATACATATTATGACGTAAAAGCAATCTCTCATCAGAAAAATATATCAAACATCCGTCACAAAAATATTTTTTCTGTCTATGAGCTGATAGTTGATTAGAAACTAATCTTGAAAGATCTTTGATCCAACAATAGTGACCATTACCGGAGTCATCAGTTATAAACAACAAATTGACATGTCTCCGGAGTCTTCTCTGTGAGTATCGCAATGGACCAATCACTTCATACTTCATTTTACCCTTCTCAAATGTACTCTCTAAACCGTAAACATTAATTGAAATATCATTCCTATCTTCGAATATTTCGATACTCTTATTATTAACTTTAACCGGAAAATCCATACCTGTGACATCTAAAACAGTGGAAAAATGTGGATATGACGTAAGTTCGGACACTCGACTATCTGCAGGATATAATGCTGATGTTATAGCCCAAGCAAAACAATATTGATCTTCATTACGAACATTCACAACAGCTTTCTTCCATTGAATACATTGAGGCAGCTTCACATATGAACGTCCTTCCAGTGGACTGTATTTATTAATGTTGACCTCGAGAAACAATATTTTTTCACAAGTCCAACCTGAATTATAAAAAAAAAATATTACTATTCAATCTTATTGAAATTTTTAAAAAATAAATACCTGAGTCACGATCCTGGAACTCAGTCGTTTGAGCCACAATTACATCACGGAATCCATCAAAAACAGCATTCAAATCTGATGATTGGTCCACTATTTTATTTTGGGATTAAATGACTTCGTGTCCCTCGAATCATCAGTCTGAAGAATATAATTCCCAAAAACTTCCATATTCACCTTGATGCTTTTATGGATCCTGATGGCTGATTCCAGTAATTCAATGACCTTCTGCCTAATCTTATTGAAAAATGACATGTAGTCACTGGTTACAATCGAACTCTCCACCCTGTATGTAGCAATGCGGCAATTGAATGCATTCGTTATAATTTGAACACCGTCAGACAATTGAACACATGCATTATTTTTATGACTCATGGTTCTTCGGTGAGAATTCACTTGGCTCATAGGAATTGTCACATTACAACAATTGCACGTATACATAGGTGTTGCATTATCTCACTCTCACCCGTTTCACTGCAGGCCTCCTTGGCAACTCTGGAGCTGATGCCGACGAAGATTATCACTACGAGTGAAAGATTTACCACAGTCACAGGAATACATTTTATATAATAGTTCTCACTAACTCACTTGATGTAAACTGACATAGCCAACACTCGTACGCTTCTTAAATACACTCTGATAGGACCCGTCAAGACGTCATAGCCAACCCCACTTCTCAACTACATGCGCCAAGATTACCTCCCAACTGAATGCGATAACAGATGTCGATATACGAGCAAGCAGTGGTCGTTGCGGTCTCGGAGAGGGTAGACGCTAGGCAAACGGTCCTCGGCTGCCGTTGTGTCACCATCGATAGCGGGGCTAGAGCGAACCTTCATCGCTTCGGGAGAGGTGAGGGCAGACCGATGAATACGCATTACTCTGCCACACGTCGTGGAGTGAACATGTCGCTCTCTAGCCGTTGAACGGTTATTGCTGTGACGTCACTCCACTACTAACTTGGTGCCCTAACACCGATGGAGCATTTATTACTTGGAGGATCTTCGAAGTATGCAGACGTATGTTTGTACATAGACAAACAAGCACATGATGAAACCCTGTACCGTGCATTCTCCTACACACACACACACACACACACACACACACACATAAACACACAAAATCTCATATGAAAAAAAAATCTGAACGATCCATGCACCAGACACTTCAAGGTCACAACGCCTTGACTTCACTGCACAACAAAAAAACTTCACCAAACAACAACCAATAAAAAAAGCAATTAATACGTCATAGTGGTGGGGGGAGGCCGAGAATCAGCTGTAAACAACTACTAGCCAACCAGGATTCCTGACCGTGATAGAGAATATGCTGGTCTTCTGGATCTATACCTAACAACCAATCCAAAAATTTACACAATCACCGTAAGATCTCCATTGGAATTTTCTCACCACAAAGTCATTTTCAGTGTGTTATGTTGGGAAATAATCTAAACCGCGCAGATCTGCTGAGTGGAAGGATCTTCAAGACAATTTTTGAAATTTTCCTTGGCTTGATGTATGTTTCAGCTCTAATGATCGACTAGTGCTTCTGAAGTGACGAAAGGTATTTTATCATACTTGGATGCATATATTCATTTTTCAATGAAACGAACTTTTAACGGCAAACCTTGGTTCAATAAAGACTGCGAGTAAGCTATCGCCTTCCAAAATGTCGCCAACCGGCAGTGTCGCGAAAATCCCAGTGCCTAAAACCGAACTAGATTTGATGCTCGCAACAGCTGCAAACGTAGAACAAACCTAACCTACCGACCAGATGAATCTAGAACTCTGGTCGGTAGGTAAAGCTGTTAATCAAAACTTCACAAAATCTACAATTTTTCCACTAACACAAGCAGATGGTTCAATTGCATCAACAGATATAGAAAAAGCAAATCTACTAGCTGAACAATTTGGGTCCACTCCATAGCCGATTTTCTAACCCGTATTGCCACACTAGATTCCATGATCCTGGAAATTACTTTTTGACAACGTCTAGTCAGGCAAATTTTGAAACAGCCTAATATCAACATGATGTATGATCCTGATGAAGTGCCTGTCATTGTACCTGAAAAATGCGCAAATGTACTCGTATTTTGAATATTTTTCAACCCGTTTTACAAGGAAGGGGTTTTTTTTTCTGTTGAAAGATTGCTCGCGTTCAACCTACTCTCATGAAGGCCAAGAAAATTTTTCCAAATAACTAACCAGTCACTTTGCTATCAGTGATATAAAAATCACGGAGAAAGAAACTTCCATATCCTTGAATATTTGGGAGTGTTTAACATATTGAACGATTATCAATATGGCTTTCAGAAAAAAAGATCAACAGACAACCCATATTTGGAATAAGGCAATCAAGAAACACGGAGCGACAAGAGTTGTTGCGCTTGATATTTCTACGGCTTTTGACCATATGTGGCATGAAGGTTTGCTGGCCAAACTTCGATGCCATGGCGTTTCAGATCAATTTTATGTATGGCTCTCCAGCTTTTTAAAAGAATTTTTTCTGCAAGTGACCGTCAATGGATAGCTTCAGAATAGTTTTAACATCAACGCTGCTGTTCCATATTGTTGGATCCATATTGTCTCCAACCCTTTTTTTAAATTGTTTATCAACGACTTATTAGAAAAAACTAAGAATCCAATATATTGCTTTGCTGATGACAGCACACTTGTCTCGTCATTCCATTTGGATTCCAGGACTTCGGCTGCAGATGCACATCTTGACCGGCAGCAGGATATTGCATATCTCAATGAGAATCTAGAAGTGATTTCGAACTGGGGTTCAATTCAATGCCACAAAAACTTAGGCAACGGTTTTCTCTAAAGATGAATGTCTCCGAACTGGATATAGTAATTTCAGGACAGACAATTTCGCGTTCTGCTTCGATAAGTTTGTTGGGGGTTAAAATTGACACACATATGTCTTGGCACAATAATGTCTCTGAAATTGCAAAGGCTGCTTCTCAAAGTCTTGGAACACTGTTTTGAACCAGAAAACTGTGCACACCACAGCAACGTTTAATGCTTTATAAAGTTCAAACCTTCTTTGGAATATTATTGTTATATATTGAGCTTCGCCCCTAAGCATCTGGATTCCATCCAGGAAAGAGCCATACGTTTGATTGGAGAAGTGAACATCACTTGTATCTCTGACAGTCTGGAACATCCATGAAGGGGGCGCTGTTTCATAGACACTTCCACGAGAAATGTTTGAATGACTTGGCTCATTTGATTACAATCAGAAATATGCGACGAACTGTGACTGGGATTCAACCCAGTACACCTCGAACTTTACTTTTTGAAATTTCATTCATTTAGAGAACTGTTTTTATGTGGAATTAACTTTCTGAGAATGTTTTCCCAAATGGATTCAATCTCTAGCGATTCAAATCCAATGTGAATCGCTACTTTCGTACAGGCACCGCTCTCAGAGCGTCATAAATATTTTTCTGTAGTGCTTGTGTTTTGTCTTCCAAAATATAAGTCCCAGCTTTTTTGTGCTATTCTCTACATCCTCTTGAAAATTCATCCAAGTTGCTTATAACAAATCGTCGATATCTGAACTCGTTTCTTTCTTCAGCCAAAAATATAACGAATGATGTGTTAACAAATTTTCCTATCATCAACTGAACTACATAATCACTTCGTTCCGGTCTGCCATCCCGAGATAAGCCGCAGTGTTTATCCAGTTGGCTGCTTTCCAGCGAACGTCCACCGATCATCGTCATAATAATGAGCGGACACATGTAGGTGTCCAGATTGTCCTCTACCGCGTCGGTATCGTGTGTTACCGTAGTCCAGGCGCCTGATAGTAGAGGTCTGTAGGAGACGGAACTATTGTTGTAGCCCTATTTTATGCCAGTTGAGCGTACCGAATTATGAGATGAGTTATGGCGAAGTGTCTTGGAGCATAGCTCGGCATTTCTGTTTGAAATGGACCGTTATATTTTCCTGGAGCGTTGTCACATATTCACGTCTCATATAAACAGGCGATATTCACAAGTCCTCAAGAACAACTTCGATTTTGATGATTTTCTCAATTTTTGTTTATGATGTTGGACTTGTTCGATTGATGACCTACTCATTTTGTAGAAATTTATATTGAATATGTAATAAAGAAAATAACTTTAGTCTACTTGAAAATGGTCTAATGAACCGAAACCGGTGGTAACAAATAAAGAACTCAGTAGAAATTAGACAAAAGTTAGAAAGGTACCTAAAATAACGAATAACAGAATTCAACATCGGCACATGATAAATCGAGGCAAGCATCCAACCAGTATTAGGTACCCTTTTATCAATATGAAAAATTTTGCAATCCAACTTGAAGAAACAAAAAGGGAATAAAGCAGAAAAGAGAGACGAAAAACGAACAGATGAGCGATGGATATTTCAAATTTTAAAAGTCATCAGAAACATGAAGGAAAATAATAATATAGCCATAATTTTGGTATTTTCTATATATTTATGGTAAATGAATAATACCTTTCTGGCTTTCTACTGATACTGCATCTTGATACAAAAAAATGTAGGAACCTTCCAAAGAAAGGAAGGAAGGAATCAATTTCAAAAGAAATAACTCCATACATAGATGTGTAGATCACGCAAAGAAGTAACTTTCAGTTACAGACGTATAGATTTACATCTTTTGAAATTGATTGATTCCTGCGTTTCATTGGAAGATTTCCACTTTTTTGCATCAAGATGGGGTAGTAGAAAAGCAAAAATTTTCTTTCTCAAAAATTAATCACTACTAAAAATATAACCCTTTCGATGAATATTGAGTATAGGTATCGACTGATCGATATCAAAAAAGAAGATATCCGGATTGGAACATATATCTCTTCAGATTTTTTTTCGAAACTAAGTGTTGATAGTGATTTCAATTCAATAGGTAGCCGATTATATAAGCGTGCAATATTAGATCAGCCACCCAAGTTGTTCCAAGTATTCAGAGACATACTCACGTCTCCTTGCGCCTGTGACGAGTCTATGCCTGTCAGATTTCAAGCGTCCTGGACCAGAAACAGAATCTGCATAATTAGCATGACAAAGTATTCAGAGAATGTTCATCAAATTGTAAATAAAACTGTGTATCGTCTGCGTAACAATGCATGGAAGTATGCAGAAGGCAGTGTGAAAACTGAGAAGTATATAAAACAAAGGAGTGGACCTGAAATCGATCCTTGAAGGACCCCATTATTTATTTTGAGGATAATAATTTTTTTGTTATTGAGTATGACACACTGAGAACGGTTAGCAGGTAATTTTCAAGCAGAGTTACCATGCTAGAGGCAAAACCCAGGTACTTCAGTATACTTCAATGAAGTCCAGCAATACTAAAAGATAAAATTTGTTATTGTCGATAGAACAATGTAAATCATCTACAATTTTCAAAACAGCTATTGTGTAGCTCCTCTAGAAACTTATAAAAACATTTATTTATATTATTGTGTTCATATCCATTTGAAATTTTATATTGAAATATCAAACAATGTCCTAATTGCTTATTCATAAGTTTTTTAATGTGATAGCGGCATACGATTAATGTTTGAAACAACAATCTCTATCAATTGTAAATAATTTATTATCGTGCCCTCGACTTCATTCGCGTGGACTTCAGTTTTCAGTTTTTCTCAGGTTTTCTAACAGTTAAACGTTCTCATAGTATTTGTTTATCTTTAATTCATAACAAAATCGGTTTATAAACAATAGGTATGGTTTGATAGTTCGTACTGAAATATCAGGCGTGAAATGAATCTATTGAAAACACTTTCTCAACTCCAGAACAAAATGATGGTCTCTCGACACGCGTTTCGATAACTAAGTTAGCGTCCTCAGGATCATTATGACTGAATTTTACTACTATTTTAGTGTTTTTATATGCTAAAGGCTAATGAACTGATAAGCCATGAACAGATTTGAAATGGAAGCAAGAGAAGAGTTGGATTACTTTCCACTAACCTGGTTCCGATACGTGGATGATATATTTGCATTTTTGATACGAATAGGAATAAGGTATTTGGTATTTTGCCCCAACAACAGATTTGCAAGTATAAAATTCACATATGCAATTGAAAATAATGAAGTACTACCATTCCTGGATGTATGAATTATCAAAAATATCGATAAGAGTCTAAAGTTTGCATCTCCCATTTTATTGGAACACACTTGCAGACCGGTTTCGGGCTGTTTGGCCACTCGTCAGTGCAAGGTAGTGTATAGCATCAACATAAAGTCGATGATTTCCGATAATTGAAAATCGAATTCCGTCAGAGTATCATTCTTCGAACTAAGCTGAAGCATACAACAAACAACAGGTTTGTCGTCGCCCCATCTGCCTGTGAACGAGGTAACCAACTGCATATCCGAAATTTGCTCAATTCCTCGTATAAGGAAAGAAAACTTTCACATATAGTCAGTGGGCATACTTGAAGACTGGCTAAAAATCAAATTATCTAAAGAAACAATTCGTTCAGGCCAGTCTCAACTCCCTACACAGTAGGTTAATGGACCGACACCTATCAGAAAACAACTACTCTCCTGGCTAATACCACGAAGGGCGTTGGATTATATTCGACAGTAGTTATGCCAATAGCATATAAAAACACAAACTTAGTAGTGAAATTTAGTCATAATGATCTCCAGAGGACACTAACTTGGTTACCGAAACGCGCGTCGAGAGACCAAAATTTGTTCTGGTGTTGGGAAAGTGTTTTCAATAAAATATATATGGTTGACGAAAGTTTTTGCCAAATCAACTGAGTAAATAATATTTTTCATAATATTTTGTATTTAAACAAGTGTCCATTTTTTTTCATTTATGAACCCATGGAATTCAATCCTAGCACTTATTTTTAAGTACAGCTCAACACAATACAGAGAAATTTTCCATGGATATTTGGATAAGTCAACTTTCTTGTTTGTCTCAAGTTCATGATGCGCTACACAAAACAAAGTGTTTCTTCTTTACCTAATTGCATTTCTAGCTGAATTCGAATCATATATTCATTTGACAATAAATAAATGAGTTGGAACTCATCACACAGATAATTAGATCATGCACAAATGGTTCTTCCTTATACAATTTTGAAAAAAAGTGCATTTGAAATATATAATTTTCAATAATGTTAACATTGAATGAATTGAAAGGCATATACTCATAGGAGAGATAAGATTTTGGAAAAAAACTTTGTATCTTTCCTTTGTCCGGCTTCGTAAAAAAATGTGAGAATTTTTCATTCATGTATCGTTGCATGAGTCGATTTTTCACATTACTGATGATGAAAAAGTCTTAATATTGTGAATGAAATCAGTGCTTCATGTTGCAATATTATCCAGATACGTGCTGATGATGTAATGAGACAAGTATCAGAAATTTCGGTGTTTGCCATGTAAGTGAAGTTTTTCTACGAAATTCCATCATGTATTATATCGTGTAACGTTTCTGTGAATGATAATCTGATTCAATTCCATAAAGACTGTTTGAAGTTCAAATTGAATAGGAAACATACTATACGGATTCTTGGGCAAAACCCCATGCTTCCTCTTATGTTGCTTCATTTTAATCACTTTCGGACATCCGAATAGAACCTGGTGGAACACCCAACCGATATCTATTCCCTTCATCCAAGTGATGTTCTCGTCTCTTCAGGGTATGTTTGGTTGCGGAGCTCCGTACATGAGAACAATACTCCAAAAGATGCTGAGGTGTGTACAGTTTTCTGGTTCGGTACAGTATTCCAAACTTTTGAGAAGCAGTCTTTGCAATTCCAGCGACATGACTGTGCCAAGACATAATGATGTCCATTTTAACTCCAGACAAACTTATCGAAGCAGAAAGCGGAATTGTCAGACCTGACATCATTATATCCGGTTCGGAGACATTTATCTTCTTGGAGAAAACCGATGCCTGGTTTGAACCTTGTTACTTTCACTTCGATTCGAAACTACGTCTAGATCCTCATTAAGATATTCAACCTCCTGCTGCCGGTGTAGATGTGCTTCCGCAGCCGATTTTCTGGGATCCAAATTTAATGACGAGATAAGTGTGCTGTCGTCAGCAAAGCAATATATTGAATTCTTGGTTTTTTCCAATAAGTCGTTGATACTCAATAAAAAGAGGGGTGGAGACAATATGGCCCAGTTGCAGAAAGTTATAGTGAATCACACCCGTATCTTGCCGCTATACAGTAACCATGGCATATGATGGAATTGGCCGATATTTGATGCATATCTATAACTATCGAATTCAAAAAACACTTTATTGTGAGATTTTCACTGAATAGTTTTACAAAAACGCAACACGTGTTTTGCCATACTACCTGAAGAAGCCATTGTATTGCGAAACAAGTGTTGCGTTTTTGTAATACTGTTAGGGATTTATCTTCGTGGCCAAAATATCCGGGACGAAATGTCGCAAACCAACGTTGAATAGTACGTTTGATGCATTCAGCTAGGAATATTTTGGGGAATAATCTTCACGAATATTACTCGACTAAAAATTTTTTCGAAAAAATTTTCATTTTTCAAACTAAAAAACTTCGTTATTTTCAAGCAATACCAATCAAGCAACCAGGAATTGATAAAATTGCTCGTACTACAAATCCGTGATTTTATCATGCTGGTTATCTCAGGGTATAAATGTGGTTATTTAACAATGGTATTGCTTCAGAATTTTAGTGAAAATCTCACAATAAAGTGTTTCCTGAACACGTTATGGATTTTCATCAAGTATCTGCCGATTTCATCATATATCTCTCGAATAATATTCATTATACTCACCATTCTGTTTTTGAATTAGTTTCTTATGTGATAGGATGTACCCCGTGCCTTGCTAAAATTTTTAACCCTCAACCTGAACTTTTTCACCGATCATAGACCTTATATCATTTTGCAGCACATCCAGATACAGATGTTTAAATTATATTCCACAAATATTGTTCCTACAATATAGTTGGACTCGGTCCCACTCTATTGATATAAATTATAAAAAGACGTTCTTTTTATATTCAATGAAAGTTGCTCTCCATGCATATGCGCAACTATCCTAATCCAACAAGTTATACGTAATTCCACGTCCTGTGACAACAAAAGCCACTCCACTTTTCCGGGCTGATGTCCTCGCATTATCCTCGACTTGGGGCACCCGCCAAGACATGCAATTTTCGTCTAGTTTATCCTACGACTACTTGGATTTAGTTTATCATAGGCCCGAAGTTTGTCTGGGTTGGTGCCCTCAGCGCTATTTCGTTAATGATTGCACTAAGTCTACTCGAGACAGATGAATTGGGGATGTTGAGCTTAATGATACAGTTAACTCGTGAGTAACGGCCGTGTGTCTGTGTACAAGGTCTTTCATGTGAGCACAAGCGAAGTGATGTTTTGTAATCAAACCCAAGTGGAGGATTGAATGGAATGTTGCAGGAGCTAGATATCCCACTGATGATTAGTGATATCATTTCGAAGCATAAAGTACATAAAGAGAATATTTAGAATTGCTGTTTAAACATTTCATGTAGTTAACTAATTTGCTAAGTTAAGAACAAATGCTCTCAATAATAAATGAATGTGATGTTATTCATGACAAAATAATCTTATTTATTCGATAAGTATTCAATATATGATATTTCAATTCAGGTAGGTAGGTACCTTCATCTTCATTGCAAATGGTAAAGAGCGTTTCAAGTACAAGTGAAGCGATGTTTGTTAATCAAACCCAAGCATGACGTTGATTGATAAAATGAAAGATATCCCAAGATATATTTACTGATAATCAGTGATGATCATACTTCGGACAGATCCATTGATGGATAGTTTTTCTTTTCTTAAAACTTTACATATTGAGGCAAAAATAGCATCTAAAAGTACATACAGGTATATTATTAAAAGCAATAATGATAATATTAGCGTTTATTGTCTATCAGGTTCCTATTTATAGAGCAAAATTAGCAACTCAGTTATAAAAATGATAGCACTATTCCATTTAGATACAAAAGAAAATTAATTACACGTAATACAAAAAAATTAACTATAAATCATTATTAATTAACCATAAGTCACAAATGTGAACGAGATTTATTTTTCAGCTCACATATACTACAATGAAGATATCACATGAGATAGGCAACTTGTTTTCATACCGCACATTAAATTTACCGGTGATTATAACAACAAATTTCTTAGAGCTTTTTGCACAAAAAATTATATTGTTTCTAGATGTTTATTTTGGTACAAAAAAATCTATTGCAGAAGGTAATTCCAGAGAATAAATTCTACTATTTAACAACTCATATAGAAACACTTTTTTCAAGAGATACAAGATCAAATGTTCGCAATAGTTCGACATAATTGCAATTTCTTCAAGAATACACGCCACTAGTTTCAAAACTTGAGTATTCCAAAAACTCCTGACGTTTAAAAAAAACACTTTAATGTGAAATGTCCACTTGAAAGTTTACAAAACCTCGACACGTGTGTTGCTATACGATAACATCTCCGGGAATATTGTGTACTCTGTATAAACTTGTACAGAGTACACATCAAGGACAATGTGTAACTCTGCCCTTTATCGTAAATATAATATAAGCCCCTCTCAAACACTACACACACACAATGTCACCTCAGAAAAAGGAAATTCCATTGCCATGACGTCATTCATACTCAATAAAAGTCTCAGAAGAAACATCTATGAAGTCATTAAAACCTATTTACCAGACACATCACACAAGGTCAGCTTGATGACATCATTAGCCATCAAAATGCCACTAATTGGGGAAGGCCTGAAACCGGCTGTAATCTCCAACTCACATAATTCGATATTTTACCTACAATCACTCTTATGAGAGATAATGCGACTATTCAATGATCTAGATATCTGACAAATATATGACTGCTCATAATTTTGTGAAAATTTGAATAATTTTTTTTTCTGTAGGAGTTTTTGTTCTAATATGTAAATTTTATATGGTGATAATATTCTTTCAAGTTATTGTGATGCTTTCGTTTTTCAATACATTCAATAAATTGAACATAGCCCACTCCTAAATTGACGAACATCCAATATGCTCACAGACTACATGAAACCGAAGTACAATTTCAACACAAAATCCACAGTTAAATTCATAATTCGTGAAGACTCATTTCGAAGACGTGTTTGGAAAAACGGGTCTAACGGGTCTATATCTTAACATATAGAACGGGAGCTGGAATATATTGGACATGAAAAAATCAACATTATAGTTACTCGTTTGGTCAATATACATCCGTCTTTCAAAAGAAAATGTATGTAAGCTTGTAGTGAACAAGGAATATTCATTCGAGCCTTCATCAAAATTATCACAAACATACAAACTGGACTCGAAACACCCAAAATAAACATCGAATAACTGGCAGATTCGGAATGATAAAAATAATAATAATATATTTTCGCCACTTTGGTACAACATGTACATATGGTAAGTAAATTAAAAACAAAAAGCGTACAGTTACACTAATTAGACTTATTAGGAAAAGAACATAAAACTACATCAAATTATCGTTCCTGTCTACTATAATAATACTTATCAAGAAGAAAAGATTTAACATGGTTACAGTACATAATATTTCTAAATTTCAAAGATTGAATCGAAGTTGACAATTTATTATTCAGGACGATTGACTGAGTTTGCTGAATAGATTGACTCTACACTGGGTGCCAGGCAGAAATAACTGCTCCAGCAGAGCAGGAATAGGTGCAGTGTTACTCATTGAAAATTTTGAATTCAGAGGACCCAGAACCATGCAAAAAGGAATACGTACTCGTCATGTGCGAATCGAAAGTGAACATCCCGGAAGAATATGACAGATATTCCACTTTCAACCTCTACAAACCAGTATACACAAAACATATTTATTAAAATAAGTTTCAAAAAAAATGTTGTAGACAAGAAACTTTCCATTCAATTCGTAAATTCATACCAGTGAAAGATGATGTTGTAGTTACATGACTTCATTTCGATAAATTTGTTTAACTTTCAATTATCATGTTTTGTGATAGCCGGGATGAACTTTAATCAATTTTCTGAATTCGAAAATTAATTTGTGTTTATTTGTTTGAAAAATACCGAAATTTGAACGACATAATTGTTTTACGATGACTTTTCACAGATAATTTTAATTAAACTCGGTTGATAATATATGGAAAAGATTAAAAGAATCAGCGATAATATTTTATTTCGCATCGTATTACGATAAAGGCTAATAAAAAATTATATTATCATCAACGACATGAAGCAATTTCTGCCATTGAAATCACGGTTCTTTCGATTTACCAGAAAACTTTCAAAGAAATGTAGAAAAAAGCAACAAATGTCAATGGAAGAATTGTCAAATGTGTAGATCAAAAACACATTTATTTTTCATATGTATTAGTGGAAAAAAGGTTATCTGAAGTGAGTAGTTTCATCAAGGAATATTAGAATTTATTATATTTCATTCATTTCCTAGATACTTCCAAGAAATGAAAACGTAATAACAGATATTAATTGAAACTTTTCAAGGAAATATGCAGATCATTTATAGAGTTTGCTTGCAGAAAATAGTCTATCGGATATTGAATTACATTATTCACTTTTTCAACACAAGAATATTCTTTTTTGAATTGAAGGCGTTATATTTTTAGGAGTGATTAATTTTTTGGGAAAGAAAGTTTTTGGCTTTCTTTCCCAAAGAATATTCATTCTCATATGACAATTTCATTGTTACCAATACTAATGCTTGAATTTCTTTGAGGAAAATTTCAAAAAACAACATAAACACAAATACAATTTTTTTTATGTATAATCGTATAAAATACAATCCGACCCCCTATCTGAATATCAGTAGTACTTTAAATATTATGTTTGCTGAAACGAGGTATGGCAAAAAATACCAGCGTGGTTCAAACAGAACTGGCTGGCTTCTCAATCGCTCCAAAAGAAATAACCAGAAAAGGAATTTCTGGCAAAAACATAACAATTTGCTCTGATAGCAGACAAGCGCTTAGCCTTGAACAGACAACGTGTTACCTCAGGGGTAGTCTGCCACTAAGACTTAGCCAAAGTCTGAGTAGATAAAAACATTATTCTGAGGAGGGTTGAAGGGCAGTACAGGAGTAAAGGTAATCGCATTGCCGACTCTTTAGCCAATGAAGCGGCTGGACTAAGAATTTTAGGACCCAGTGGCACCTAGTGGCCTGATGATTGCGACAATTGCGGAATTAGCCAAACGTCATACCCATGCTGAATGCCCAAAGAGATGGAATGGAATCGAAGGATGTAATCTTACCAGGATCACCCTGGGCGACCCTGGAAAGCTGGCACCGAAGAAGTATCTGGCGATGACCAGGAAAAATCTATGCTTGGCAGTAGGATTTCTGACTGGCCACTGTCAACTAAGGAAACACCTCCATAATATGGGGCTAGTGGACACACCTCTATGCAGGATGTGTGAAACTGTCTGGCAAGTCCTATGCGAGTGTCCGGATTTATCGTCAATAAGAGAGCTTGTGTTCGGCGAGTCTTGGCCTACATCTGCCGATATAAAGAATATGTCTCCTGGTGACCTGTCCACCTTCCTGGAAAGGACAGGATGCACGATGACCTAGGGGGAAAACTCCTCGGGAGAATGTACAATGGGTCACATGTGGCCTATGTACTGTGGTCCTGAACTCACCCTCCCTACTCTACAGATACAGAGACAGATATAATGATTATTTCATGAACCTGTTTTGAATCTGAACAAAAGATACAATTACCATGAGTAAGGAAATCCTGTTCAATAATCTCATTAATATTGAATAATACTACATACAGTAGATACAATATTGATCAAACATTTAGATTACACTATTTTTTTCAGGGTAAATTAACGAATCTATGGTCCTAACAATTCACTTTCATATCGTAAATTGGATCTCATTGTACATCCTCTCAATTCCTCTCTCGATTTGCGTGAAAACAATAAACCTTTTCACTTGTCAGAATATAAACCAGCTTCATGCCCCTATAATGCTTTGTTCATATTTCTCTCTTGAATGACAAAGCAGAATTGTCCAGACGAACTGTTAATGTCTCAAAAAAAACGCACGGCCAGGTTGGTGGTCCATTAGCCAAAATTTGTCGTCATGCCGGACTCAAAATGACCGTCATATTTTGCTTTCTCGTAAAAACGATTGCAATTATAAATATATGAGAATAATAAAATTGGAATTGAACGACTGGTCACTGTTTGAGTATGTAACTCGGTATACTCCAATAAAACAAAAGGACGATTCTTCAATAATTCAATTACAGGCTTTATTGTGGTGTAAATTACATTGTTGGCTGATATAGCAGCGTAGGGAACGGTCGGTAGAAATGTGATGTGAAAAAGTATAACATTTTCAGGCTGGCATGTCACAAAAATGGTAGAAATTTATTTGAAATGTGGTAAACATTCAACATTCCATTTCCAATTATAACACTCACTTTTACTCCAATTCTTTCAAGCGGTTGAAAATATTCCTAATTTCATGTGAAGTGCATCAATAGTTCGAGATTCAAAATTTTTGTTTTCCCAGTTTATAATCACCCCAAACACTTTCATAAGTTGATCATAACAAAATCAGTTGAGCATAACTTCGATCAAATTCATGCATATTTGTGCAAATAACTTGAATTTTAATTTTTTTTGGTAATCACATACGTTTGTTCTTGTTGCAACGATACTTAACACAACTTTAAAATTTCGCAAGCTCCTCAGCATTATTGAATGGTTGATCCTTCTAAACCTTTTGCTTTAAATATCCCAATGAAAAAATCTAATGGTGTGAGATCTGGCGAACGAAGCCGCCACCGCGGTTCAGTATTTCGTCCTGACCATTTATCACCAAATTTTCCATTTAATCATCCTGAAACAATTCTAGTAAAATGAGTAGGACATCCATCATGTACAAAAACATAATTTATTTCGTTCTTGAAAGCTTATATTGTACAAAATGATCCGTTAATTCGTTTCCAAAGAACTGTGAATAGGTATCACCAGTTATGCTGTGGCGAAACAAAAAACAGACTTATTATTTTTTTGTTAACAATACCGCACCATACATTTGTTTTTTGATAATTTGGAATTTTGTCCGACCATCACCTTCAATTTTGGAAAGAGAAAACGCCATTTGTTGTGAACGTGGATTCGTCTCAATACCCGTATAACTGGAAATTTCTTGTGTGGATTTTCAACAATTGCCTGAAGTATTTCTAATTGATTTCCTCAATACATACAGTTTTGGTACGTTCATTTTTATGTTTATAGTCTAAATATCGTTGCAACAAACATGACGTTTGTGATTCCCTAAGAAATTGAATAAATATCCAAGTTGATTTCACAAATAATCCTGAATTTGAACAAAATCGTGCTCATTTGATTCTGTTGTGATAACTTTATGGAAGTGGTGAGGGTGATTATGAAAAAATTACAAACTGGGAAATCATTAATGAAAAAAAATTAAAAATGTCTTGGGAGGCCATGTTTTGGTATTTGGGCATAACATTCAATTGTAAACAGTTTTAATCGATATCATTTTGCTGCATTTTCTGAAATAAGGATATTTCACAATTTTCATACTTTTTGACCTATCCAAATTTTTCAATTTGGTGTCAGGAAAGTTATACCTTTTCCCAAAGTCAATAAGAGAAGAAATGTTTATTTTTTACGTGGAATGGAAATATGATATCAGTTAGGTATCAGGATGGTGAGCATACTTGAAGACTTCCTTATTTTACTGCAACCCATAATGAGTTGAAGCGATAAGTTTGTCAAACTAATTCTCAGATTACCTTGATAAGCCGCCAATATACCTTCAATATGTTCTTTCACAATTCTACTGTTCGTTACTTGGTCATTTCTTACGAAAAAATTAAATATTTTATGGACATTACCAAGGTGTACAGCTAGCTACCTCTAACTCTAGCGGGTGTCTTCTGTTGAATTCAGCGGCCGCTTTTAAACCTCACGCCTTCGCCAACATTTGAAACAATTTCAATTTTTCTTTGAATTAACTAGCGTGTCGTGTTCAACCTTGTGAATCAATATTAGCTGATATGAGTTCAAGTTTAATGGACAATACCCAACACAAACACAGGAACGAGAAAATAATGAGAACAAATACACATGAGAAACAAAATGAAAAACAATACAACAAGATATCTCAACAATATTGTCAAATTGACAGTAAAAATCAATAATCCACTGTTTTCCTCGGTAATCTCAGGGCACTACTTGAGTTGTGTACGGATGTAATGGATGTAATTAAATTCTTTCAAATGATTTCAGACATCAATTCAGCAAATATGTGAAATGATTCAAATTCCAGTTGTTTGTCAAGTTAGAATTTTTTCTTGAAAAATATCGATTATTTCGGTGTTGCAATATGTAGGTACCTTTGTTTTGGTTGGCAAAATGTTTCTTTAATTCACTTCAATAAATACGGAAGATACGAAAGTGTTTCCATGAGGAGTGAGAGAATTTAATTTTTTCAGAAATGAAAATTTTCCAGCGACAATCTGTATCGGTAGTAGAATTCGTTGAAATTCATAGAGGTCTTCTGCAATAATTACGGAAGGTACGGGGTTCCATAAGAAGTGGGGCAAATTGGATTTTTCAAAACTGAAAAGTTTTCAGCAAAAATATGTTTTGTAGTGAAATTGATATTCTAGTTCCTAATCCCATGAAATGTTGAACACATATTGTCCCCTAATACTATTTTTCGTAGAGTTGGGTAACTCCATCGCCCCTGGAGAGCAGTGTATATCATTCAGATCAATTTGACAAGAATTAGACTTGTCGTCTGTATATCTACCAATCCTGAAATCTACAGAGTTCTTCTCCAATAATTAAGGAAGATACGGAGGTGTTTCCATGATAAGTGAGACAAACTATATAGAGGGTGTTCCAACGAAAACTTGACCCCCCCCCCCTGTAAGTCAGAAACGGACGTGTAATCAAAAATTCCAAAGAGCACATCAATTTTTATCTCTAGCGGGTCTAATTCTGACATAGAAATCATACCCGAAATTTCACCCCCCTGCGATCAGCAACAACCCCCCAATTTTTATCAATGGCATGGGGGGGTCGAGTGATACATTATATGAGAGGTTTTTTGTTCCTCTATTACATTTGTAAGTTTATTGAGAAATTAAATGTTGAATATTTTATTTGAGAAAAAGAAAAAAACAGAAAATTCGCCTGTCACTCATTTTATTGAGGAAATCAACAAAATTAATATCAATGACAACACAATCAACGAATAAAGTGTTCAAAATAACCTCCATATAGTTTCATATAATAATACTGTCTACTTTTGAAAGCGTTCCTTACATTAACGAAGATGTCCAGAGTCAGAAATCGGCATTCCCAAACAATTCTCTGTCGCAGGTCTTCTAGATTTGTAGAATTTAAATAATTAGTAGTAAACGTTTTGAAATTGACGACACTGATAGTTTTTTCTCCACTGGTAGTTTTTGTTGAATCTAGATGTCGCTGAAGAAAAAGTAGATAGTAGAAAAGTAGAATTATTATTCAGTCATCCTTATTCACTATGTTCCAACATGGTTCATTCTACTGAAGAAAGAAAAGACATTGTTGCAATCTATTATCGAAATAATGAATGTGCTAAAGAAGCTGCAAGAATTTATAATACGAATCATCCAGACCACAACGTGAGCCATCAATACGTTAAATAGTTAATGGATAAGTTTCGAAATTGAGGTTCTGTTTACAACAGAAAACATGAAGTATCCCGTCCACGGAGTTCAAGTTGCAGTTTCAGAACATGAACAAATGTATAATCAACAATCTATCAGACAAGTTGCTAGAGGGTCTGGTGTATCAGCTACTAGTGTTTTTTTGCATTTTGCAAATTCCATTCTTTCAAAATAAGGATAGTTAAGGAATTAAGCGAAGATGATTCTGATCGTCGACTTCGGTTTTGTGAGGTGTTCAGCGAGAAATTGACCAATAACCCAAACCTTTTATAAAATACATATTTTTCAGACGAAAGTTCTTCCATGGTGAATGGTAATAAACATAATTGTTACTGGAGCGACGTGAATCTTCATTCAGTGATGGAAACACATTCACAAATTACACAAAAATTGAATGCCTGGGCATTCTTGGTAATCATATTGTTGCATCATTCTCCATTGAAGGTAATCTCAATGAGGCATACACTTAAATCTATTTCAAGACTGTGTGAATCCTATGATCACACAGATTTTAGAAAATGATGACAATTTAGTAGAAAATGAAATAACGTTCCGGCAGGATCGTGCACCCCTACATTTTGATGTTCGGGTGAGACAGTTTTTCAATACCTTGGATCGGCAGAAGGGGTACAGTGGAGTGGCCAGCTAGATCACCTGATCTCCCACCAATGGACTCCTTTCTGTGGGGACACCTGAAGTCGAAAGTGTACTAAACCTACAAATCTAGAAGACCTGCGACATAGAATTGTTCGAAAATGCCAATTGCTGACTCCGGACATCTTGAATAAAATGAGCGACAGTGAATTTTCTGATTTGTCTTAGATAAAACGTCCAACATTTTATTTCTCAATAACGAATTAACCAATTTCTAAAAAAATACAGAGGTATTAGAGGGACAAAAGACCTTTCAAATGATGTATCACTCGACCCCCAATGCCATTGAAACAAATAGAGGGGTGGGGTAGTTGCTGACCGCAGGGGGGTGAAATTTGGGGTATAATTTCCATATCAGAATCAGAACTAGAAATTAAAATTGACGTGTCCTTTGAAATTTTCGATTACATGTCAGTTTCTGCATTACACAGGAGGTCAAGGGAACGCCCTGTATAATCAGTCGGAAGCTCGTATAAAAACACGTTTCTACTCTATCGATCTTCCGGTCATGTCCATTGTCTTTATTAGGGTTACCAGTCTAACTGATGAAAGCTATCGTGTAGCAATAAAATCTATTGTGAAAATTGTTTCATCATCATTATGTATAACGCTATAAAAAGGTCATAGTCAAATAAGTAGTGACCAATATAAATGGTGGAAACTGTCGAATATAGATAACCGACACTACAAATTGCCGATTTCAGCGAATCGACTATTTGAAATGTCGATTAAAGAAGAAAATTGACAGTTGGATCTAACTAATTATTAGGTATTTTTCACATCATGTATTGTTAATCATAAGGTCTATACAATGCAGTATATACAGAGTATGAAAGACACATGGAATAAATTCTTCATTTCGGTTACGGTACATATTAAAAAAAAATCCCGAAACACGTCAAATGTAAGTTATAATTTGACAGTCTTCAACGTAAAAATGCCACCCCTACCATCAACCCCCTTCGAATGACAGGTACAACCCCCAATTCTTCAAATGGGAAGTATAGGTTTGTGATATATCATTTGAAAGGTCTCTCTTCATTCTCTATTCAAAAATGTTATGGCTTTCAAGTTCATTGCAACAATCAAGATAAAATAATTTAAAATAATGTGGTTACCAAAATTTGATAAAACACACTCAAGAACTAAAATGTAATGCAAAACGTAATGTAATGTAGAATACGAAAAAAGAACTTCGCATGATAACGAAGTAGATGTTCAAAATGTTCACCGCGAACGTTTTGGCAACATTCTAATTTCAAATAAAACTGTGTTCTAACATTATTTAACGTGGCGTGACCGACCTAATCGCAAGCGTTATTCGTTCTTTCAAGTCATTCAAATCTGATATTTCAGTTTTGTACACGTATACATTGCTCTTTACGTATCCCCATAAAAAGAAATCTAATGATGAAAGATCAGGTGATCGCGCTGGCCATTCAATCGATCCTCGCCTTCCTATCCACCGATTGGGAAATGTTGTATCGACGTATTGACAGACATCAACTTGGTAATGTGGTGGTGCTCCATCCTGCTGAAACAATAACGTAATCACTAGAACTTGAGGGTTTCCTGAATCAGGATATAAAGTGGCTAAAACTTGGAATGACATCATTTTGAAGAAGTGCTAAATAATAATCGGCATTCAAGTTGCACTCGATAAAAAAGGGGACAATGATATGGTTTGCTACAATCCTTGCCCGAACATAAACATTTTGAGGGTATTGCATGTGTTCTTGGTTCTTCTCTCATCCAGTGAGAATTTTCCGTTGACCAGTAGCGGCAATTTTGCCGATTAGCATGACCGTTAAGAGATAAAGTACACTCATCAGAAAACATAACGTCTTCTAATTGAATGATATTGTTATCCAACATGTCCATGAGTTGCTCACAAAAATAAGTTCTTCTATCAAAATCGTCTTCCATGAGCTCCTGAATAGGCATCATTTTATAGGAATAATATGTTTACTATTGAATGTAGTGGATACGTGTCTACTCGATGTATGTGGGTTTTCCTCAAACTCAAGCATCACATCGAATTTGAGTTCTTCACTCATTTCATTGCCAGCTGCCCCACCAGACCAAGCTCGCGAAACTGCTTCTATATTTTGCTTATTGTTCCTTGAGTTATGGGCGGACATTTCTCATGAAATAGGCGAGCTACTTCCTGTTGTGTTCGGGTTTTATCCCCGAAACCAATCATTTGTAAAACTGTTATTTTATGCATTTCCGTTAATCAAACCATTTGTCAGACTTGAAGTTAACAAACTTTATTCAAAATACTGACAACTAATGTTGTAACATACAAAACAAGTTGACAAGGCTTTCTAAACTAACGTTGCCACGGAAATTATTTACCGTTTGTCAAAGGATACCATCTAAAAAGAACAATGCCATAGTTTTTGCTTACTTTCTTATTATCAATACCTCAACTTGAAATACGTTTTGAGTATATTGCAATACGTTTTGAGGGTATTTTATCAAATATCGGTAGCCACATTATTTTAATTTATTTTATCTTTTATTTCGAAAGCGATAACATTTTTGAATAGAGAATGCAGAGACCTTTCAAAAGATACATCACAAGCCTATACTTCCCATTAAAAAAATTGGGGGTTGTACCTGTCATTTGACGGGGGTTGAAGTTAGGCGTAGCATTTTTCGTTGAAGTATGTCAAATTTTAATTTAAATTTGACCTGTTTCGGGATTTTGTTGAAATACGTACCGTAACCGAAATAATGAATTTATTCCATTTGACTTTTACACACTGTTGATAATATACTGACTGGCAGATAACTTCTTTATTTTGTTTCATTTCAGGCTTTGTCAACAATCCTATTTCCTCAGATATAGTGTAGGTATTATTGTCATTATTAATAATCATTATGGCATAAATGTTTCCTCGACAATTGTGTTCAATTTACTCCTCTACCGTTCCATGAATGTTATGCAACGGAAGTGGAAATTATCCAATAAATCTCTTCGACCTGCTGACATTGCCATCAATTATATCTGAACGACACTGATTGCCTTTTTCGAACACACTCGAATTCAATTACTCAACGAAATGCAAAGGAGTCGGAAGTTTGTCTATTAATCTGTCAAATACTTAAACGAAATAATCGGTAATTTATTTTAGAAATTCGTTTTCTCAAGATCCCGATATTCTGCGACGGGTTAATGAGTTTTCTGATTTTATGAAATAATGACGTTTATAGCGACGTCAATTAGAATCTTGAAACTACGTTTAAGTTTTATTGGCAAATAATTACCGTTTTCGGCAATTAAATGTGAGTTTGAAAAGAAAAACGTAGGTTGCATTATGGAATGTTGCTCATGATGAGTTAGGTTGTTTATGATGATTTCAGTTTGGAGTTGCGTGAAATCAAGCAATACAGAAGTTCGTTTTGTAATTGATTTTTTTCCCAATATCATTTTTTTTGGGCTTAAACAATCTGAACATCTCAGTGACTTGGCAAAAAACTGAATTTAACTCATTATACAGTGCATTTCTTCAACGTCCCTCCCCCATTTTATTTTTTGACTGTTACATTTTGTTTAATTTGTAATTATTGGATGATTATTATTATTGTTATTATCATTTGAAAATTCGATATGGTTTCTGATATTATTTTCGTAAATGGCTGACTTCATTCCCGCTGATTAAAGTTATACATATTTTTTTCAGGTAAGTTCCCCTTAGATGTATGATCGCCTGTCTTATGGACGAAATGGGTAAGTGTCGTTGAACACAAAAATGCTTCGATCTCTATTCGTAAAACAAAACAATGAAAAATGACCTCGCAACCCAAAATTATACACTTTATGAAGACCGCCTTAATCGACGATCGCTGGCAGAATAATAACAGGGCTCAAAAACCGAATTTTTTTGATTGATTATATAATCACATATCATTGTTGAATGAAATCTTGATTAGAGATATTAGCAGTGATTGATTTACTGACGGTTATCACGAAAATCCGGGAAATACAAACGGCTTTGTCTTGCATGATTTAAAAAGATGATATTTTACACGAAATCATCTTAATTTGTCGGTTTTTCCCTAAGGTCAATAAACCCATCCGTCGTGCATCTTCTCAGTACGATGAAATCCCCACATTGTTTTTAAAACAATCATTGACTGGCTCAGTTTCAGATTATTGACTATAAATCATTCTTAAACAAGATTCCTAGCCATTTCAGTGAATAACAAAAATTTACTCAGTCTCTAACCCCTTGAAATTAGATGTGAAAACAATATCGTGAAAATCACACAAGCTACAGAAATAGAGTAACTCAGTGTAGTGATAGACACTCATCTAAAATGGAACTTACACATTAGAAAGTTAGTGCAAAAAATTTGAAGCCTGTTGTCTAAATTCAAATACTTAAGAAACATTCTTATTTATTTATTTTCAAACAGGTAAAAACCTCATTACATGAAAATAATCATTCTTATGAAAATGTCAATACATTTCAGATCATAAATAGAATTCTAATATTTATACGTGAATACAGTTACATTGTATCTACGAGTAGTTACTACATAAAGCCGAATGGAAGAAAAAACATAGTTATTCTAAACTTGAAAAGTTTTTTTTACACCACTATGAACTTGTTTGGGAGGGAGGACAAAGTTGATATCTGAAATTAACAGGAAGTTGTTTGTTATTTTGATCATTGTAATGACAGGTGAACAGTTATTTGTTGATACATATGGTACATCAAAGAATTGAATGAGTCTTGTTGTTCTTTTAGGAATTATCTCTTTCAGTAAAGATTTGAAATTGGGACAGTTATAATTTTTTTTATATATTTTATAACACATTAACACTATACTTGCCTGTCTTCTATTTTCTAGACTGGGTATTTTGAATTCATTTCGTAGTGCTACTGTTCTAATTGTATCATAATCCGGGTATACTTTATATTTCTTGTAATATAAAAATCTCAGAAATCTGTTTTGAATTTTTTCTAATCTATTTTCATGAACAATATACACTGTGTCCGTAAAGTATGGAACAAATTCATTTTTAGCTAAACAGGTCATTTTAAGAAATAATCCTGAAACAAGTCGATTTTTTATGTTAATTTACCGTATTTTAAAATAATAAACTAATATACAGGGTGAATTACGTTCGAGTAATGACGTCACCGTCATTTTTTTTTAATGGAACACCCCCATTTTGTCTCAATTTTTGGATTACTCTAGCTGAGCTGATTCCAAAAATGTATCACATGTTGATTCCAATTGGTACAGGGTGGACAAAAATACAGTAGTTGTGTGTGTGCTAATGAAGTAACGCGTAACATTCTTTATTAGGTAAATTAACAATATTATCAAAAATACTTATTGTCTAGCGGCAATTGGTTTAAATGTAATACCCCGTAGTTTAGAGTAATAAAAATGAGCTGTTTCAAAACATGTTTGGTACTTGTGGTCTAGCAGACAGGATATGAAAAAAATTATTTCTTATCTACATTCATAAAAAAGATAGTCGTCTATTTTTTTGTTAAATATCATTATTTGTTCAGTAATTTATTGATGTTCAGTGACAGTTTAGTACTACAATATTTTTGGTATTCGTGAATATTCGAATGATTGCTTAGATTTGATTGGAAGTAGAAATAGAGTTAAGTGTAAAACAAAGAATTGAAATACTTATGATGATTGGGTATGGAGACAGATCGCGAACTCAGATGGAAGTGTGCAATTTGTTTAATAATAAATATCCAGAAAGACCTATAACGCGTTCAACAGTCAGTAAGCTGGAAACGAAATTTCGAGAAACTGGTACGGTTGCAAATTTACGCAAATCAGGTCGTCTCCCTGCAAATGCTGATACAGCATTAGATGTTTTACTGAGTTTTGAAGAAGATGCGCACACTTCTGTTCGTAAAGTTAGTCGCGAAATCGGTGTTGGCAAAACAACGGTACACAAACTATTGAAGCTTGAAAAATGGCATCCTTATGAAATCAAACTTGTGCAAGAATCAAACGAAGATGATCCCGATAGACGACTCCAATTTTGCGAAGAAATGATGGATAAATGTCACCGAGACCCTCTCTTGAAACAAAACATTATTTTTTCTGATGAGTCCACTTTCACGTTAAATGGTGAGGTTAACCGTCAGAATTGTAGATACTGGGCGAAAGAAAACACCCACTGGATGCGTGAGCATCATACACAATACCCTCAAAAGGAAAATGTATGGGCTGGAATTGTACGAAATCGAATCATTGGACCCTACTTTATCGAAGGTAATTTAAACAGGGCAAAGTACCTTGAGTTTTTAAGAGGGTATCTCGTACCTACTTCACGTAATTTATTTCCCAGCAGACGTAATCCTGGAGGTTTTGATGAAAGTTTATGGTTTCAACAGGATGGTGCACCTCCACATTATGCTGTAGATGTTAAAGGGTACGTAGATGAAATTTTTCCGAACAAGTGGATTGGTAGACGTGGACCCACTGAATGGCCAGCGAGGTCACCAGATTTAAATCCTCTGGATTATTTTCTGTGGGGCCATATGAAGAATGTTATTTATAAAACGAAACCAGCAAATATTGAAGATGTACAAGTGAAAATTCGATCAGAAATAAACAATATTACGCAAGAAACCATACAGCAAGAGCTGCAGTTCGAACATTTAATATAAAGTCATGTATTCCAGCATATTCTGTCCGCTAGACAATAAGTATTTTTGATAATATTGTTAATTTACCTAATAAAGAATGTTACGCGTTACTTTATTAGCACACACACAACTACTGTATTTTTGTCCACCCTGTACCAATTGGAATCAACATGTGATACATTTTTGGAATCAGCTCAGCTAGAGTAATCCGAAAATTGAGACAAACTGGAGATGTTCCATTAAAAAAAATGACGGTGACGTCATTACTCGAACGTAATTCACCCTGTATATTAGATTATTATTTCAAAATACGGTAAATTAACATCAAAAATCGACATGTTTCAGGATTATTTCTCAAAATGACCTGTTTAGCTAAAAATGATTTTGTTCCATACTTTACGGACACAGTGTAGAAAGGACGCCATACTACAGCCCCATATTCAAGTTTAGGTCTGACCAAACTATTAAAAAGTGTAGTAATCACTTTAATATCATTGAAATGTGCACTTTGTCTCATTAAAAATCCCATAATTCTTAGTGCCTGATACGCTATGTAATCCAAATGTGGTTTGTACGAGAGTGTGGAGTTATAGTATATACCTAAATCTTTGACAGTCTCTACCCTGGATAATTCAATATCATTAATTAAGTAATTGTATAGTGTCTTATTTAGTTTTCGGGTACAAGACAGGACAGAACATTTGGATATGTTGAACGGAAGATCATTTTTCACACTCTATCGATAAACACTATTGATGTCCTCTTGTAGTTTGACACAATCTTGTAAGTTTTCGATCTGTCTTTAAAATTTAAGGTCATCTGCGAATAAGAGGCATTCAGAGTACTTTATATTTTGAGTTAGATCATTGATGAATATAAGAAAAATCAATGAACCCAAGTTTGATCCTTGAGGAACTCCAGAGTTTGCGCGAAATTTCCCTGTACAATTACCTTCATATTTGACTATGAAGTGTCGTTTATTCGAATACGATGCCAGCAATTTGACTGCTTGGGTATCAGCGCCATTTCTATCTACCTTTTCCAGTATCACATCATAATTAACTTTATCGAATGCTTTTTGAAAATCTGTATAAATAACATCAACCTGTTTATTGTTATCTAGATAGTTGAGGACATGATTAGTGAATGTTAGTAGATTTATTGACGACGACTTTTTTGAAACAAATCCGTGCTGTTCATCACAAATATTTTCGCCAAAACCCCTTTACACTTTTATATAGATGATCTGTTCAAATAGTTTCTCAATAGCACACATCACTCCTATTGGCCTATAGTTTTCAATATCAGAGATCCTGCCAGACTAATGGATAGGTGTCACTAATGCTTCGTTCCATAAGTCTGGAAACGTATTTGTTTTTTTTATGAATTATAGATATAAAGAAGAGGTTGCTTTAGCCATACTTCACATCCTTTAATAATATATGGTGGTATTTTATCACTTTCTGCAGATTTTTTTGGCTTAAGTTTCTTAAAAGCTTCAAAGTAATCGCTGTCAGTCACTTCATCGAATGTGAGACGGGTTTCAACATCACCTGCAAAGTTGATGCTGTAAGTCGCCTGGTCATTACTGTAGAATGGAAGAATAACCAGAATGTTCCACTAATGCTGTATTGCGCATTAGTGGAATCCCAACTGAGATATGGCATAATAGCTTGGGGATGGGCATATAATAATATTATAAAAAATGTTGAAATAATTCAAAAATGGATTTTGAAAATAGTATTTCGAAAAACAATCACCTACCCATCATCTACTTTTACAAGCTTGGAAATATCCTCAATGTTAGACAAATATTTCATTTCAAATTAGCTGTTGACTAGAAAAAAACCGGAGCAAAATATTTCTAGACTACGCCTACTCCAACTAGGTCAAAAAATTGTACCATTTTGGTTCCACATATGACTAAAACTGTATCCCAGAAATCTAGCATGTTTTTTGAGACAAATATATATAACGATCTGCCAATTGAATCGAAGCAACTGAACTCGTTATCTCTGTTCAAAAAGAAGCTGAAATTATGGCTGATTTCAAGAAAAAGAGTTTCAACACATCGAATAATTGATATGAAAATACATATTATGATACTAATTGAGTTAAGGACAATTACAATAATAACTTTCAGACACTGTCAGAGTTTTTTTTTGGAAATCTGAAGCATGCCATCATCACAAATCACACTTTCCTGAATTTGGTGGTTGCGCTTGCCCCATATTTCGTGATTAATTCATTGACATATAAGTTTCGAAAGGATTTTTTTGTAATATTCATCCTTACTGCATAAAAAATAGCAGTTACAATTCGCATATTTTCCTAAATACTCTCTATATTATTGTTGTAATATCTTGAATAGTAATCTTATTTTTATTAATCTTTATTTTTATTTTGACTGTATTCATTTGATTCGTCAACATCACACCATTATACTATGTCATCACAAACAAGCGGTTAATATCAGCTTTTGTGGATTTTTTGTTCATTCTCAGCCTCATAACATTGAGTTTTTTTTTGTATCAATTGACTTTCTGTACCTTTTCGCTATTTATGAATGAACAGTATTATTATTATTATTATTATTATTATTATTATCATAATTATTATTATAGAACCACCTGTGAATGAGACTATACAAATGTATTATTTCAGGACCATCATTTTTTCTATCATCACTGTTACCAATTCACACGAGAAATTAAGTGAATAGAATTTGTAATTTGTGATACAAAAAATTAATATAACATAAAATGTTTCTTGAGTTCAGAACATTTCTTCATAGTGGTCAATGACAGCTGAAATGATATATTTGTATTTAGGTTTGTTTTTCAATAGAATGCATTCTCCGATTTATTGATTCAATGCAGTGAAATAATTGATTCATTATCAAATGCTATTCAGTTATAGGCTCGGAACTTGTTCGAAGTGAACTAGTTTTGACACCAAAAGTTAAGGAGAAGATAATAAAAATTTTTGGATTCATTAGTATTGAAAGAAACGACCAAGGAGCTAAGAACGAACTGAACAAAAAAATTATTTTTATTCACAGAACAAGTGACAATGTAATACAATCTCTAGACAGGTGGCACCAGTTGCTTAATTTTGTTATATTTCAATAACTTATTCTACAAATAGATAGTGCCGGATTTGGATTTGCCAAATTGAATAATACCAATTGTCATCCATGGAAATTCGAATTCATGAGCATAAAAAAATTCACCAGATTATTCATTGTTTTTCCCTTTTTTTTTTGTAAACGGTAGATAGGTAGGTCTAAAGTGAGTGGGTCTATTCGACCCTCCACCGTAACCCATAAGGGTTTATTGTGGCTCACACCTATTCACATTTGGCCAAATAAACCCAGCGTCTTAACGAAGCCGATTACTTTGTATGCTGAGTGGTCTTTCAGGTCAGATGGTGAGAGTACGAATCTGCCGAACTCAAAGAACCTGATTCGGTCCTCAGCGGGGCAGGCACAAAGTATATGCTCTGCAGTTTCATCATTTTCCAGGTAGAGGCGACACACACTGTCTTCCGACAGTCCAAGTGTCTGCATGTGATGATTCAAATAACAATTACCTGTAAGAAGTCCTGTTAGACATCGTTGTTCTTCATTCCTAGTGTAGTTCAACAACTGTTTGGAATCAAGCTTCCAAGAGTGAATAAACGCCTTGGAGTGAGCCTGGAAGATTCTGCCAGAAGTCCATAACTCTTCTTGCCATCCAGGTGTTAAGTGTTTGTTTGGCAAAGCCCAAAGCGATGCCAATGACAGGTTCAGCTCCAATGAAGCTGCTTGCAGCACCCTCCTTTGCAAGAGAGTCAGCAGCTTCATTGCCCTCCAGGCCAGTATGGCCAGGAATCCAGACCAGAGACAATCTGTTTAGTCTTCCTATCGAGAAGTGTCTTTTTTGGCAGCTTGCTACCAATTTAGACGTTGCTTGGTGGGAGCCAAGAGATTCCAACGCCGCTTGACTGTCCGAGAATATTTTTATTGACTTGTGTGTGAGGTTGGATTTATCCAATCTCTCCGCACACAATTCAATAGAGTAAATTGTAAACGGTCAGTCATTTTTGATAATATATTCAATGTGTATTGTGCATTTATTCAATAGATTTCATTCCACAATCTATACGAATAAATGTTTTATTGTCAATCAGCTTATTTGCAATTATTGTTTTTCTGAAAATGCTTAATCCTTTTCTTCTACAAATGGAAAACGAAGAAGAACCAGTTTACATTTGCAATTCATCAGTGAGGGCTCTTGTTTGTATGATAGTTTTAACTTGGCAAATCGAAAAGAGTTTTTTTAAAGATCTTTTTAAGATCTTTTTTGAGATCAATTGATGACGTATTACTATCATACAAAAATTTAATAAAATTAATTTTTAATTAATTTTAGTGAATTACAGATATGAAAGCAATTCATCATTAAAATATTAGGTTGTTCGGAAATCAATCTGCTTCATTTCGTTTTTATTGTAGATTTATTTGAGATTCACGAATTTTTAATGCTTGTATAATATTTTTCCTAACTGAAGTTTGTAGGGTAGCATCTATGAAAAATATAAAAAGTAGGGAATAACTGATTTTTTTCATAGAAATGGGGGACTTAGTTCTATAAGCATTTGATGTTGACAATTCGGGAGACTCGTCTTTGGGGGGTTGTCAACTTCTGCAGAATTGTTCACATCAGTATAGTATACTCACGAAAAGATTTATCAAAATTGACATTTATCAGTAATATGTTTTAAATTATCTATGTTGCTTAATATAACTTGAAAATTTTTACCGGAAATGCCTCAGCTCAATGCTCTCATTCTTTGTATAAATAATATTTTAGTAAATAAGGTAGAGTTGAATATCAATTTACAGAGAAAGCATGAAAATATATTCATTAAATTGAAAACGTTATCGAACATTTCACATTGTGAAATTTTGTTAGTCACATAGCAACTCTGTCAGTAATGAATTTGTTCTTAATTATACCGAATAACCGTTCGCTAGCTACTGTACCAGATTGCACAATTCAATACAGAGTAAATATAATGCGATTTATTTCATCTATAACTTACATACAGACATGCACTAATTAACGTATTCTACGTAATAATCAAAATCAACATATCCTGAAGGAAAGCTGCAGAATTGATATGAAATTTTAGTTGATAGAATAGGATCATATACGGAAATATTTCTCATGTTTCTTTGATAAACATATAGAAACACGAGTATATTTATTCCAGGAGCACAACCATATTTTTTCAAAAGTCAATAACTTCAACACTTGATTGAATTGATAATAATCATACTAAAAATTCCCTAAATGGGCAGGTGTTCACCTCTTCAACTTTTTTCGTTGATTTCAGCATGCTGATAAACAAATTGTAAATTGAATGGAAAATGTTGAAAATTCAAGATGATTTTCAATAGTAAATTAAACACAGATAGGTTATGTTAGATTAGGTCCAAAGCGAGCGACCCTCCACCATAACCCTCAAGGGTTTATTGTGGCTCACACCTGTCGACCAAATAAACCCAACTTCTTAACGAAGCCGATTACTTTATATGGTGAGATGGTAAGAGTACGGCTCAGCCGAACTCTAAAAACCTGATACGGTCCCTGGCGGGGCAGGCACAAAGTATATGCTATGCTGTTTCATCGTTAATGAGGTACTCGGATAGTTAAGGTACGAGATTCTCACCATATGAGGGTTTTTGCATTTCAGTTACAACTGACGATGTCTTAGATTCAACCGTGCAGAGCTTTTTCGCCTCTGGTTTTGCTGAATCATCACTTGAGCGCAAACGTTTGCTAATCTGCTCATGGGGGTTTGTTCCTTCATCTGGGACAGATTCTGTGTACGCCGCTCAAGAATTTGATGCAAGGCGGTTTAATAAGGTACTCCGCTCTTGAGGAGACGACTAAGTCGATTCCTGGCTACACCACCAAACCTTTTTTTAGGTTCAGTTTTTGAATCAGGAGTTGAAGAGTTGAGAAGCTCTCGCTCCTGATCTAAATTCACAGGAAAGTTAGTTGGACACTTAAGTTCGACATCCACCTCCTTCGTAGACTCAGCATCAGCGTTGACTTCCACGAGTAGCTAGGAAAAGAAGGTCAATGACGACAGAGCTCCGCATTACCGTGACATGGCGATGCTACAACGAGAGGGCGCCCGGTATTTCGAAGGTTCCGTAGAGACAGCTGATAGTCTCAGTGTCATTCATCCTCTCGGCCCTGATACACACACCTTAGGATTAACCCATCATTGGGATGCCATTCATTTAGGGAATAACAGAACCACAAGTGATTCTGTCATTTCCGTATCCAGCCTGGCTACGTGGAAGCAGGCATCCGATGGCCTACATCCCAAGCCAATGGACTCGCCAAAAACAGCTTGCACAGTTGTTCAGTGGTGAAAGATGAACAAGAACAGTCAACCCGCCTATCTCTGATTATTTTATTTTCTTTGTGGACTTCAACTACATTGAATTATTGAATGATTTTCATAACTTATTCATTACACATTGAGTCATTCAATTGTTTCTGAGTAGAGAGTTTAATATTTGGAGTGAAGGTATTGATTGAAGCCGATATTTTTTTAAATGAAGCAATCCTATATCTACTCCAGTTCTACTAGAATTGGACTCAAATTGAGAATTCAAAAAAAATGTATACTTATTCATTTTAATTATCCACCTTTGTTCAAAATGGCTTGGTACAAACAATTTTGCCATTATTAAATATATAGAACTTCAACGTCAAATAAACTTTCTTTGAACATACATCATAGTTTTTCTTCTGGAATTTTTCACTTCAAATTTACTGAAATTCTCAATACCTAGTCTTCAAGATATACCTCATCATTATAGAAAAAATGCTGAAATGCTATACGCTTCATTCTTTTGTTTCATCCGAAAAAATGAATTTCAAAGCTGTTTTTTTCATTGCAAGTCAATAACACAGGTCTGCAAAAAAATTGTTTTGATTTCGTTAACTGATCTTTATGCATTTTTTGCGATGATTTCAAAAATGACATTTGTTTTTATCTATCACATAAGGTTTGCCTACAAAATAAGGATGAAATAATTGAAAAAGTACAAAAAACGAGGAATTGTGGATTTATTTTTATTATTTCGACTTGAAGTAAAAACAAAAAAAAAAACAATGCCACATAGCTAAACTAGGCATAATAGTGATACACGAGTGTTTGCAAAGTGATTATAAGTCTTTGTAAAAACGTTTTCCTTTTCCGTCAAAGCTTCTTTTGGTACTTTTCGGCTGTGTTCTTTTAACATCCAACAGTAGTCTGTCATCATGTTAACATTCCACCGACCTTGGTATCTGCGTTCCATTTCTCTTATGTCTTGATGGAACCGTTCTCTCTGTTCCTTACTTACAGCCTCTAGATTTTCGGGAAAGTAGTCCAGATGTGAGTGAATGACTTTGACACTCATGTTGCAGCCCAACATTTTATAGTTTTGTATCAATTCAGCAACCAAAGTTTTGTAGTTTGGGTCTTTTTTGTTCCGAAGAAAGCCTGTTATAACAAGTTTAAATGAGTTCCAGGCATTTTTTTCTTTCATTTCCATTTTAGTGACAAAACTTTCATCTTTTCAAAGTTTTTTTAAGTCAGGCCCAACGAAGACTCCTTCTTTCAGTTCAGCATCGGATAGACCAGGAAACTTTTCAGAAAGATACTTGAAACAATCTCCTTCTTTGTATAATGCTTTCACAAACTGTTTCATTAGCCCCAATTTGATATGGAGTGATGGAAGTAAGATTTTTTAGGATCCACTAAACTTTGTTTTTCAAAATTTTCAACTCCAGGAATAAGACCCTTTCTTATTGGTCACACCTGCTTGACATTATGTTGTGTCCTGTCACGGCTATCCCATTCACATAGGAAACATGGAAACTCAGTGTAACCACTTTATTGACCTAGTAACATTGAAATAACTTTCAAGTCTCTACAAATGGTCCACTTATGATCAGAGTAGCTGAGCTTATTAAGAACAAATTCAAGATTTTCGTAGCATTCTTTCAAATGGACTGAGTGTCCAACAAGCACAGAAGCATATTGGTTCCCATTGTGAAGAAGTACAGCTTTTAAATTTCTTTTTGATGAATCGGTGAAAATTCTCCATTTCTCCCATTCATATGTTATGTTGAACATTTCTATGACGCCGGGTACATTGTTGCAGAAAACTAGGTCACCCTCTCGTGTAAAAAAGGGACAAATTCCCTTTCTCTAAATCGGTACCATTAAAATGAAACACCGGAGGCTAACATATGTCTTTATTTAAGTCTAGACCCTAAAACTTCTGCTGGGTCTTTTGTGAGGCCCAGATTTTCCCAGTTTAGATTCGTTTTGTTATTGAAATAAATAGATCAAAACCGTATTTTATTTTAGATATACACTCACATTGTGTAGTAACTTATTCATCATAAAAGCTCCATAATTCAGATTCAATTTACCGCTTACATAGGCTATATAATACAGAAACATCGGACCTATACCGAACCTAAAAACCCATTTAATAAAAAAGTTGCAGGTGAAATTTGTGACTCATCTGTAGGTGATTGTTATTATGGTGCAATTCATAGACAAAGAGTGCATTGATTTTTCTAATATAACGTGCATGACGGATGGGTTTATTGACCTTCTGTAAAAACCGACACATTAAGATAATTTCCTGTGAAATACCATCTTTCCTGAATTATGCAAAACAAAGCCGTTTCAATTTCCCGGATTTTTGTGATAATCGCCAGTAAATAAATCACTGTTAATATCTCTAATCACGATTTGATCCAACAAGTCACACTTGTGCCAAAAGAACTTAGAACTACTACAGTTTACGGTGAAATTTTTATATTGAGATTGAGGTTTCGAAAATGGAAAAGAATTGTTTTCGGAAACGTCAACCACTTAAGAAAGTCAAGTATCAATAATTATGTTTTTCAATTGATTTTTTCATGACGAAGAATGACCAAGAATGATGTTCTAATGACGAACGAGAACCGGAATGTTTCCTACTCATTCACCAAACTCAAACACCTTTTCATGCAGCTGCAGTTTCGTAAGAATGTATCATCTTTCCCTCCAACCGATTTCCTAGAGTTCACTAGATACTCGTTCGTTAGGACTACAAGAGGATTGTTCTGAATTCTTGGGGTTCTTGTTGAATATTCTTCGTTAGCAAAACAATAGCAGAATCAATACTCCCAGCCGCTCTGGACTGAATCATTCCGTACAACCCATCTCGTCTTGTGTAAATATTTTGCTGAAGAAATCCTCACTTGTTTACTTTGTAGTAAATGTTCAAGAGGAAGCAGAAACGAATGTGAATTTCTGGAACTTCAACTAACGTTTCCTAATATAACTAATAACCAGGCTGTGCAAAGCTTACTGTTAAATCATCTGAAAATGGAACTTTCAACAGGTGATGATCAACTGTATTGCCAAACATGCGCCAAACCAACTGACTGTTATGAGGAAACACGTGAAGCTAAGGCACTAGTCAATATGATATTAACACTGATGATCTTCAAACATGAAACAACCTCTGACGTAAGCACCAAACTCTTTCGAAGGTTCGAAATAGATGAACACTTCAATCTAGCAGACCACTATTATAATATTCTGGCGTTGATTTGGTCATTATTACGCCATGGTCAGAGACAAAACGGACTGGTTTAAGTTTGACGATAGTCGTGTCACTGAGTGTTCTGTTGATGCAGTGAATTTAATGGAGCCTCTGGAGACACCATACATTTTGTTTTATGAGAGAGGGATATTGGTAGGTCAAGATCTTCAGATGATGTGGTGCTGCAGGTTTTTCCGGGGTTTTCTGAAGCTGAAATGCAAATACGCCACTGGAATTTGCGCTCCCCGGAGCGCAAATTAATTTTTATTGTTGTTTTATAAATTCATGATTTGTAATTTAACTATTTTTTCAATTTGTAGGCAAAATTTATGAATAAGACAAGTAACTGACTAATTGGACTTTCCAGTAGTTTTTATTACGCAGTAACTGTTCGGGGTGAACTTTTCAGTTTGTCCTGTACTAGACTTTAGCATATTCTCTATTGATTTAGCTCTTATTTTTTCAGTTATAGAAGGTTATAAACCCTGAAAAACAGTTTAACATATTGAGTCCGCTACAAAAAAAGTATTCTGATGAAAATAACAAGTAGCTCATGAGTATACTATATACCCATGTATATATGAAATTGAATAATATCCTGTAAAGCAAATCATTCGAGAACGAGTGTTTTTTTATTGATTTTCATACTGAAACTCATCCACTCCCAACATTTTTCATTTCATTACCATGAGTTCAATACAATTTTCCGAATGTATACCCACTTCGAATCATAACGTCGTCTCCATTACATGGATGATGAACAATTCGCCTCTCATGCCAAATCAAACAAGTCAGAAATAACAAGAATTCGTTCATACAACTGAAAATATTCATTATTGTTTCCACAGACAATGGTTTGACATCGCTCTGGCATTTCAATAAAAACAAAATTAGTTTTCATCGATAGACTAGATAAATCACAATTCAATTTCAGTTTTATTGATTTATTGAAGCTATTGTTGCGCCAAGACACGAATGGCCTCGTTACTGTATTAGACGGCATGTGCCCATTTGGCTCTGTAGTTTGTCGACTGATGAAGGGGAGCTTGTAGGAAAAGCATGAGTTGCGGTTTCGTAAATGAATATTCAAATACAGAAATTAGAAAAAAATTGTTCGGCTGAAAACCTGAAGAATAAGCTGATTTGGAATAACTACTTCAGATAATGAGCATTGAATTGAAAAATGTGACTTCTTTTTTTTAGGACAAAACACAAGCACTACAGAAGAATTCCCAAGACGCCCAAAAAGCTTGCCTGTGGGAAAGTTGGATTTGAATCGCTGGAGATTAAATTCATTTGGAAAAACGTTCTCAGGAAGTTTATTCCACATAAACGTAGTTCTCCGAACGGAAGAATTCCTAAACAGTGAAGTTTGAGGTGTACTGAGTTGAACCTCAAAACAATGAGCAGACACAGTCCGTAGCGTATTTCTGATATGTACTGCTCTTGGTGGAATCAAATGTGCCAAGTCACTTGAACACCTCCCGTGAAAGTATCTATAGAAGAGAGACAAATCTCCAACATATCTTCGATATTCCAGATTATCAAGGCTGCAAGTGATATTCGTGTCTCCAATCAGGCAGATGGCTCTTTCATGGATGGAATCCAGCAGCTTTAGGGTATACTTAGGGGCGGAGCTCCTTACATGAGAACAACAAAGAAGATTTGATCTGAGCTTTATAAAGCGTCAAAAGTTGTCAGTTGCGAATTTCTGATATGTACCGCTCTTGGTCGAATCAAATGTGCCAAGTCACTTGAACATGTCCCGTGAAAGTCTATAAAAGATAGATAAATCTCCAACCTTTCTTCCATGTTCCAGACTATCTAGGTTGCAAGTGATGTTCGAGTCTCCAATCAGATGGATGGCTTTTTTCTGGATGGAATCCATCACCTTCAGGTTATGGTTGGGAGCGGAGCTCCATACATGAAAACAGTACTTCAAAGAAATTCTGATCTGAGCTTTAAAAAGCATCAGAAGTTGCTGAGGTGTGTACAGTTTTCTGGTTCAGAACAGTTTCCCAAGTTTCGGTGACTGAACATTTGTAATATAAAACATTAGTTTTTATACCCTAATCAACAACTATTTTGCGAGGTCATAGTCATGGATTTGTTTCGTGGTGGAAAGGGTATAAATATATAATATTTAATGAAATATCACGTAATATTGTGTTTAGTTTGAATACGTTCATTATCATGAAAGGTATCTCCAACAAAACTCGAATTCATACTGTTTAAAAAAATCTTTTTCGTCCGTTAATCAGCTGTCGCCTCCATACAAACGACAACTCTCAGAAGTTGAGAAACTTGTGTGAGCTAAGGACTAACGAGGTCTTACCTTTTAACGTGTGATCCCTAACACGGCCTAACACGTTCGAACCCACGGCCTTCAAATCGTGAGTCGGGCGCACTACCACCGCGGCCAATTCCACAATCAGCTATTCTGTGGAGGGGAAATTATTAGATATAATTAGATCAACGAGTTTGCTATAAATTGATGGATATAGGTGTTACTACATGGTAGGAAATAATTATGAGGAATAGAGAATTGACACTTTCTGTGTTTTTCACCACTATTATTTGTAACTAACATTACTGCACATTCGTCCTATAAAGACATTTTCAAACTCATACATTAATGTATAAACTTCTTTACTTCTAGAAATTTATATTCAGTTCAATTATATTTTGAAGAACATTAGCTGCAGTTGATTTCTCAATATTTCAATTCAATGACGAAATCATTCTTTATCAATGTAAAACAAACTTATTGAATCAATCAATCCAACATCTATACAAATTAATTCAAACTAGTTCCTGATTAATTCAAAATGACAACGAAAATTTCACAGTGAAAATGTATTTCTGGAAAAGCTTTTATTTTTTCTGGTAGATCTCATATTCATAAGAAATATGAAGTTTGAATTATGTTCCATTCAAATCGGTAAAATGAAAATTCAGATTCGAGAGTTAAAATTCAGTAGAAGCGTATAAAACTGATATATCCTAATTTTTTACATTGAAAAACATGTTGAATTTCACAGGTCAAGTATAACACATGACCACTGAAGTGGGACTGATTTTCTGATTTTCAGCCAGTTTTCAAGCAAAAATGTTATCTTTTCAAAAAAATTCCATGTGGTATACAGTTTCCTTCCTTCTTGATCGAGAGCAAGAAAGCGTTACATATGCCCAGTTGGAATATATAGCTCTTAATTTACGGATGCAAGGGCGCAGGTCGGTTCTTGATCTTTTCCTAGAAATTTAATTATAAATGCTAAAAAAGGTCACCAAATCAAACTTTTCATTCAGACGCGATCTACAGAAATACTGATTTCTTTTTCGACACTTGTAGACCAACTCAGTTACACCATACCAATAAAACGAAGAATACGGTTCATTGAGAGTTCAAATAGAGTTTTGCATTCCTGCTATTGAAGTGAATGAATGAAAGTACTAAGTTATCCCTATTGAACATAAATTGTCACTGGATGAAGAAGTCAGAATGTCAAAGTGCGGAATTTTCTATTCTTTCCAATGATGGCTTCAATAGAAAATAAAACAAAGTACCTAAAGGGGTCACCTTAGGATTTGATGCACTAAACCTCACAACTTCTGATTGAAATCCCATTTCCGGAAACCATCAAGTGAACTCAAGGCTGTTGTTTCACACTCCTCCAAATAGACTCCTCTTATTGTTGGAATCCGGGATTCCGGCAGGCTCCAGCAGTAGCCTCCATAAGACCTATGTTTTACAGCGTAGCTAGATTTTGTGTTTATATGATTTTCATTATTGGGCTTCTTGTAAACTGCCAAACAAAAGCATATATACGTTTTAAAATAATAATAGATATGGTTATTTGGTTTCATCTTCGAAAAAATAATATTAATTTCGCTCACAGAATATGGTTCCAGAAAGAAGATATTCCCGCTATCACATCTCTTTCCACTGCCTCCCCACCTTGAAAATCTCTTTACCTTATACCAATGTATCAAATTTTCAATGAATATTTCGAATAACGAAGTTTTTCCCCAAAAAATTCCACTTGAAAATACTTTCTACTAAATTCATTGTTAAGGAACAAATGTCATTTGTTTACTGTTGAATATTCAAAAAGTAAGGAAGAATTCCAGTAAATATTTCTTCTTCTTCTTCTATTTTTTTTATAGTCTTTGCTTTCCTTCGGCGCACTAGACCACAGTAAATTTTTGAAGTATCTTGAATAATGTCAACAAGAAGTCGAAAACAATTTTGTTCCATAAACTTCCGGGTATACTTTGGGATGGGAATTTTTGTCTCAATAGTTTATGGTGTTTATATAATCGTAATATAAGATAAAAACAAATCAAGTAATTCTGAACAGAAAAGAACCCGAATTCCGTTCTGATACCTGAAGCCTTATTTTTCAAAAAATTATTGTCATCTATTTGTCATTCCACTACGCAACGATGCACATCTATCTAGTCCATTCGATCGATTTCATGTAACTCATGCTTATCGAATTATTCGGCTCAGTTGGAAATTATTGTGTACTAGCTGACCTGGCGAACTCCGTATCGCCTTCGAATTGATAAATGTTATGTTCACTTATTAGTTTTGCTATATTAACTTTTTTTATACAGGGCGTTCCAAGAAAAATTTAACCCCCCCTGAAAGTCAGAAACGGACGTGAAAAGCCCTCCTTAAATTACACGAAAGAAAATCTGTTTCGAAATAAATACTTTTATATGAACACTGAATTATACAGAAGACACCATACTCTATTCAATTTGTATTCAAAACATTCGTTATGATTTATCATGATCTACACATCTATGTATAGAGTTACTTCTTTTGAAATTGAATGCCTCCTTCCTTTCTTTGGAAGATTCCCACATTTTTTGTATCAAGATGGAGTAGTAGACAGCCAAAAACTTTCTTACCCAAAAAACCGTTGTATTTTTAACGATGTAATGAAAATTGAAAGTGTAGACAAAATTCAACTATTCAATGGATATCAAAGGAAGCCTTTCATTTATTTACTCGAACACTTCTTATCCCAATTTCAAAAAGCACAATTTCGTCGCAAGAGTTATCACTATACACATGATCTTTAATCAAGTTCTAGGAGTGGAAAGATGCAGGTTTCCTCCTCAAAATGAAAAATGATCGGCTTTGCCGTTTTATCACATTATTCTTCGTGCTCAATACAATCCATTTGCAGATATAATAAATTTCAGTTGTATAGGTTATACGTCTACCAATGCCGCTGTCACTGAGAAAGATATCCTCCCACTCTTACCGGTATGGAAATCTATGTTTTCAAGCTACCATTTCCGTCTTCAAAGAATGTCTTTGAGTCAATATGAGACTTTATTGAACATGAAAGTCCTAACAAACGGACGAAAGAATCTCCAACTGGGATTTTATAAAACAGCTTCCTCGGAATAGAGCTGGCCGGTTATTTTTATCTAGGAAATGAGAGAAATGGTAACTCATTTCATATTACTCTCCTTGGAAACTCGATCATTCTTCATTGCCCTTAATCATAATATTCCATTCTATGAAATCACTTTAATGTTACCTAAAACTATTATTTTTTTTCTTATCAGCTCAGTTTGAATAAAATCATGTTGATGAGTTCACCAAGTTACTCAACACTGGTCCTTTCTTTCAATTTTCGGGAGTTATATTTTTCGGTAAGTAGAATGTAGAATCTCTGGCATGGAATGAATCTATTGAAAACAGCGTTTCTTCGTCAGAACAAAAACGCTATCGCTTGACGCGCGTGTACAGCAAACCAAGTTATTGAGACTACTCTAAATCATCTCGTGGTGAAACGCGCGTCGAGAGAGAGAGCAGTTTTGTTGTGATGGGTGAAAATTGTTTTCAATAGTTATACCTCTGATTATATGAAAATTACTTTTATCGTTTGTAGGCACGCTTGAATTTAACTATTATGGCTCATTGTATAATTGTTTTTTAAACTTCTTTTGGCGCGCTGAGAAAAAATAATGGGAGTAAATTTTAACGATGCGCGCGCATACCGTCATGAAAAATCGACACCTTGAAGTTGGCTTCTTCGTCTTTAATGTATATGGGTGTTGCTACTTAGCTGAGTGCATTTGGCCAGACTTCTTCTGTCTGTAAACAGAAGCTTAGTCCGAGGGCGCAGCTATCTTACTCGAGGCAATGCTGCCACCCTGAATTCTCTCATTAACTTTTGTTTTATAAAAACACTCCTCTGTAGCCATCGGAGAGGGAGTCTCTGAAGTAAGAACTGGCAACTAAATCTATTTGAATCTTAATTGACTGTGCTATCATCTTCATGGCTCTACTCAAACCGAACGTTTCATCTTCTTGTTTGTTCTTTTATACGGTTAGAACGCCTTAGTGCAGGTATTTGTCGTCTCCTTCCATCTGGATGTCTCTTTAAATTTGCCTGTACTTGTATTACATCAGGTAATATCCTTTGTGTTGGTGTTTCTATAGGTTTATTGTTTCTAGGAATGTGTATTGTTTAGTGGAGTATATTGAATGTTGGGTCTTGTTGTGTTTTGTTTTGGATTTGTTCCTCGATAAATGATAAGTTCACTACTCGAGCCGCGATTCTGAGAGATCATTCATATCTTACTCTATAATTCGTCAAAGGCAACTTCTCCACAATATCTAATTATCGAATTATAAACTCCTCAAAACAAACTAAAGGATCGCTCCTTTATGAGCTTGTGATTTCGTTTTATATATTATTTGGAAAGGCAATGCAAATAGCTACCATGTTTAATTATTGAATAATTTTTGTCGTGTATTGGGTATACGTCAAAAAAGTAGTGAAGCTTTCCTCTTAAGCTAATCAAGAAAAAAGCTAAAAATCCCTGGTTGACAAAGGGTATCAAAATCTCGGAAAAAAAACTACGATCCCTACATATGATTAGAAAATTTGCCAGTGAAAATGAAACCTTCATTTCTGTTTATAACAAGTATAGGTCCATTTATAGAAAAACCTTGAAAACGGCTAAAAAGGTATACTATAGGAACAGAGTAGAAAATGCAAGTCACAGGCAAAAAGAGAGATGGAAAATTGCCAATGACTTGAAAGTTAAAAGCAACTCTGCTCCTGTGAAAACAAATTCAGAATGCAACGATATCAATAAATACTATTGCTCAGTTGCAGAAACTGTTTCTAAACAGATTATTTCCTCAAATGATCCACTGATTTATTTTAAATCATATATCTGTTTCTGAATCATTTTTTTCACGCCTACGGATACCGTAGAGATGAAACAAATTTTTAATAAAATTAAAAATAAAAATGCATCTGGGATGATTTATCTATAAAAATATTTTCACATCTCCCCGACTCAGCTATTAGTGTACTAGTTGAATCAGTAAATGTTTCATTTGCAAGAGGAGTTTTTCCAGCATGTTTAAAATACGCATTAGTAATTTCAATACATAAGGGGGGTGATACTGATAATCCCACAAATTTAAAACCAATTTCAATGTTACCCACGCTTTCAAAAATAATAGAGAAACTCGTGAAGAAAAGAATAATGGCCTTTCTGAATACTATTATTTCTACACAATTGGGATTTCAAAGAGAGAAAGGAACAAATGATGCAATTTTCAACCTGCTTCAAAACGTTTATCTGAATCTAAATGATAGGGAAGTTGCAGCAGCAGTTTTCTGTGATCTGACAAAGGCTTTCGACTGTGTTAACCACAAAATTCTGTTGCAAAAATTAGAGAAATATGGGTTTAGAGATGTGATAATCCAATGGTTTGAGTCTTATTTATCCGGACGGACTCAAAGCGTATATCCTCAAGACAACTTATCACATAAATTAGAAATCAGTTCTGGAACCCACCCTCTTCTTAGTCTATATAAATGATCGAGCCTCAATTAATATTTCCGGAGAGTTCACTCAATTTGCAGATGACACCACAATACTTTGGCATGATAAAAACGGCACACAATTGCATCAAATGATTGAGAATGATATTAGTAAAGTTAAAGATTGGTGTGATGCTAATAGGTTGTCTTTTAATGTACCAAAAACTAACATTCTCACTTTCAAGAACTTCATATAGGACATCAGGTGATCAGTTATATGTCGGAAATAAAATTTCTGGGTTTATATAAAGATGATAAATTGAAATTAGAAAGTCACATTGAAAAACTCAGAAGAAAATTGGCATCAGGATGTTTCGCAGTAAGAACCATTTCATGGGAAGTTGGTGTAGATATGGCAAAAAGTGTGTATTATGCTTTAAACGATTCACATCTGAGAAATGAAATCTGTTTTTGGGGATCATGTAGTCAATATGTTTTCAATATGATTTTTGTCTTACAAAAACGAGCAGTAAGGTATATGTGCAAAGCTAAATTCTGGGATTCTTACAAGCCACTCTTTATAAAACATAAAATTTTAACACTACCTTGTATTTTTATCTTGGAATCAGTATGTCTCATGCATAGCAAATTTAAAAACGAAACTCATAAGATGTCTCAATATAATACTAGACAAGCACTACATATAACCTTACCAATTCCAACATCGACACAAATAAAAAATTCCATATTTTATAATGGTAAAAAATTATTAAATAACTTACCAAATGAGATTAAAATTTTAGATATCAAAAAACAATCTAAACGTACCGTAAAAAAACTTCTATTGACGAATTCTTTCTACTCATCACATGAATTCTACTGTATGAACTTTTAATGTGTGAAATTCGACTTCGTCTTCAAATCCTAGTATACATTATTATTCAATGTATTTCAGTGATAGTTATACATTATTTATATTTATATAGAACTTAATTTTATAGTTACACCTGTTTGTTGTTGATGTGTTTTAGAGTTATATTTATATAGATGCATCGCGCTGATGAGGCCAATAGCCAGAAACACGTGTCCGCGGTTTGCCTCTATATTTCTTGAGTGTCATGTCCACGAATTTCCTCCTTTTGATTTATATATATATATATATATATATATATATATATATATATATATATATATATATATATATATATATATATATATATATTGTATAATGTGCATTTATCGTATTCCAGTTATAATTACTATCAGTTTATCTACCTGACTATTTAGCATATCGATAGATATTTGAAGGTGATTATTGTTTTGTTCTTTATTTTGTAAACGACTCTGTCAGTGAGAATTATGTTCTTCATACAATAAAGTTTATTTTCATTTTATTTGATTTGATTTGAACTATCAAAATCAAAATGAAAAAAACCCTTTAATTATTGAAATCAAAAGTGAACAAGAAGTTTTTTGTGTAACAATCAATGGCTCAGTATCTTGTGTTACCTCCTCGGACATAATTCACAGCTCAGATTCGACGGGGCATGGTTCTCATGATCCTTCTGAGGTTTTATTGAGACAAACGCTCCCACTCTTCTCAAAGAGCGATTTCTAGCTCATCTAAAGTGTTGGGTTGGCTCTAACGGCTTCGAATGCTTCTTCCCCAGTTGTTCCCAGATATGTTTGATGAGATTCAGGTCCGGGCTGCAAGCAGGACACCCCAAAGTGGTGGATATTGTGGGCTTGTTGGTACTGACACACGATTCCTGCTTGAAAGAAAAATGTACCCTCCTGCTTCTGCTCTGTGATGTAACTGGACATCCAACATACTTTTAACGTACCTTTGGGCGGTCAGGGATCCGTTGCCAATAACTACAAGGTCTGCACCCCTCACCATTATCGATCCACCTCCAAATGGGACCCTTGAAGATAAGCAGTAGGGAATGAAACTTTCATTCCTCCTTCTGTATACTCCGGCCCGACCGTCATTACCAACAAGAGTAAATTCCAAAGGTCACGTTATTATATTTATCATATAACTTATTCCTGTATACGATCATTACAAAGTAGTGGTCTTTCAATTGTATTGAGGAGTGAATATTGATTGAATATTAAGTAAATATTGACTGATTGATATATTGATTAGTTTATGCTATTCAACTAAAAATGTCATATTTTTGTCATGTAGGCCATTGGCCATAGGAGCGTAGATCCCATTGAAAAAATATTTTGTGATATGAATCGTCTCCAACACTAGCTAAACTGTGCATATGAACAGTACGATTCTTTTCTCGGGCTTTTCAGATGAGTAATAGTACTTATTTATCTCGAATTCGAATCACAAACAAGAGAACAATAGTGATTTATTATAGTACTTCAATAGGCGATATTCACTCGCTAAAAATATGGCAATTAGCCTGCTCCGTCCGGTTTCGTTTAGAACACATGATGAATGGCTTTGGTAGATTCAGATAATAGAAGGCATCATTGTTTTTCGGTTTGTTGGCGCCGCATTGTGTTTTTTATGCTTTTCCAATCGGGATTGTTTTCAGTCGACAAGCAGATTGGTTTGCTACGCATATGAAAGAAATGCGTAATAAATGGATCTCGAATGTAAGAACTGAATAGTGCGAAAAAATCCTTTTTCTTTATAGTTAATGGTTTTTGTTCGAATTGAAGTTTTTTTAAGTTTTACAGATTCGTTTTCAAAAAACACTTCATTGTGAGATTTTCACTAAACAGTTTTACGAAAACGCAAGGTGAGGTCCGTTGTATAGTAACTATATATATTCAATGTTCCTCATACTTGTGTATGCGGTAGTATAGTTAATGAGAAAGATACACATGGTTTGAGTTGCAGGAGGAGTGCAGGGCGTACATCTCGACATCACCAGGTGAACGACATATTGAAACGAGGTATGGTGTCACCGTATGTTCCTGCAATTGTGGAGCCCACAGGTACCAGTTGAAATGATGGTAAACGACCAGATGGTATGTCTATCATACAATGGAAATACGGTATGGTATGAGACTTCACTTGCGTTGACACGGTCGCGGCTTCCCATGTAGATGAAAGTTCGAAGTCTCCTGGAACCGCAGCATTTTCTGGCGATAAATTGAAACGAAAAAAATACCAAAACCTTGGTAACAACCATCTGTTTCATCCAGTAGCGTTTGGAACTTTTGGTATTTATGGCCCGGAGTCTCTGTTATTCGTTTATGAACTAGGAAGGAGAATAGGCGAAGCAACGAAAGATCACCATTCTACCTCTTTTTTTATAAAAAGAATTAGTATTACTATTCAACGTGGTAATGCTGCTTCGGTCCTTGGAACTATTCCTCCTTCACATAATTCTGATGAGATCGTGCATTGCCCTTATTTCAGTACGGAACTAAAATCTCTTCGAAACAACCGGAGATAGGTGGATATTCATCAGGCTCCTATCAAGGTTAATTCGCAACTGATTTATCCACCTTCTCCTTTTTCAGTGCGGTCGATGGACATAGGTCATTCTTGCCCCCCAAAATATGAGTTGCAGTCCTCGTGGTTCAGTGGAAGAGCTTCATGAAGAAAGAGCCGAATCGATTCCTCTACGAAACCCTTCATTACTTGGAAGCATCGATTGCAGCTTAAGAAATGGTTCTTATGCAGATTCTGTGAAACATGTTCTTCCTTACGAATTAGTAGAGAGTTGTCCTGGAAATTTCGAGAAGAAAATTGGATTAGATAATTTAGGAAACACTTGCTACATGAATAGCATTTTACAAGTGTTGTTCTTGACGAAGAATTTCAAAAACGTGGTTTTTATGATGAACGAGAACGAGAATGTTTCCTACTTATTCCCCAAACTCAAACACCTGTTCATGCAGCTGTATCTACAACCGATTTCCTGGAGTCTTTGAAGTCCACTAGTTACTCATTAGGATAACAAGAGGATTGTTCTGAATTTTTGAAATACTCTTCGTGAGCAAAAAAATAACAGAATCAATACTCCTGACCGCTCTAAATGGAATAATTTCGTACAATTTATCTCGTCTTGTGTTTGTGAATCTTTTGCTGGAAAAATCCTCGATTGTTTACTTTGTAGTGAATGTTCAAGAGAGCAAAAACGTATATGAATTTCTGAAACTTCAACTAGCGTTTCCTAATATAACTAATAATCAGTCTATGCAAAGCTTATTGTTAAATTACACAACACAACAAAAAAATATTTTTTGAATGTTTCCTACACTGAATTAGTCAATTTCTACTAATTTTGGGGTGATAAAAACGAAAATAAAAATGAAAAATTTTTATTAGCTCTGGTTTTTGAGATACACAGTATCTACTATATATCTAGTATATACTATACGTGAAAAGTGAAAGTACATAAAACAATATTGTTATGTTTCTTTTAGAATATTTTAAGTACAAAATTAATAAAAAAAAACATTATTCTTAGTGTTTTGACAAATAAAAGAAGTTTGTACCACCAAAAATCAATTAAGTCCATTCGATTCATTGTAAGATCGCTGTCGTTTAGCTTGTCTTTTATAAAACTCTTCTGGAGCATCCCTACACACAGACCAGCAGTAGTCTGCAAGCATTGCTTCATTCCAACGGCCCTGATATCTCTGTTCCATTAAGGCAATGTCTTGATGGAATCTTTCTCCATGTTCGTCACTCACAGCTCCACAGTTTTGTGGGAAGAAATTAAGATGAGAGTGAAGAAAATGAATTTTTAAGGACATGTTGCATCCAAGTTGGTGGTAAGCTTGAAGAAGCTCATTAACCAATGCTGTGAAGTTATCACCTCTTTTGTTACCTAAAAACCCATGTACAACCCCCTTAAAGGCTTCCCAGGCTCTTTTTTCATTTCCTGTTAAAATCATGTCAAAAGCAGGATCATTTACGATTTCACGGATTTGAAGCCCAATAAAGATGCCTTCCTTGACTTTAGCATCACTCAACCTGGGAAACTTTGCTCTCAAGTACTTAAAAGCTTGTCCCTCCTGGTCCATAGCCTTCACAAAGTTATTCATTAGTCCCAACCTTATATGTAATGGGGGAAGGAGAACATCCTTAGGATCTACAAGAGGCTCGTAAACTACATTTTTCTCATTAGGGTTTAGGTCTCGTGTAGGCCAGTTCATTTTTTTATAGTGAGATTTTCTATCCCGACTGTCCCACAGACACAAAAAACAACAGTACTTGGTGAACCCTAATTGCATTCCTAGGAGTATAGCAATGACTTTCAGATCACCACAGATGTGCCACTTGTGTTGTTCATATTTGATTGATTGGAGAAGTGTTTTCATATTTATATACGTTTCCTTCATGTGAACTGCATGACCTATAGGAATAGAGGGTAGCTGATTTCCATTTTGCAGAAGTACAGCTTTTAAGCTTAGTTTTGAAGAGTCTATAAACAGTCTCCATTCAGATGGAGTGTGATCCAAATTCAAGCAGTCCATCAAACCATTAACATCAGAACAAACTACGAGGTTTTCTTTTTTCTCAAAAAAAGGAAGCAAATCTTTTTGACGCTGTCTGTACTGAGATATTTTCACATCATGTTTTAGAAGATTCCACTGTTGTAGTCTTGACCCTAACAGCTCAGCCTTTTCCTTAGACAAGCGAAGATCTCTTATAAGGTCACTCAACTCTGCTTGACTAATTCTGTGCGGATCACTAGACCTATCGCTCACCTCAAAATCAGGGTCATAGGATGTAGAAGGATGGGTTGTTCCTTCTAAACAGTCTTCATCACCTTCCTCTAAAATTTCATAGTTTTGGGGTGGAGAAGGGACTGGCAAATTGTCTGAGTGTGGTACAGGCCGAAGAGCAGATGGGAGATTAGGGTATTTAACCGTTCCTCTTTTCTTCATAGATAAACCTTGCTCAATGGGAGGAGTTAAGCAGAAATAACAGTCGTCTGTATGATTGGTAGGCTCACGCCAAACCATAGGTACTGCAAAAGCCATTGCCCGGTTTTTATTTTTCAGCCACTCTCGCAATATGACGGAACAAGAATTACAACATATATGAGGAGCCCATGATTTATCTTGGTCCCCAACTCTCACACCAAAATAATGTTCATAGGCTGGCTTAACGATAGGTGTCATTTTACGTTTCTGAGCCCTAAATGTTATTTCACCACAAATATAGCAAAAGCTATCGACAGAATTCACACACTTTCGAGGCATTTCAGATCAGCACTTAAATTAATTTAAAAATCAACTTCACACGATAATTTCAATAGCAACCACGTGCGTACAATTGACATAGGTTATGTTTACTAGGTTAGGTTAGGTAGGTTATGTTTACTACTTAAGAACAGCTGATGTAAACAAACATGTGTACCAACGGTTGGTGATGAAATATTTAATTTGTTGAAAACTCAATATACATATATATAATATAATGATACTATATCTTGAAAACAAGAGCTAATATATAATTTTTATGGTCACTTTCGGTTTTAACACGTGGAAATACATTAAAATCATCTAATTTCAACCCCGAAACAAAAACTTTGTTGTGTTGTGTTATCTGAAAATGGAACTTTCAACAGGTGATGATCGACTGTATTGCCAAACATGCGCCAAACTAACTGACTGTCATAAGAAAACGAGTATAGCTGAGGCACCAGTCAATCCAATAATAAGGCTGATGATCTTCCAACAATACTCAACCTCTGACGGAAGCACCAAACTCTTACGAAGGTTCGAAATAGATTAATACTTCAATCTAGCAGACCACTATCATAATCTTCATGCAGTAATTGCTCACTGTGTTTCTGGCGTTGAATCTGGTCATTTTTACGCCTTGGTCAAAGACGAAACGGTTCAAGTTTGATGATAGTCGTGTCACTAAGTGTTCTGGCGATGCAGCATTGAATTTATTGGAGCCTCTGGAAACACCCTACATTTTGTTTTAGGAAAGAGAGGACATTGGCAGATCAAGATCTTCAGATGATGTGTTGCTGCAAGTTTTTTCGGGTTTTCCTGCAGCTGAAAAGTCAAATGCGCCACTGGAATCAATGAAGTCGCCCTGGTGTGCCAATACATTTTTGTTGTTGTTTTATAATTTCATGATTTGTATTTTGGAGTTGAGATTATATTTCACATTCTTTAAATATATTTTTTACTATTTGGAGTTCCTGAATTTTAAGTTCCTGAATTTTAAGTTCCTTCGTTTCTACCTATTATATTCAACAGACTTCTGAGGGCAGCCAAAGTAATATCTTCGTGCATTTCGCAATATCGCGAAAATTGTCATATAGCGTACTGTTCTGCAGTATACATTGTTGGGGATAGTGTCCATGAATGAGGCGAATTATCAACAACTGTAGAGTAACCTATGCCAGTGTCTGTTCTCGATTCGTCATTATAAATTATTGTTGAATGCTGATACTCTGCTAATATTTCGATAAAAATTGACAACATGAGAGTTGTCTTTGGAAATAATTGTCAAATATAATCTGAGGTTACTTTTGGGCTGAACCCGTGTTGGTGTCTCTTGAATAGTTGTAAAAGAAACTTTACAGATGGGTATGTTCAATTCTTGTTCCAATTCTTTAACTCTGATGGAAATAAATTTGGTGATCGTAGGCTGCGCAAGTGATAGTCATCGTTTTTGGAAAATAATACAGTCACAGACAAAAATATTTTATTATAGGCCTTGATTATATGTTTATTTCTAGTTGTCTGAATCTTTATGTAGTTTTCATTAGTAAATGGTATATGCTGAAGTATTTAACGTATATTGATTGCCAAATAATCCAGATATTGAAACTTCATAACGCACTTGTAAGTAATGGAATATACTAGTTTAAGTATTGATATTTAATCAGAACAAGCAATAATGACGACAAACTGAAAGTTCTTTGAGGCAAATAATAACAGTTCAGTACTTACTGTTTTCTCTCCTAGCTCTATCGCATCCCCCTGGGCATACTCTGCAAAAAGTCTTTGATGGTTTTTTATGGAATTCGATTCATTTCTTCCTGAGCAGCAATTCTTAATTCTGCAATTGAGTTAGGAGCTGGATTTCGTGCCTCGTATATGTCTTTTTAGGATGTCCCAGATATGTTTTATGGGATTTGCGTCAGAAAGGTTTGGTGGCCACTCCACTGCCTCAAGTACAACAACTTCAAGATACTGGGTGACTGTTTTTGCAGTATGTGCACGAGCATTATCATGCATTAGCACGAAATTGTCGTAACCAATGAAGCCGCCCGTAAGGTAAAACATACTCTTCAAAAATGTTGCGTATGTACCAGTCAGAATTTATTCTTGAATTCATCTCTATAAGCTTGGCGCGACTGTCCCAACGAATGCCACTCCACAACATAATGAAAACTCCACCAAAGCTAACGTTATGAATAAGATTACATTCTGCGAAACCTTCTCCAGATCTTCTGTGTACTCGACCACGTCTATCTGGTTTCCATAAATGTATTCTTGTTTCATCTATGAAGAGAATTTTTCCCCTTTGATGTTCATTCCAGTTGATATGGACTATAGCAAATTGTAACCGTCTAGATTTCTGACGTGGGAGAATCCTAGGAACTCTGGCAGGGCGTTTGTGATTTAAACCAACTTCTTTGAGTCTTCTCATTACTGTTTTGACACTTATATGTTAACTTGTCTTGTGCTCAGTAAATCATTTCTGAGATGCGGAGCTGTAAGCGTGCGATTTTGCAAAGATTGAATTTTTAAATATTGGTCATCTCTTGGTGTTGTACACCTCTTACGTCCTTGACCAGTCCAGGCCGCCTTTTGTACTCCCCAGTCCCATTGTATCGCTTCACAATACGAGAAACAGTCTATTGATGGATATGCAATTTCCGCGCAATATCTTCTTGTCTACATTTCTCATTGACTAAAGTAACAATTTCAATACAAAATAATTCTCTCAAATGTGGCATTCCACTAAGAAAACTACAGAATCATGACATAAAGTATTCGATAAAGTATTCGAAATGTCATTCTGACAACAATAAACAAAACAATAGACAATAATAGTTGCAAATGCACACTATTGAAAATTTGTAATATGTATCATTATTTTACATATTTAGCTACAGCGACTATATCCAAGCATTATTTCATCTATACTGAATGGAAATTTACGTAAAATACTTTGGCCTTCCAACATTCATCAATAAAAATAACGTGTTGAGAAAAGATAAATTAACATGAAAAAAATCTTGAAATTAAATATTAGAAATTTTCGCTTCAACTGAGTCTTTCTAGCAGAGAAATAGACAATACAGCCATAATCCATACGGGACATAACTAGACATTCATAATTTCAATGAGAGTTTCAGTTTCAGCTCCACAGCGAGTTGATAAAATTTTTATAAAATTAAGTATTCATTCAGTGTATACATTTGGTCTTCATAGTTAATAGTTTTAGGCCTCTGTTTTCTGCTGATGTACAGATGGCTGTACTTGATTTGTGATTTCATCAATTGAATTTCCTCCGTACATAATTCGCGGATCATCTACATGCAGGCATCGTCCTATTTCTGAATTTATACCCTCAGCTATACTATTGATAGCGATAGCAAAGTGCCCAGCTCAAGGTTGAGCCTTGAGGAATACCATTGTCTGATACTCGTAACGAAGATGAAGTATCTTCAATTCTCTCCTAACACCTCTCAGAAAAAATTGAGGATATAATTTTTGTGAGATTTTGTCGAAATCCCCATTCATGGAACTCATGTGAAATATCATATCTCAAAGTCACATCAAATGCCTTTTCTATATCAAAAAAAACTGCCACCACTATACAATAGCGTCCCTAAGCGCTTGAAGACGCTATTGTATAGCAAAACACGTGTCGTGTTTTTTGTAAAACCCTTTATAATGTCAATCATACAATAAACTGTAATAATTAGTTTTGAAAATATTGAAGCTAGTTTGTGAAGTTTTTTATAACCAGCTGACTTCATAAACAGTTCAGTATGTACTTATTTTGATCAAAGGTTAGTAGAATTTCACTCAACGATGCGAGCCAAAGGCAAAAGGTTATTAACACGCTTTTATTAGCTTCACCTGTACGTATGTATGTTTGTTTGTCTGTTTGTATTTCTCCTTTTCATTTCATATTTATTTCCGTTTGAATGCTCGGTATCTGTATTTGACAGAATTATCGACATTATTACTCGATCTATTCGCGAGCAGATGGCGCTGTACGTAACTTTCATATCTTTATATATATATATATATATATATATATATATATATATATATATATATATATATATATATATATATATATATATATATATATATATATATGTTCAATGAATGATATGTTCCTTGAACTATTCGGTAAAACAGTCGAATTTTCTTGTATTGAAATTATATTTTTTTCTGCCATGGCCACAACTGCCGTTGATGTACCTGGTCGCAAATCGGGTGTGGGTGTTATTTCAGCACTGCCAAAAGTTCTAAACACTTTATTAGCTATTTCTGTCCTGTGTGCCACCGATTCATCAACATACCCTTCAGCGACCATTAATGACTTCCAATCGCCATGTTTCTTTAGTGTCATCAAGTCTTCCCCAGATTTAACTAAAAGTGTAGCAGACGATCTTCGAAATGAATGACCCGTATATCACTTGGTATTTTCAAGTTGAAGAAAATTAGCCACTGCTTCAGGTACCTTATGAAACTGATTGCTACCCACAACCTGATTGATACATTCTCCATTGCGATATGCATAAAACAGGCGGCGATTCTTTGCTGCTGCTATGTACATTCGGTAAAATTTAATTCTGCAGTAACTACAAATCTCTTATTTACATCATTCTTTGTTTGCTTGAGTTTCACAATTAATAACGTTCCCGAATCTTCAATATCATCTAATGTTACCTGGCTGATTTCACAAATTCGACAAGCTCCTGCAATCCCAAATACAACAACAACCTTGGCCATTAAATAAACTTCATCGGGAGCATTATTTAAAATGTCACAAATATGTGTACTCGTGAATATCGCAGCTTTCTTGGGCGTGTAACCTTTTCCATTTTGTTTCAGAAATGTAATTAGTTTGAAATATTTTGAAATGTCTACATTAGTATTGGATTGTAACATACTTTCGAACATTGAATAATTCGACCACACTGTTGATGGCTTTTGTTGTTGTGTCAGTTCCGAAAAATAAGCCAATAACACCGTCTTCGAGAAAGAACTGCATGTCTTTTTCATCTTCCATTCCATCAATTTTGAATACGCGGTTTCATGAATTTTCCGCGATTTAGCTGGCAATAATTTTTGTGACGCTGCTTCTACTAACTCCGGTGGAGTCAGAGAAGTCAGAAAAAATTAGACATTTTTCAGTGGAACTACTGACCACTAAGTTCGCAATTTGTAAATCAAATCATGGAATTAATGCAAATGCGCCACTAGAATCAATGAAGTAGCCCCGGAGCGCCAAATTATGTTTATTGTTGTTTTTATTTTTATCGTTGTTTTAAATTGACAGATATTTGATTTCCTATTGATTGGTTTCCTAGCAACACCATTAGTACAACAGCCTACCTGTTTGAAAATTCAAATTTTACATCGATGATTTTCTGACATTAACATATTGTATGTAATAATATGTTTTTTTCAATATTAAATCGTCGTTTTTCCCGTCACAGAAAAAAATTATGTATTATACAGGGGAAAAATATGAGATTTTAGCCATATTTTTTGTATATCAAGCGCCCGTCGCTTTTTTCACAATAATACTAGTATTTTTCGTTCGTTATTGTTTTAAGCTCATTAAAAAAAAGATATTTTCAACTTTTCAGTCCGATATTCTTCAGAAGCATGTTTTTTAGTTTTTTTAAAGTATATTTATTTTGAACATGAGTTTGTCTACAACGGTAAAAAGCATTCTCAATTAAATGATTACACAATCACCAAATTCTAAACAATACCGAACCGGTAGCTGCATGAAGAATTACTAATGCCATTTCAAGTAAGTTAGTTGATACACCTTTTTTTTGACAAAATGGTCGAAGCTTTCGCGGTCGAGGTTTTCACGGCCTTCAAACCTGAAGAATATTCACACACCTTCGTTTTATTTGAAAATTTGAAGATAGGTGGCGCCACTTCAAGTTGCTTGAAGAAATTGGTATAAAATTATGCCTGATAATTTCCAATTCAGGATATAAAATTGACAATATGTTACTCATAATTTATGAATTATGAGAGATATATTTTTTCTCATTTCTCTTGTGGACTCCATTTTGAGTTATCGAAAACAAAATAATAACTAGCAAATCATCTAAACAAAATTTTCCAGCCCTCTCTAATTGCACAAGAGAAATATCAGAAATACCCCAAGGCATCAGATAACGCAACAAAACAGCTCGACGCCATTCTGAAATGACGGAAAACCGTACGAGATTTGGACGGATGTGGGGCAGGCCGAAACCGCCCCCGGAATTCCGGACACCACCGGATCGGTCTAACGTCACTCAACTTCTGCCGGGCGCCGGCATTTCTAACATAAACAAAAACATTTCTAATTAAAGTTGAATGAAATGCCGTTTCGGTTACAGCTGACGTTAACTTGATAGGGATTTTTGTTTTCGGATCTTTCTTGCGGCGGATTGAACGAACTTTCTCAGACGGGCCGAACACAAACATTGTTGTGTTAGTGACGGGCAAAATGGGTGAGCAAACCCTTGAAACTCATACTTATTTCACAAAAAACTTCTACAAAAACTGAATTGGGTAACAGACGAGATCGCAGCATCGATCATTAATAAACATTGAGAATACTGGAAATACCCATTGAGAAACTGTCATAAGGATTCTGTCTGAAAAATAACTGAAGAACTGCCTCAACGGAACATGGATCGGCTCAAAATAATTACAGTAGTACTCACTAGACCCTGTTAATTTGAAAAATACCTTAACGGCCATACTCGTATAGCAGAGACCTTATCATCCTGTATGGAAGCTCTTGGCTCCTACCGAGCACCGTCTAAGTTGGTAGCGAATTATTAAAAACGACTCTCCTTGATAGGAAGACTAAACAGATTTTCTCTGGTCTGCATTCCTGGCCATACTGCAAAGGAGGGTACTGCAAGCATCTTCATCGGACCAGAACCTATCATTGGCATCGCTTTAGGCTTTGCCAAACAAAGATTGAACACCTGTATTGCAGGAAGATTCATGGACTTCTGGCAGAATCTTCCAGGATTGGTTCACTCCAACGCATTTATTCACCTTTCGAAGGTTTATACCCAATAGTTGTTGGACTACAGTAGGAATGAATTACGATGTCTGACAGGCCTTCTTACAGGTCACTGTCAGCAGATCACATACTTTGTGCCTGCCCCGCTGGGGACCTAATAAGATTTTTAGAGTTCGGCAGAGCCGTACTCTTACATCTGACCTGAAAAACCACTTACCATACAAACTAATCGGTTTCGTTTAGAAACTGGGTTCCACAAAAAACTCTTGCGGGTTGCGGTGGAGGGTCAGATAGACCACTCAATATGGACCTAGCCTAGCCCAGCCTAGCTGTCTGAAGGTATTGCAATAAAGGGAAGTAGATATCTTGTTATGCAAATTTGCAAATATTAGACATTCAAGCATAGGATATCACTTACAGGTTATGAAAAGATAACAGTAGAACGCAATTAGCATATGAACATTCAGTGTTGTCCTGAGATCTGAAACACTTCTTGTTTTCTTGTTCTTTCAACTGTATGAATGATATCCAAATTCCAGGCCCAAAACTTCGTTTATTTCTTTGTGCACCACTATAATGTTGAGGTTATTAGATACACATAAGGACAAACAAACATAAATACCACAAACTCAGGCGGCAACAAATGAAATATTAGGCACCACTTCATATAGTAACAAATAACACCAAAGGGTTCAATTTACAGTAGATAAAGTGTAATTCAAAATAAGGACGCATATTTCTCAATTCTAGCAAATAGCCCACCGGAACAAAACGTAAAGTTTTCATTTCACCTTGCGAATGTTTTTTATTATTGTTTCGGGAAAATTGATATGAAACGGGCAGATACGTCAAGATCAGAGAGAGACAAAGAGCATGCAAGCAATCATAGCATCTATGTATATATCCGGTACAGAACTTGATTATCAAATGTTTTATTGTAGCACATCAGACTTATTTCTATAGCTATATGTTCTGCAACAGTTACTCCGTGGTTAATTTCTGTTTTTTATATGAAGCTCTAACTATGAAAATTACCCACAAAATTCCATACACTCCAGAAACAACAATTAGTTACAATGGGTAATGTAATACCTGCAGGTGAAGTCTCCATTGCACAGTTTCATTTTGGTAACTTGTACTTGTACTGTAACGTTTACTATCGAGTAATTAGTCTGGCGAATAGAAGCAGTATTTCTATTTTTTGTCAGATGATCATTTTATGCATCTTCCCAATATTCGTCTCATTAATCCATTTCCTAACCTATTCCCGTAACAAAGATTTTGGTAACTTCACAGCTGATTTAGGGTTTATGTATAGAATTGTTTATCCATGACTGGCACATTCATCACATTTTTCGTAGTCTATCTTCCAGTTCCAATGTCATCCATGGGTTGATCACTCCCCCACACGCAGCCTCAATAATACTTGAGTTTTCATTCCGTTGAGGCCTCCAATTATTATACCTTGTATATTATATGTATTTCAAAATTCCCTGTTGCACGATCTCTAGTGATTCGTTGAGTTTTTCAGATTGATTCGCCGTCTTCATCATTGGGCAAAGTTGTTGCAAAGGTATTAGATTCAATGCTGTTTTTCATGTGGTTATCATTACTCCTGTTATTTTGAAACATGCAAATCTTTAGAGTAGCTTGTTTGATTTTTGCTACCAAACCAAAAACACAAAGGTACGTTTTCATGGGTTTGACCACTGTTGCGAATGTCTGGTTTCAGTCGCCATATTTTTGCTCATGTGCGTCTGGCTAGCATTTACTTTCATTTCTAACCTGGTCAAATAGTGGTTCCAAGATGCTTCAGATATTGAAGCATCTCACAACCCTTTTACTAAACCAGAAGACCTAGTAACCTGTCATTAAAAGAGCTCATGAAAGTTGGAAAAAGCCCCTCTCGAAGGCAATACCTTGTCAATTGTGCCAACACTGTTTTTCCAATATTGATCGTATATACAAATCTTTCGTTGAGCGTCTATCTATCTGCAATATGTAACGTGGATTCTTTCTCTCCCCGATACCTGCATGATAAATTATGAGGATGTATTTTCGAAAGCGCCTTCAATATCTAGGAAAGCAGCTAAACTCACTTACTCATTCTGATCATGTTATGTTTTCATTGCCTACCGTGTACGCAGATTGCTCTGGATGCAGTGATGTTATCCAGTTCTACCTCTCTGATATGCCTGTGAAGTAGTTTTTCTAATGTAAATGCCATTGTAAGACAGATTCGTCTTAAGGCATTCGCCAAATCCTATGAAATTTTGTCTGGAGTCGAAATGAAGGTATATGAAGCCCAACTTGCTTTGGAAATTAAATATGGATGAGTTTTGCATCGATACTGGATTGATACCGTCTGAACCCGGCGACATATTGGTATAGTTGAAATGAGTTCAAAACCAGAGATAATGGCAACAGACAATAAGAAGGTTTACATTCAACAACATTCTGTTTTCTATCGAGGGCTCTCACTCCCACGAAATTTATAAAACTTCAATTCAGGTCCTTATTGCACAACTCAAATTTAATGGAAATCTAAATTGTTTCTAGGTAAGTTATCCTGGATATCTATCATACCAAGGTTTCCAGTGCTCTCATATTAACGAATATTTTGATTTGTTAATTTGATATAGATATCAATGAAAACTAACTTTTAAAATTATTTTCTTGAATACAGATTCATGTGGACGCAAAGTTAAGTGTTCTTTCATGTAACACAAGTGTTTTTGAGGCTTATTGGGGATTTTTTATTCTCAAATTTGCGTCGTGGCTTTGCCATATGAATCCAAAAATCTATTTCATAACTTGGGTAAACGATACACAGGATGTAACATAACGTTAAAATATTCAAGTGATGTGTTCCTAAGACAATTGTAAGAAAAAAGTCTACATAAACTTCGTTTCGGAGATACAGGGTGTTGAAATTGAATGTTTTTTCTTTTTTTGAAAATAACTTTTGCAAAAAATTTGTTATTTGCATGAAATTTGGTATCCGATGTTTCTTTTTGACGTGGGAAATGTAACATCTAAAAGACGCTACGTACCCTGTCATTATTTATTTGAAATTGTCCTTACACTTTTGACAGTGAACTTTCGGTATTATTCATTAAAAAAACTAATTTCCACACCTTTTCCACCTAGAAGTGATCGTTTTCGAGATATTTTCGATTTTTTATATCGATGCATATTACGTAGCTCCTAGGACACTAAGTGAAGTTGCTGAGAACATTACAAAAACTAAGTATGTGATAGATCTCGTCAATATAAACAACTTTTTTTCATTAAATTTTCGATAAAAATTATTAAAATTGAAAAAAACTTATGACAAAATCCAACCATGCTTTAAAAGGTTTCAAAAATGTTTATCTTGAAAACTAATGATTTTCCAATGAACATTTTACAGAAAGAAGTTGTTTATTTTGACGAGATACAACACATACTTAGTTTTTGTAATGTTCTCAGCAACTTCACTTAGCGCCCCAGGAGTTAAGTAATATGCATCGATGTATAAAATTGTAAATATCTCGAAAACGATCACCTTAGGCGTTGTTGAGGACATGTTCCTTTTTTACTTGGAAAAGGTATGACTGTTAAAAAAAGTTAGAGCAATTTCAAATAAATAATTGCAGGATACGCAACGCTCTCTAGATGTTACATGAAAATTGATACCAAATTATGATTTCACACGTCAAAAAACCCTGGGTAAAATATTTCGTGCAAATAACAATTTTTTTTTGCAAAAGTTATTTTTGAAAAGGAACAAAAAAATTGAATTCCAACACGCTTATCTCCGAAACGAAGCATTTCCGAACACACGTTCATATAGATTTTTTTAAATTGTATATGGAATACGGCACTTGAAAATTCCAAAGTATTCATATCACACCCTTTGTAGTGTAAAATAGGTAAAATTGTTCAAACTGTTTAATTTTTCTCGGAACCGTTTCGTTGCAGAAAATTGTTTCAAATGTATCACTAAAATCTTACAGAATTTATGGATCGACAACGAGTTCGTGCACTCCCTTCTCCCATTATACATTTTGAACAAGACGGTTCAACAACTCCAATTATACCCAAATCTGATATTTGTTGTAACCAGAAAAAGTGCATATTGTCACGTTCACTTGCTCATTTTTTTTTTTTCGAGTTTTGAAACGAACTACTAATGCAGTAGCATTTTTTCATTCTGTCTGGTGGTAGTTTTCTACAAAAAGAGGTTCCGGAAAGGAGACAACCGGATGGAAGAGTATATTTCGATCTCAAAACAAGGTTTCAAGGAACTAAAAATGTCAATTTCGAACATGCATGACCAGTGACAAATAAAAAAAATACATTTTGAATCGTTTTCTGAAGCACATCAACAGCGTGAAACCTTCCATCATCCTCACAATGGAAAAGGAAATCCACAGCGAATTGTCATTCTTAGACGTATTGGTGAACGGGACCGACTCAAAGTGGGAAAAATCTGTAAACCGAAAACCCACTGGACACCCTGAATCACGAATCCAACAACCGATCTACCGAAAGAAGAATCATCAAGACTCTAGTGGATCTTGCTTTCGGGTTCTGTTGATATGAAGGAAGATCTAGAGAAGGTACTGGGTATCATCAAAAAAGATTTTCAATGAAATGGTTACACCAAAGTGATGGTGGAACGAACTTTGGTGAGAAGACAGAAAGAGCCTCACAAAAAACTGATGCAGTTACAATCAGTGCTTGTCCTTTCCTACGTTAGAGGATTGTCGTAAAGGATAAGAAGAATTGGGTCCAAGTACAACATCAACAACTACTTCATATCCGGAAACACCATCCGTAGCAGCCTCGCGAAAACCAGGCCACCAATCGCAGACTCCGATTCCAAGAATTGCATTTACCGGATACCCTGTGAGTATTATATTAGTGAAACTGAGAAGCCATTGAAAGTTCGCATTGCCGATCACAAGAAAAATGCATAGCAAGGAGAAACCAGCGAATCGGGAATAACAGAGCATGTTTGGACTCATCAACATAACATCTAGTGGTGCCAAGCTGAGATTATCCACAGCGAGGAACACTGGTTGAAGAGGAAGTTCAAAGATGCTGCAAATATGTTGTCTAACGACTTATTCAGCCAAGCTAGCGTAGAAATACGCAATTATAGTCCAGTCATCACCCGAAGACGATTGTTGATACTAACAATCGAAATGTCGTGAAGTAACTTGGTTTGAAATCATTTTGATTTTCATTTCATTTTCAATTGTTCAATTTTCAATTCTTTGCTCATTTTCATTTCATTATATTCATCTTTACTTATAAATGCGAAAGTCACTCATTTAACACTCTCTCAATCATTTCTGTTTCTCCGTACTGGTGAGTCCTAGGAAGCTAAGATTTGCTATATAGGTTTAGATGCGTACCAAAAAAAAAGATTTTCGAATATTCCAACTGGGGAGCTCCCCGTGGTGGTGAAAAGCGCGCGTTTACATATAAAAATTACCTTTTCATCCCTATTTTTCCGTACCGCTATATTTTCAGAGACTCAAATTTTCTATGTAGGTTGGTTTCATGTTCAAGATATGTATTAAGAAATAATTTTTGAATATTCCAACTGGGGAGCCAGCAACGTCGGAAAAGGCGCGTTCATAAAATAAAGTTACATTTCCATCGCTGTTTCTCCGTACCGATATCATTTCGGTATTGTATGTAGGTTCGTTTTATGTTGTAGATGTGCAATAAGAAAATATTTCGAAATATTACATATGAAAATCACCTGTTCATCTCTGTTTTTCCTTTCCGCTAAAATTCTGTATGTAGGTTCGTTTTATGTTTCAGATGTGCAATAAGAAAGGATTTACAAATATACCTACTAGGGCGCCCCCACTGAGGATAAAAGGGATGCGTTTTCATATGAAAATTTACTTTTTGTCACTGTTTTTCGTACCGCTATATTTTTGGGCGCTGGAATTTGGTGTGTAGGTTCGTTTTATGTTGAAGATGTGCGGTAATGAAGGATTTTCAAATATTCTAACTTGAGCATTAGCCTAGGTGGAAAAAGGGGTGTTCATAAAATAAAGTTAGTTTTTCATCACTGTTTCTCCATACCGCTATATTTTCTGAGGCTGAATTTTTTTGTGTAGGTTCGTTTCATATTGTAAATGTGCAATAAGAATAAATTTTCGAATATTTCAACTGGGGAGCCACTAGTTGTTCAATATAGTTGTTATTTTTAGCTATTCATTTTCATTTCTCAATTCAATTTGTTTTCTCGTTGATTTCAAATCATATTATATCATTTCAGATGACGGAAGTCCGAACCTGTAAAAATTCACAGTTCAAATCGATTTCCACCCGTGACCGAAACTTGCGTGTATCGAATAATAAATAAGAGCAAGCAAATTCCATCCTTATCATATACACTGGTTACAAAAGTCAAAATAAAGAGATTTTCAGAACCGTGCAGAATTTTTTCAACGGGGATCCGAAAAGAGCGACATCATATATAAACGGAACTGTGCCTAACATGCACTATTAAGCAATGGAAAATTCCCACATTTTCCGTTGTATGAACCATCATTGGTGTTGTTCACTTAATGTTTGGGTAGGAATTATTGAAAAACGAATATCAATCTGTATATTTTGATGGAAAAAAATACGTGAAATCTATTCGGTAGGAGCATTAAAAATTTATTAAAAGATGTTCCATATCGAACATGACTGAGAATGGGGCTACAAGCTACAACAAGATGGTGCCTATCACATTCCAAAACTGAGGTACAAGAATGCTTCAGCGATAAATTTTATCAAAAATTAGTAAGTATAGATGACCACAGAGATCAGCAGACCTAACCAAATTGAATTCACTATCTATATAAGATATGAAAGCAACAATCAAGAAATGCTGGTACTTATTCTCTGTGTATAACGAAATATTTGACAGTTTCAACACCTTTTGGATTCACATTATCAATTTTTGATAATGAGTCATCAACTCAGTATGAACTCGGACACTAATTCACTGCAGACACTCAATTATTGAATAATAAATGGATATGTTGTAGTATTATGAAAAAACATAGGCTTTCACGACTGGAATCACGATTAGAGATTGTCGGATCATTTCTGTGTTTGGCTCTCCAGCTTCCGTCGATGGATAACTCTCGAATATTTTCACCATCAACGGTGGTGTTGCTCAGGGACCCATATTGTCTCCAACCCCTCTATTTATTGTATATCAACGACTTATTTGAAAAAACTAAGAATCCAATATATTACTTTGCTGACGGCAGCACACTTTTCACGTCATTCCATTTGGATTCCAGGACATCGGCTACGGAGGCACATCTTCACCAGCAGTAATCAATCTCTTACTGGGTGGACTGGGTGGATATCTTAAGGGTGGACAATTCCACTTTCTGCTTCGATAAGTCTGTTGGGGGGTTAAAATGGACACGAATATGTCTTGGCACAATCATGTCGCTGGAATTGCAAAGGCTGCTTCTCAAAAGCTTGGAACACTGTTCTGAACTGTTCACACCACAGCAACTTTTGATGCTTTGTAAAGCTCAGATCAGACCTTCTTTGGAATATTGTTCTCATGTATGGAGCTATGCCCCTAAGCATACTCTGAAGCTGCTGGATTCCATCCAGAAAAAAGCCATCCGCCTGCTTGGACACTCTTACTTGCAACCCTGATAGTCTTGAACATCGAAGAAAGATTGGAGATATGTCTCGCTTCTATAGATACTTTTAGCTGAGGTTTATGTGAAATAAACTTCCTGAGAAATGAATTTACTCTCCAGCGATTGAAATCCAACGTAGATCGCTACTTTCGCACAGACATCGCTCTTAGAGCGCCTTCAGAAGTTTCCTGTAGTGATTGTGTTCGTCTTCGAAATGAAATTATAAGTATTTGGAACCGCATAATACTGTGTATGACAATTAAATTCCAACTATGTTGACAATAGTACATTTCTAAAAAATATTCGCTATCAGCAGTATAAAGATAATACGTCATTCACATATATCTTTCCATAGTTCGTGTGTAATCCCAACCAATTTGTTTCAAATTACAAACTCGGTGCATATCGGTTTAACGATGTTTTTGCATGGTTATGTTGGTACTATTTCTTGGTAAGCCTCTCGCGGAAATACAATGTTAACAATTATAGCAAGGCATACAAAGACCGCGGTTACAGGCTGTATCTCCCGGAGTTATCTGTAAATATATGTATGAGCGGATAGTCTCTTGGCGGTTTATCGTTTATGTTACCGCAAAACACACAATTGAGTATATAGGGTAGATCCATAAGCATGTCGTTTGAAGTTCTTGTAAGGGTGTCAAACAATAATTACGGTTAGAGTAAGACGACCTTCGTTAGCTCATTTCGTTTATAGTTTTTTTCAAGTATATTCATATTCGTTTTCATCCAGAAGATAATAAAAATAATGAATCGGCTTTATTGATAATAGAAAAAATTATACAAAGATGAATGGGAATAAATGAATTACATGAGATTCTGGTACTCACTGGCGAAGTGTAGCTCATATATATATATATATATATATATATATATATATATATATATATATATATATATATATATATATATATATATATAATTTAAGAGCCACTAGTAGACACCCGGTACTGACGATGCCCAATAGGCTGAAACAGCTGTCTACCGGTGGCTCTTAAATTGAAATCAATATGGGAATCTTATCTACTTTTTTTATTTCCATGAAATTATTTTCCAGCAGCTTGACTGCATTAACCTTTCTTGATTTCATATCATTTCAGAAACACGTGAATTCGTTTTCCGATGACATTACAAGATAGCTTCCCAAATTTCTACTACCGCAGTTGTCGGTTGATTGGTAAGTTGACTTGGAGATCACACCAATAGGTGGTTCCATGTCTTATGTCTCGGTTGCGTACAAATTACAGGTTTCTTAGCAACCATTTACGTACTATTCTATCTAGTATTGGCTGTGCTTCGGAGTTTTTCACAGCCGCATGTCAATACTGATCGGTATATGGATTTAGATACTTTCAGATTGATTTTTGCTTGTTATGTCTTTTCTGTTAATGAATGTTTTTTATATGGCGTAATAAAATTTCAATGTTTCCTCGATTCTACTGTTGATATCTGCATCTTGTGTTTCCTTTTCATCTAATATAACTCAAAGATATTTGTAGGATGTTACTTATTCTATTTCTGTTCCTTCTATTTCTATTCGCATCTCTTTTTTATTTTCGCCTATTGTCATCACCTGTGTTTTTATTCATCGTCATTCCGTAATACCTCATTCCATATATCCAAATTATTTTGTGATTTTTCTTCATCATTTGTTATGATCACTATATCGTCTGCAAATGCTCCTTCATCCCTGTACATTTCTAAATTATCTCGTCTATGAGTATTATAAAAAGTATTGGAGTCCAAGAAAAATTATTAAAAATATCAAATGGTGATTATCTAAAGAGTTGGTAAATCGAATTGATCTTTGGCTTATTTTTCATTGATTTGCCCAATAAGCAAAAATTGATATTAAATCTTTTCAATTACTGAGGCAATGAATTGTGGAGTTTCACAGCACCGAAAAGAAAGGATCTCTGAAACTGTGCAGTGCGATGTCGTGACGTGACGTAAATAGTTTGTTTATATTTTAATATTCAGAATTAGTTTTTGTAATAAAAGGGGAGAGTGAGAAAGAGTAATAAATGTATGAACAAAACAACTCAGATGATGAATCATACGGTTTTTTTATATCGAACCAGCGAGAGTTTTCGAAGGCTTCAGAAATGGAATCATACTTACGAATTCCATAAATTACACGGCAACAAGAATCACATTAGTATGGCCCATATATATGAAGTCACAGTAGTTGAGGTGGCTCAGCACCAAACTATCACAAAGCATTTTTTCTGGACATTGGCTACATTTGAAATAATTACAGTATAACAGTTTCAATGACAAACAGGGTTTTTTCATTGAGTTTTCAACATGATCGGTGAATCTAAGGTCGTTGCCAAGCACCACCCCTAAGTTTTTAGCTGTTTCGCCAAGAGTCAAGTTAGTATTACCTAGTTAGAAGTGGAAATTGTTTTCTGCATTATCATTTTTTCATAACTCTCGATGGACGAGATGTCATTAGTACAAATGATGGAAATAAAGGTCCCAAAATGAAACCCTGAGGTACTGCAGATAGAATATCAAAAGTAGTAGTGACCAACAAAAACTTTTTGGGGTCTATCCAGTAAAACCTGATGAGAAATAAGACAGAACTCTCAAAACCAAATCATTTGAGTTTCATGCAAATCAGCTCATGAATAATGATAACGAATGCTTTCAAAATATCTAGTGAAACCAGAGTACTATTCATTCTCTTATCAAGTCCAGAAAACGTCGCTTTATGTAGAACAGTCCTGCTCCAGAACATTTTTCTTCATTTTATTTAAGATTCACTTTTCCTATTTTCATCTGGATTTCTCGAAACTGCCATATTCCCGTGAATGTTTATTCAATATTCTAAACATGCTTCTACTTAGCTGCTTTCTCCAAAATTACTCATTTTCTGATGAACAGTTTTGACAGTTATCGAGTAAACAAAATATCGAGAATTGTTATGATATTTCATAATGAAAGAAAATCGAACACGTTAATCATGAAATAATCCATGGGTGGATAATTTACTAATTTGGAAGTTAACTGACGACTCAGGTCACCTGGAATAGATGAAAGTTTTGCCACTTGGAAAGTTCTAGAATAGTACTGACCATTAGAAAAATTAACATTTCAATTCACAATATGTATTGATGTTCACTAATTTGTCCAATGGAAATTTTGAAATTATTCAATCTTCAATTATGATAATAATATCGCCGAAAAAAGTGAATATTTTGACAATCATTTGACGTCATCATCAATCTTGAACCTGGCCATTTAAAGAAATGTGAATACAAATAAAAGTCCGTATTTGAAAACCCAAAAGTAGAAGTAGCCTAAATAGTACAAAACATTTCTTTTAGTATATTTTTGCAACCTTTCAAAAGTTACAATGATTAAGTGCAAACAGTTTCTGGAAATATTTCGAATCAATAATAAAATACAACAACAAAAATTAATTGGCGCTCCAGGGCAGGAGAAGTGCAGGGCGTACATGTCGACATCACCAGGTGAATGACATATTGAAACGAGCTATGGTCTCAGCGGATGTTCCTGCAATTCTGGAACCCTTAGGTACCAGTCGAGATGATGGTAAACGACCACATGGTATGTCTCTTATACTATGGAAATACGGTAAACCTGTGGTATGGGACTTCACTTGCGTCGACACGGTCGCGGCTTCCCATCTTGCCGAAAGTTCGAAGTCTGCTGGAACCGCAGCTTTATCTGGCGAAAATTGAAACGAAAAAAATACCAAAAACTTGGTAACAACTACCTGTTCCATCCAGTAGCGGTTGAAACTTTTGGTGTTTATGGCCCGGAGCCTCTGTTATTCGTTCATGAACTCAGAAGGAGAATAAGCCAAGCAACGAAATATCATCGTTCTACCTCTTTTTTGATAGGAAGAATTAGTACTGCTAGTCAACGTGGTAATGCTGCTTCGGTCCTTGGAACTATTTCTCCTTCACATAATTCTGATGCGATCATGCATTGCCCTCATTTCAGTACGGAACTGAAATCTCTTCGAAACAAGCCGAGATATGTAGATATTCATTAGTCTCCTATCAAGGTAATCAGCAAGTGATTGATCCATCTTCTTCTTTTTCAGTGCGGTCAATGGACATAGGTCATTCTTGCCCCCCAAATATGAGTTGCAGTCCTCGTGGTTCTGGTTCCCTTTCAGTGGAAAAACTTCATGAAGCAAGAGCCGAATAGATCCCTCTACGAAACCCTTCATCACTTGAAAGGATGGATTGCAGTTTGAGAAATGGTTCTCATGCAGATTCTGTGAAACATGTTCTTCCTTACGAATCAGTAGAGAGTTGTCCTGAAAATTTCGAGTAGAAAATTGGATAAGATGATTCAGGAAATACTCCCTACATGGATAGTATTTCACAAGTGTTTTTCATAACGAAGAGTTTCAAGAACGAGGTTTTAATGATGAACGAGAACAAGAATGTTTCCTACTTAGTCAAACTCAAACATCTGTTAATGCAGCTGCAGTTTCGAAAGAATGTATCATCTTTCCCTCTAACCGATTTCCTGGAGTCTTTGAAGTCAACTAGATACTCGTTAGGACAACAAGAGGATTGTTCCGAATTCTTGGGATTCTTGTTCAATACAAAATGATTCCGTACAGTCTATCTCGCCTAGTATTTGTAAATCTTTTGCTGGAAAAATCCTCACTTTGTAGTAGATGTTCAAGCGGTAGCAAAAACGTATCTGAATTTCTGGAACTTCAACTAGCGTTTCCTAATATGACTAATAACCAGTCCGTTCAAAGATTATTGTTAGATCATCTGATAATGGAACTTTTAACAGGTGATGATCGACTCTATTGCCAAACATGCGCCAAACTAACTGACCGTTATAAGAAAACAAGTATAGATAGCTGAGGTACCAGTCAATCTAATAATAACACTGATGATCTTCAAATATGACTCAATCTCTGACGGAAGTACCAAACTCTTACGAAGGTTCGAAATAGATGAACACTTCAATCTAGCAGACCACTATTATAATCTTCATGCAGTCATTGTTCACTGTGGTTCTGGCGTTGAATCTGGTAATTATTATGGAGTGGTTTATGTTTGACGATAGTCAATGTTCTGGCGATGTATTGAATTTATCGGAGCCTCTGGAGACACCTCACATTTTGTTTTATGAGAGAGAGTATATTGGCAGATCAAGATCTTTAGATGATGTAGTGCTGCAGGTTTTTCCGGGTTTTCCTGCAGCTGAAAAAGCAAATGCGCCACTGGAATCAATGAAGTAGCCTCGGAGCGCCAATAAATTTCTGTTGTTTTACGTGATAATATTATCGTTTATTATGCATAAAAAATACATTTATACATAAAAGGAAAAGGGTTAGCCAAAGGCTATCTTTCTCCCCTCCCCAAAATTATGATTCTGTAAGAATATAATGCTTACACTCACTGTATAATTCGTCTTCATCATAATAATGATAAAGAAAAAAATAATAGATCATATAGTTGCTAATAACTCTTGATATTCCTAACATCATTTTGGTAAATTAAACAATTTCATTGCACTATCATACATTGAATTTTAAAATTTTTTAAATTATCACTGAGCAGTAAGCATCTGTTGTTTTATTTCTTTCTTAAATTGATAAATATTATGATTTGAAAGGTATGAAATTTCATTCAGATAAGAGTAGGCTGTATGAGAAAAACATCTTTGAAATTTGGAAGTACGGTGCCTAGGTATGTTGAATGAGTTAATTCTCAAATTGACCATTTGTATGTCAGAATGCCTGCTTAATAAACTATACAGTGCTAGTCAAAAGTCCCCTCCCCCCCTCGTATCTTTGGAACGGGTATACTTATAATAATGAAATTTGGAGGGTAGAAATAAACGGATGTAGGCTTCTTAACTGGTCATAACAGGTGACGCAATAGTCATAAAAGACGTCACAAGGCCATTGTGACCAAAAATTTTAAATGGGACCCTATGGCAAGTGACAGCTCGTTTGAAAGGTATTGAAAATACCTATTCAGTCATACCAATTTTGTTTGGGTTTCGGCTGATTTTGATTGATAAATTGAAGAAATACGAAAATTATTGTTTCGCATTTAATTAATGAAGATTTTAAAGTACGCCTCTGGTTCATTGTCAAAAAGGTTGACGTGTTTGAATTATCTACTTGTCAAAAGTGTTTATACCTTGAAAATTTACCTAAGCTATTGTTTAACGAGACGTTTAAGTGTTTACATAGGCAAAATGGTACGTACTGTAGCCGACAAAGTAGCAGCTATCTTAATAATTGGTGAATGTAGAAACAATTTCCATGCAGCGGAACGACTGTTTAATGAGAGGTACCCCGATCGCCCTATATCGAGGGTTTATTTGAAGCATCAGGTAGTGTTCAAGATGCCAAACGATCTGGTCGACCAACAATTAGTGATGACAAAAAAATTGACATACTTGGAGAAATGGTAGTGAACCCTACTTCTTCCACAGCCCAAGTTGCGTGAAAAACATACTCAATTTCCAGAAAAAGTAAATGTTTGGGCAGGTATTTTGGGAAACCACATAGTTGGGCCTCTTTTTCTCAATGATAACTTAACCGGTGAATTGTATCTGGAGATGTTACAAACTGATATTGAGGCGTTAATTCTTGAAATTCTAGAAGATAATCCAGATGAATTCGACAACTTGGAAATAACGTTTCAACAAGATGGTGCTCCTGCACACTATTACGGTGCAGTAAGACGTTACCTAGATGAAGAATATCGTGGTAGATGGATTGGACGACGAGGTTCGATCGAATGGCCAGCTCGGTCACCGGACCTTACACCATTAGATTTTTTTCTATGGGGGTACTTGAAATCTAAGGTTTACGCTACAGCACCTGACAGTATTGCCATTCTGAAACAACGAATTGTTGAAGAATGTAGGGCAATTTCCGCTGACACACTGGGACGAGTACGACAAGAGTTTAGCAATAGGATGCATTACTGCCAGGAAGTAGATGAAGCACATTTTGAACACTTATTATAAGAACTGGTTCTTAAATCTTTATTAATTAAATGCGAAACTATAATTTTCGTATTTCTTCAATTTATCAATCAAAATCAGCCGAAACCCAAACAAAATTGGTATGACTGAATAGGTATTTTCAATACCTTTCAAACGAGCTGTCACTTGCCATAGGGTCCCATTTAAAATTTTTGGTCACAGTGGCCTTGTGACGTCATTTATGACTATTGCGTCACCTGTTATGACCAGTTAAGAAGCCTACATCCGTTTATTTCCACCCTCCAAATTTCATTATTAGAAGTATACCCGTTCAAAAGATACGAGGGGGGGAGGGGACTTTTGACTAGCACTGTATAAATATTCGTAACTAGGTGTTTTAGTTTGAAGCAACTCAAACAAAAACATTTTTATCAAATATTGGACTCTGTACCTCACATTCAGCTCCTTCATTTTCAACAAAAATGGTGTGACATGTTCACCAATAAATAATAAAAAAGTAATTTTTCGAACAAATGAAATCTGAATAAATAGAAAACGAATTTCATTAGTTTGACGGTTACGGCATGAAATTCAATTCGCCTAAGATCATACAGATCAATATTATATTCAAATGAAAAAGTGAAATCGTTCATCTGAAGGATGAATTATTGGCTCTGTTATTTAATAGAATTCAAAGAAGGAAGAATAGAAACATGACCTTCATCAACATGAAATTCGAATATCATTCCGGAATTGAATCATTTATCTTGATGAAATTAAATCCCTAATGTTCATTGCATTTTTGCGTCGAGTTAAAGAATCCGACTCACTTCCTCTTTCGCCTGTTTCCTATGCAAATTAGCGCTATGATAACATCTGCGAATACTTTGAGCCGAATTCGTATCCTCAGAAGTAATTACTTATCGTTGAACCGTGCTGAAAATTAATTGAATAATTTTCTTTCCGTGATCCTTATTCCATTGGTGCTCACTGAAAAATTTCCTTCAGCTTCAGTGATTTCATGACGTGTTCGATTGACGTTGAGTTCCTGATAGCAAGGAAAATAATCAACAATTATGAAATTTGATTTTGATTTTCCTCCAAAAGTCATGATGAATTTTATAAATATGTTATATTACTCTTGCTTCTTTCACCCAAAAGAAAATGTAGTATTAGTACAAAGTGAATCAGTCTCTGTATAAAAAAGTGTGCCCCAAGGATTCCTTTTAGGACCCCTACAGTTGACTAGTACATCTTTGAGAACTTGTGATGCACTGTTTGGAACCCTTGGTGCAGTAATGAATAATACTGGAGTTTAACCCAACACCAAATCGTTATTGAAGATGTTTAATCTTCCTTTTCAAAATGATCACTCGGTGATCGGAACACGTGTCGAGGTGTTGAAATAATGGTTTGGTGTTGGGATAAAACTCCAGTATTATTCATCTTTGAGAAATCTATAATTACTCATTTCATATATGATTCATAAACTTGTTGATGACGTTGACGACACCTTCATAATATGGAACCATGGGAATACTGAACTAGACGCCTTTATGAAACACATCAACAGCGTAAGACATTTCATCACCTTCACAGTGGAGAAGGAAATCCACAACGAATCGCCATTCTTAGACGTATTGGTGAAGAGAATTGACACTAAGTGGGAAACATCTATATATCGAAAACTCACTCACACGGGACAGTATCTGAACCACGAATCCAACCACCATCAATAGACTAAAAGAGGAATCATCAAGACCCTATTAGACCGTGCTTTCAAGCTCTGTAATACAAGAAGGAACTAGACATCAGCAAAAATGACCTTCAACGGAACGGCTACTCCAAAGCTATGGTAGAACATACTTTGGCTCAAACACAGAAAGAGCCTCGCAAGGAAGAGAAGCCGTCACAACCAGTGCTTGCACTTCCCTAAATCAGGGGAGTATCGGAAAGAATAAGAAGAATCAGTTCCAAGTACAACATCAGAACCTGCTTCAGATCCGGAAACAGTATCTGTAGCAGACTCACAAAAACCAGTCCTCCAAACGCGGACTGCGATTTCAAGAATAACATCTACCGGATATCCTGTGAGTTCGGAAAATCCTATACTGGTGAAACTAAGAGGCCATTGAATGTTCGCATTGCCGGGCACAAAAAACACACAGAGCGAGGGGAAACCTGCAAATCAGAAATAGCAGAGCATGTTTGGACCCATCATCATAACATCGAGTGGTCGCAAGCTAAGATCATACACAGAGAAGAACATTGGTTTAGTAGGAAATTCAAAGAAGTGCTTACCTCACCTGTTGTCCAACAACGTATTCAGCCAAGGTAGCGTAGAGATACGCAACATATGGAAACCCATCATCAAGCGAAAAATGGCCAACTTCCGCCAAAAGGTCATCTCTCACTAAACCAGTGAAGCGGAAAAAGGAAAGCGGGGATTAGTGAAAGTACTCGAATGACCCATAAATAGTCATCTCTCGGAGGAATCAGTCCAGTCATCACCCGAAAAGACAATTGTCGATACTAATAATCAAAACGTCGTGAAGTAACTTGGCTTGGAATCTCTTAACTTCTTGTTTTTATTTTTTTTTGTGCAATTGTTCTATTTTTACATGTATTATTTCATTTCAGGTTTTTTTGCTTAACATAATTGTTATTTTCAGCTATTCATTTTTAATTCTTCTATTTTAATTCTTTCAGGGATTTCAAATTATTTTATATAATATCAGACAATGTAAGTCTGAACTAATGAAATTCATCACGAAAATATACGTTCACATCAATTTTAACTCAAGATGCATATAAAAATGTACGATGTAATGAAATTCAATCTCCAGTATAAAATTTGTATACTTGTATAAAATCATTGTAAAATAAAGCAGTGTCTTCTACTTGGTAAACAATTCTCCTAAATTCGATTTCCAATAGATAGAGCCTTTTCTTATTTTCCATAGTGTTGACGAGCATGTTGGTTTTCCTAATATTATAATCTTGCACTTCGGATCGCATTTTTTTTTGTTCTCTTTGAAATACCTCAAAAATCTGATGTAGTATATTGAAGCATCTAAGGCAAATAATTGTATAGTCTTGATTTTTTTACAACCCCTCTTATATTACTAGCACCGTTTCATGTACTTCAAATTCCGCGCCTTAACTTTTTCTCGCACATGAACCAAGGTATTTCCTCTGTCCTCAAGAATATTTTTGCTCCCCCAACTCCTCCGGTGAATTTATCTTTCCAAACAGGTTAATTTTTAAGTACTATGAGGATTGGAAAAGTCATACCGGTTCACAAAAAATTATTTTAAATCATTAGAGAATTACAGACCGATAAAAATTCCATCTGTATTTTCAAAGTTGATTGAATATGCCTTTCTCGGGTTTCATTGAGAAGCATAAGAATTTGTCAAATAAACAACATGGATTCCAGGGCGGAAAAATCAACATCAACCTTTCAATCTTCTTTCAACCTAATAATTGAACATATTACTGCTAATAAATGTCCAGCAGCAATCTGTGCGATTTAGGCCGGGCGTGTGACTTAGTAAACCACAGAAAACTATTAGAATTGTTAGATACATTGGTTAAGGCTTTCGCGGCTGCGATTTTCAGTGTTTCTATACTCATTCGGGTTGCATCTTCAGAGGTGTATCTTAATGATTCACCGATGTCTGTCATCGGTGTCATCAGTGAATCATCAAGATGAATGAATCTCTGAAGAAGTCAGCCACTCGTGCTGGCGAAATGTTAGGATGCAGTCCACTAAGATGCACTAACCGCCGTCGAAATGGCTGCAAATCTTATTTTTGAAAACAATTTGGTGAATGTTTATTGCTCAGATGTGTCGAAGTTGATACTCTACGCAATATGCAAAATTCCCTATGAATTGAAACGATATTATGCCACTTTCTTCAAGAAAATATGCGGAGCGACCGTTGGATTTATCACTTTTTTCTGAAGAGTCAACTGCATCGAATACTTCCGTAGCCTTGGATTCTGGTCAATGTTATCAACTCCTCTAGCCACCTAGGGAGTATCATGGCTATTTTTATGCATCATGTACTTTTTTACATAGTGCTATTTAGAATATTTGTAATTCAGCAAATTATTAATCAATATTTATTAATTTTCTAAGATGGACTAGAATTTGGCATTTCCTGTAATTAAGTGTCTGTATCCGTTGAAAATGAATGTATCCATGCATCTAAAATGATTTTGAGTTCATAAATCCCAACAGCAAGTTGAAATTCCTGGACAATATACTGGACACCGACAAACTATTGAATCAAAGTCAGTGAATTTATATCCTGCGATCTTTTCAATGAAAAAAAAAAATTGTTAAGTTGTGGAATTGGCCGCGGTGGTGGTGCGCCCGACTCAAGATTGGAAGGACGTAGGTTCGATTCCCGCCTCGACCAGATATTTTCCTAGAGAAAATTTATCTGGTTGGAGCTGGGATGATTCTGCAACACGTTAAAAGGTAAGACTTCGATAGTCCTTAGCTCGCACAAGTTTCTCAGCTTCTGAGAGTTGTCGTTTGTATGGGGGCGACAGCTGATTAACGGAAAAACAGATTTCAAACAGATTTTTTTCAAATTAACCATAATATGATGTGAATTGTGGAAGAAGATCAAACTGGAAAAATATGACTGTATCGATGGGATCGTACGTATTCTTTTTCTTTCATGCATATATAAAAAGAGATATTTTCTTTGAAAACACAGGAACACTATTGTTAGAATAAAAGTGCTATATTACAGGATGTATTGAGTTGAATCTATAAGTGATTTCACATTGTACAATAATCAGGATTACTCACTTTCATATTTTTTTTATTCTTTCAATCGTTCTGAAATGTTCAAGCTATTTATATGATATTTATGGTTTTAGTTTCCATTACATATATTTTATTATATATTTTTTAGTAATTTCCTATTTTGAAAATTTTTTAGTCGGAAGGACGCATTAACAAAGATCCTAATTTTTCAATAGGAAAACAATCTCAACACAGTTATTTAATGTGATTCCTTGCTCCAGATAATGTTATAGATCAGATGACAATGTTTGCGTATGAAAATAAGTAACGATATGAGTATGCATTCCACCTGAGTGAAGAAATGAAGTAATCGTAAAACCGCAAAAATAGTATCTATATTATTTTATTGAAAGAAAAAAAGTGATATGTTGCGAGCATAAAGATTGGAAACCATGCGAGCCACTCGAACCATGTTCTTCGAATAAAACATACTATTTTTTCTTGAAACTTACACCATATGTTCATTTAAATATGACGAATGTTTCGCTTCATATCTTTTTCTAATATAAGAGATCCCATTTTCACCAACAACTTTTTTTTTACTCAAGTTATGGCGAAATCACAAATATCATACTGAAAACATTTTTTTTTTGTCTCATCACTACGACTTTCAACTATCATCCTTGAGAGTATACTCATAATTATTGCATGAAAATTCCATGTCATCAGGAACAAATATTATTCCTAGCCGAGATTTGACTAACCGGAATCCTGCGGAAATCCGCTTTCTTATGTTAATCACAACTCTTACCTGATCTGGTATTCCTCAAACGGACCCAACATCCCAACCTCGGTCTGTTTTTACACCATTATCGGAGCCTGTTGCTTGAAGCTGTCAAGATTCACCCTCTTCTTCTCCTTTCCGTTAGCATAGGTCATTGGTAATTAGGCGAGTCGAAGTTTAGGGAATACGGGAGTTCTGCCAGTTTCACTTCCACTGATAATCTTGCTGAGACGACTTTCACTTGTCGCTTCTTTGTTTGTAGATTGAAAAAACTGTAATTAGTTCGGAAAGAAGGGATGATAGCGCTTTTTTTATTATTAGGGTGTTCACCGTGATTCCGTTACTTGAGATGTTATGTTGCTTTCAAAGGTAGAAAGGATCCTCAGTCTAGTCCGGTGAAAATAATCAGATTTTATTTTTTGTCAGTATATTATGTGTTTTTGTTTCGATCAAATATTTATGAGTCATTCACGAATACCAACGTCAAGTTCTCCGACTTAAATTAGCCTGCAAGTCTGCTGCTCACATATTTACATGGGACTCGCACCCATGGGTACCATTTCACATCCTCATTTCTACTTTTGAATGCCTGAAGAGCCTGTCTCTACTCCTACGGGGCGACTAAAGATAGCAATGATGTACTTTTTTCACTTTTGTAATAACCGTTAGTTGACTCAGCAAGACATAAAAACAACAATGCCTACTCAACTGATGCGAAGTTCCATAACTACAATACCAGAAATAAAAATCTGCTAAGAGAACCAAGATATCGTTTAAGCAAGTCAGCCAGAAATTCTGTTGATATTAGGATATATAACAAATTATCTGACGATATTAAAAACCTAAATTATAATTAATGCAAAGCAGAAGTCAAGAAAATATGCTCCCACCACTGCTTCTACGCAGTTGACGAATTAATGGCCTGCAGTATATAAAGTTTTGTCCTATTTTCTGTCACACACTTATGAAGCATATTCACAGATCTTTTCCCCAACATATTTCGCTAATATACTCCGCTAATAATTTACCTGTCTGATTGCCTGCTTGGCAACTTTTATCTATACTTATAATTTCACTAGTTCGGACTTCCATTGTCTAATATATAAAACGATTTGAAATCCCTGAGACACCCTGTGAGTGCGGAAAATCCTATATTGGTGAAACTAAGAGGTCATTGAATGTTCACATTGCCGAGCACAAGAAACACACACAGCGAGGGGAAACCAGTAAATCAGGAATAGCAGATCATGTTTGGACCCATCAACACAACATCGAGTGGTCCCAAGCTGATATCATACACAGAGAGGAACATTGGTTTAGGAGAAAATTCAAGGAAGCCGCATACATGTTGTCCAACAACGTATTCAGCCAACCTAGCGTAGAGATACGCAACGTATGGAAACCCATCATCAAGCGAAAAATCGCCAACTCCCGCCATACGGTCATCTCCCACTAAACCAGTGAAGCGGGAAATGAAAAGCGGGGATAAGTGAAAGTACTCGAACGACCCATAAATAGTCATCGCCCGGAGGAATCAGTCCAGTCATTACCCGAAGACGATTGTAGATACCAACAATCGAAACGTCGTGAACTAACGTGACTTGGAATCTCTCAACTTTGTATTCCTATTTTTTTTTCATTTCTTTATTTTTATTTAATTTTTTGTTCAATTGTTCTATTTTCACTTGTATTTTATTTCACTGTTATTTCATTTAAGGTTTTTGCTTGATATAATTTTCATTCTATTTATTTTTTTTTCATTTTCATTCATTTTTAATTCTTCTCTTTTAGGTGTCTCAGGGATTTCAAATCATTTTATATATTAGACAATGAAAGTCCGAACTAGTGAAATTCATCATGAAACATTGTCAATCACCTTCAAACAAACTATACGTAGTATAGTTTTTTTTTATATTTTGTTTTTTTAGGTTTATTTTTCTTCTCTTTTTCTCGATTTTATTTATTTTCCGGAGAGATTACAGCTGATGCCATTTTACGATTATTTGATTTTAAACTCTTTCTGGGGCTTGATTCAAGAAAAGGTCTTACACTTTCGGGGTTCGCGATTTATGATGGATTTATGGATTTATGATGGATTTATGATGTTTTTGATCAAACTATCTGCTTGTTCGACAATTGGAGTTCTAGGAACTTCTGAAATAAATACAATATTAAAAAAGCGGCATTTCAAAACTAAAAGTTTGTAGTGTATTGAAAGAGCTAGTTTTCGTGCCATGAAAGAGCCGGCTCCTTCAAAGCCTCCATAAGTGGCTCTTTCAAAACACTTTGTCATTCACGTTGTAACCTCAAAATAGAGCTTTTTCGCGTTAACATTATGACATCAATATTATCGTAAAATAATGCTAAATATATGCGTAACAAAACAACATATCAATTTTATTCATGCTGCACTTTTATTTGTAAAAAAATATGTTTAAAATATGTTTCTCCGTTAATCAGCTATCGCTCCCCGACGAACGACAAATTAAGTAAACGCAAAAAAACTTACTTTTTGGTCCTACCGTAGTCTACCGATGCCATTCGTTTTCGCAGAACTGTCAAAAATGTTTGTGTATGACAGCTATTCAGTGTTGCCATACAAACATTAAAATTAAATTATAGTAGGATTTTGGTTAATGGTAGAAAATCACATCGACTCTTTTAAAGCCTGGCTCTTTCATACACACTCTCCCCTACAAACCTTCCCATTGAATAACCCTATCTACTAAAAAACCCGCATCAAAATCCGTTGCGTAGTTTTGAAGATCTAAGCATACGACTCTATTTTATACTATGTAGCGATTCTCATATGTATAAGTCTTTCCGCATATTCCGTTTCTGAATTTCACCTAATAATTATTCGTTCTGGGTTCGGGGACACTCGCCTCCAGGAAGTGCGATTCAGAAGATGTGCCAAAGCATACCAGAGAAGTGGAATCTGAAATTCAAATTCGCAATTTCGAATGAAAGCAGCGCTGAGTGGAGATTTTTAATTTGATTCCGTTTGATGTATCTAATTCAGAAACACAACCCACATTTTCGAGACAATTTTGTATCGAGGTGATTACGTACGTATTAATATTTTTTCAGTCAAGTGGTGTGTGAAATTTGATTAGGTATTTGAATGTTCCCACTTGTTGGAAAATACCAATTACATGGAGATTTTTCAAGTGCGTGTTTCAGTGTACTTAGAAATATTTGAAATTAATCCTTAAAATAATTAACTTTCAGTTCAGAACAGGGTTTGAAAAGAAAACATTTCTTGCTGTTTTTAGTGCAAAATGAACAAAGCCAAATCAATAGAGAATCTGGTAAAGTGGTATGACTGGTAAACTGGAAACTTCATTCTGAAATGTTACTGTGTGATATAAATTACTACCTTGTCGTATTCACAAATTTTATCTGCGACCATCATTAATGTGGGAAAACGTATTCAAAACAACACTTTGGTGTGAGATTTCTACTTTACAGTTTACAAAAGCGCGACACGTGTTTCGCTATACAATAGAATCTTCAGGCATCACAATACTAACTTAAATTCTTTGTCATATGTTATTCTACCGCATTGCAAGCTGAATTCAATTGAAGGGGAACAATTCAAATTTATTTGATCATTGAGCAACTATCCCGAACTTTTGAATCTATTGATTGGTAATCATTCCAACAGGTTGAGTTTTGAACCTCTTTCTGTTCTCTTTCAGATGCAATACGACATAATCGTGATTGAACTCGTGCCCCTCTGTCAAAACTCAGTTCGCAAATTGGTATTATAAACTACTTCTATTATCTTTTATTCGTTTGGAAAAAGTTCTTCCGGTTTGGCCAATACAAAATCAGGACAAGAACCACAAGTCAACTCATATAATCCCGATCTCCGGAGTTTTATCTCGATTGTTCTACATGAATTCACTCAAATCATTATTGGTTCTTTTCGTTACGTCGTATAGCGATTCCTTTAATACGATTTCTATTACGGGATGGATGACACTGCATGTAATCAATCCCTTTATAGTAGATAAGATCTCGTCAATTCTGAAGTCGCACAAGTCTCAACTTCTGAGGATTGCCGTTTGTGAAAGCTTGTTTACGAAAACACGTATTTCAAAATGATAACAGATTTTTTGTATATTCTGAGGCGTCTAAAACATTTTTGTTTCCTATTAAACAGGAACATTATGAATACTTTTGTGAGCCCACTTGTAAAGTAAGAGAGACTTTGTGAGAATTCCTTCAATTTGTAAAAATATTGTTTTTCAAAATAGACTAACATCCAATAAGTATCACAGAAACAGAAAATTAGTTGATACTTATATACTTGAAGCGTATCAACAAAATTGAATTTGTTGATATTTTTGCAAAAAAGGCTGCTTCCAAATTGGAAAGATAAATTTGTCTTCTAATTAATGCCAGTTACCTTTTTTATGAAAAATACTTCACAGTAAGATATAAAAGAAATGATTAATTATATTGATTTCAAATATTGTCTTAGTCTTTGATTTACATTCTGGTTGTCAGGATTAACATCAGATTTGGTGAAATTTATCCCAATTCAGTACCTTGAATCAAAATTTAATCATTAACAAAAAATATTACTGGAGTTTTCTCCTAATACCAAATCGTTATTTCAACACCTCGACACGTGTTTCGATCATCAAGTGATCATCTTCAAGAGAAATATTTAATTTCCTCTTGGTGATCGAAACACGTGTCGAGGTGTTAAAATAACGATTTTGTTCCCTTCAATCCGGTCTTCAGTTTATGCTTAATTCCTCATGGCACATCAATCAAAAATGCTATTTTCAATAGAAATTATGTAACATTGAAGAGGGGTCTGTATAGGTGGTTGATATATTTCGACGTCAGGAAATGAAATTAGTTGCATCTGTTACAGATAAACCTCACACACGACTAACTTGTTGATATTCGAGTTGTTTACATAATATTTTGACACTATTTGGAATGCATCCAAACATCTGTACAGTTTTATCTCTATTTACTCTGATTCAATGTAACTGCCAACGCTATTTTTATTTTATGCATGCACCAAGTCCTTTGTATTGCAAATACGTCACCAGTCAGCAAAGTGATACTTGGATTTATGGTATTTTGAATTCCGAATATTTGTTTTCAATTCTTCGAGAATAATCAAAAACGTATGTGAATGACAGATTTATAATAATTTCATGACGGATTTATTTCAAGCTGCTACTTTTTTGTTCTTGTACTCCTAAGCAGAGTTCATGTTACTATTTCTCACATAACTATAGAAAAAACCCATCAAGTGTTTCATAAATATTCCGGATGGATAATAACAATGATAAATAAAAACAACTGCTTATATTTAGTTGATAAAATGTTTTGAAAAAGATGAGTATAATCCAAAAAAACAAAGAATCATTCATCTGAGTTGTAGAAATAGAATCTACTCAAGTGACTGTTTTCACGAATGAACTTGAAAAGGTAATTAAGAACTTCCTAAATAAACTATTGTCTATCTTTATAAACGCCTCGTGGCTTTAAAACACTCTCTGTTATAGTGAAAGAATCATACTTCAACGAAAAGTTATTATGATTATTTGACAATTTATAATATTTTGGTTTTCGCTGAACTGATTTAATATTCGATAAGGGTTTTTCAATAAATTGAAGATCTTTTAGAAAAAACTCTGTTAATCGTCAGATATAGTATAATAAATATGTTCTTAAACTTAACACATGAAATGTTGAAAAGAACAGAAATGTATTCACTGACACATAAGTCAGGATTTCTTAAATTTCCATCATAAAGCAAGTATGTAAATAGTTATACATATGTAGTTCAAGAATATAAAGAAATGTCTTACTAGATCGAAAATCTTCTAGCAAGTTCTCCAAAAATTTATTATTTTATGTCATTTTCCAAAGAAAGTTTTTTAGATATGAACGACAGAAAAAATACGTCTTGCTCTACTAATACTTTTACTATCATCTGAAATCAACCAAATAAAACAATATAAAATTATTCAAATAAAAGGAGATGAATTATGTTTGTTTAAAGGTGGTTGACAGTGGTGAATTTCATTAGTTCGGACTTCCATTGCAAATATGCAATTCAAGAGAAATTATGTTAACAGGGAAGTATAAACTATTTGTTCAGAAGTAACAGGTGAACCTATTAATAATGAATGGCAAGTCAAAAAATGCCATGTGAATGTAATTGATATTTCAAAATTCACAAAGAAAATTTTTTATACCTCGGATGCTTTGGTAAGCAGAGGCTAGTTGACTGATAGAGTCAACCATTGCTTGTTACTCAGAAAATTGAAAACCTATGAAATAATAATCTGAAAAATTCGATCGAATAGTTGGAAAGTAATATTTCACTGATATAACTTACAGAGTTATAATGGGAAATATCTACTGTTCATTTATTCATCTCAACTTTGAAATTTGCTTTCTTCGAGCATTTAAATGTTGTAGAGAGGTTGGCTATATGCGCCTGAAGCGATGTTGAGAACACAATAATATAATCTAGGTGAACTAAACTAATTTTATTAACGTGATCTCCGAGGATGTTATCCATACAGCGCTGAAACATTGCTGGACTGTTTTTGAGGCCCACTGGCATCTTCACGTGATCATATTAACTTCCTTCAACATTGAAGGCTGTCTTCTCATTGTCAAAGGGTTCTATTGGAACCTGGTGGAAGCCAGATGCCAAATCGAGTGTTGTGAAGTACACAGACTTGCCTAATTTATCCAAAACATCTGTGATGTTAAGAATTGGATACTTGCCATCCATTGTCTTCTCATTAAGCTCACGATAGACAATATTTATTCGCCATTTTTTCCTCCCAGATGCGTCCTCCTTTTTGTGCACTATCCAAATAGGAGATGACCAAGGGGACTTGCTGGGTCGTATTATATGATGGTTCAACATTTTACGGATCAAGGATTGAATTTCCTGTTTATGGATGAAAGGGTAAGGGTACGATTTTGTATAAACCTGAAATTCGTCTTTAATTTTCATTTCGTATCTTGTTTCAGTTGTTGCCGTCAATGGTTCACTTTCTCTGCGAAAGATGTCTGAATATTGTTTCCACAGTGTTAGTGGTATACGTTTCTCTGTCGAATTAAGGTGTTCTGCATTTGTATATAATGTGAATATCACCCGTATTCAGACTATTTGTGGAACAACAGACATACCACCCTACCTCTTGGATGTGAGTTCAAAACCCCTACGGCGAATACGTCAACCAAGCAACAAACATAGGAGAATAACCCCTACTTCTATCAGATATAGTGCTTCCTAAAAGCCCAACAACCCAGGTGGTACCAGTTCTGAAACTCCAGGACGCTCCTCTAAACAAGCTAAACGAAATCCACAGAGAGGCCGACCGCTCATTACCTTTGACAACACATCATCAGGTTATATTTGGACAGTTCCAGCATAAGCTATAATCACAGTATGTTTTTTGATCCTTGTTGTATACAAATACAAACACCAGTTAGTCCGACACCAACCACCTGAAGAACCTCAAGAGGGAAATGCAGATCCACCCTCACCAAGGCAGCGAATAACATTTTCTCTTCGTGAAACCCTGTTTTCCATATTCGAAGGGAAGAATTACGTTGTCACTGATCCCGGATTCTGCTAACGCTCAGCGACAATTCCTGAGAAAGCCTTTCACCAGCATAGCCGGCCAGAGAGCATCGCCTCGAGGAAGACTTTATGCAGTTAGTCTGATTTTAAACATGTATTGTTAGACATGTTCAACAGTAAAAAATCATTCTTCAAAAGACTTTTCAGTTTCTGGAAAACATAAGTGGCGCAATCGGTAAGATTTTGAAAGTGGAAAAGTTCATCGTGAAATTGTAGAAAACATAAGTGGCGCAATCGATAGGACACAAAAGCGTAAACGTGCTGTATGAAGCTGATGTTGAAAAAAAATTATTTTCAGATTCTTTGACTTCGAATAAAAATGCACTTCGGATACATTCAAACTCGCAGGAATTATTCTGTATGATAAAGAATCAACGAATATTTTTCCATCCAAAATCAACAAACCACTAAAATTATTATGACCAAGTAGTTTTATATTTTTTTGGCATAATAAATGGAAAAGTTCTACCAGCTAGCAACATGCAAACAGCCGTCGAGAATTCAGAATAATACATCTGTGACACTTCCATTGTGACATCTGCGCTATTATTCCAATATTTCCAACAGAGGGTATAGATATCAAGCTCGTTCGAAAATGTAATTAACAAGAACTCTGAAAACCAGCAGCTAACTCATCCAATAGATCTCATTTGAGTGCAGGACAATACAGACTCCGAACTTTATTTTCCTTTTTTGAACGAACGTCCGCACCGGAAGACAATTGAACCTCTATAAACAAGCTGTATTGTACAAGAGGAAAAATTTCCATATTGGGTCTACGATATATCCATGATTGGATTATATACCCTAAAAATAGATTAGACCAGTGCAGAAGACTAGAAAATGTTTTTCCATGAAGATCGATGTAGGGTCCAAAGCCACAATTTGTTCAACAGCATATTAGTAAGGCAAAAAAATAAATTGATACCATAATGAAATTTAATGCAGAAGTTACAGCTTATCAAATATGGAATGGTTTTTCACGGTTTCCACTGAAACTATATCTTGTTTTGAAAAACATTTGAATATACGGGTTGTAGGTTATATAAAAAAATCACAACTTTTTTACGAATCATTTTTTTAAATAATCTGAAACTACGAATTTTTCGATTTGAGTTGTTTTTGTTCTACAAACATTATTTTCTCTCCCCAATATTCCATGGAAACCTACTTTTTGTGTTTTGAATATACTGTATTTTTTTGAATCAAAGTATTCAGCTCAACGTGCTATTTTGATGTTCAATCTGAAACTATATTTTCATCCATAAAAAAATATGCAGAAAACTGGTTTTCTTCAAATTTCCAGTAGGTTTTTCCCGTTTGAATAACTTTTTCAAAAAGAGGTAACGATAGAAAAAATTGTCAGAAAATGCAACTGACTGAAAAAAATCTTAAATTTTTTAAGTTTGTGATATTTTTCACCATGCGATAAAATGTTTCAATATAAAGATTCGTTAACCTTCTTTTTCAGATTCACCATCAGTATGAATGTCAAACATTTTTAATATAAGAATCCATTTTTTGAATGTTACAAAATGAAATTTGGACAAAATCGTATTTTCAACATGGAAATAGCTTCAATAAAAATGAGACACATTGTTTTCAACAACTGTGAGATTCTCTTCACCTCCAGCTTCATTTTTATACATATAGGGCGTTCCAACGAAAACTTGAAAACGAAAACTGTAGGTCAAAAACGGACGTGTAATCGAAAATTGCAGAAAAGACGTCAATTTTTATTTCTAGGGGTACTAATTCTAGGGGTACCCCTTCTATTTTTTTCAATGGCATGTGGCAGCACTCGACCAGTGATACATCATTTGGAAGGTGTCTTGATCTACCATAACCTTTGTGATTTTTTTCGAAATTGCTTGATTCGTTATTGAGAAATTAAATGTTGAACGTTTTATTAAAAAAACAGAACATTTGCTGTCGTTCATTTTGATGAACGCATAAATTGTTCAAAATGACCTCCACCTAGTTCCATACAGTAATACAGTCTACTCTCTAAAGCGTTCGATACATTATTCAAGATGTCCGGAGTCAACAATCGGCATTCCCGAACAATTCTCTGTCGCAGGTCTTCTAGATTTATAGGATTAGTAGAGTACACATTTGACTTCAGGTGTCCCCACAGAAAGAAGTCCATCGGTGTGAGATCAGGTGATCTAGCTGGCCACTTCACTGGACCCCTTTTGCCGATCCAACATATTGGAAAACGTTTGTACAAAAATTGTCTCACCCGAACATCAAAATGTGGGAGTGCACCATCCTGCTAGAATGTTATTTCATTTTCTACTGAATTGTCAGTATTTTCTGAAATTTGTATCATAGTAATTTGTAATTTGTAATCATAGTATCTATACAGTCTTGTAATAGATTTAAGTATGTGTTTCCATTGAGATTACCCTCAATGAAGAATGGTCCAACAATATGATTACCAAGAATACCGGCCCAGACATTCAATTTTTGTGTAGTTTGTGAATGTGTTTCCATCACTAAATGAGGATTCACATCACTCCATTTACGACAATTATGTCTCATCACTTCAGCATTCAACATGAAAGAACTTTCGTCTGAAACACATGTATTGTGTTATAGGTTTGGGATATTGGTCAATTTTTTGCTGAACACCTCACAAAACTGAAGTCGAAGATCAGGATCATCTTCGTTTAATTCCTGAACTATCCCTATTTTGAAAGGATGGAATTTGTAGGCTTTCAAAAACCGAAAAACACCAGTACCTAATACACCAGATGCTCTAGCTACTTGTCTGATAGATTGTCGATTATCTGACAGGACGGGACACTTTAAATTTTCTGTTGTGAACAGAAACTGAAGTTCGAAACTTATCCATTAACTGTTTAAGGTATTGAGGTTCATGTTGTGTTCTGGATGATGCCTATTATGAATTCTTGCAGCAGCTTTTGCACTTTCATTATTTCGATAATAGGTTGCAACAATTTCTATTCTTCCTTCAGTAGAATAAATCATGTTGGAACACAGTGAACAAGGATGACTAAATAATAATTCGTGAAGAAGTGACAGTGGCCAACTATCTACTTTTTGTTCTGCGACAACTAGATTCAACAAAAATTACCAGTACAGAAAAAACTAACAGTGTCCTCCATTTCAAAACGTTTTCTACTAATTGAATGAATTCTACAAATCTAGAAGACCTGTGACAGAGAATTGTTCTTAGATGCCGATTTCTGACACTGAACATCTTCAATAATGTAACCAACGCTTTCGAAAGTGGACTGTATCATTGTATAGAATGAGATGGAGGTAATTTTGAAAACTTTATCCCTTGACTGTGTTGCCACTGATATTACTTTTGTTGATTTCCTCAATAAAATGAGCGACAGCGAATTTTCTGTTTTTTCTTGAATAAAACGTTCAACATTCAATTTCTCAATAACGAATGAACCAATTTCGAAAAAAATCACAGAGGTAATAGAAGGACAAAAGACCTGTCAAATGATGTATCACATTGAAAAAAATAGAGGGATAGTTGCTGACCGCAGGGGGGTGAAATTTCGGGTATAATTTCCATATCAGGATTAGTCCCCCTAGATATAAAAATTGACGTGTTTTTTGAAATTTTCGGTTACACTTCTGTTTCTGACTTACAGGGGGGTTCAAATTTTCGTTGGAATGCCCTGTATACATGAATGTTCTTGTTGCTTACAATTCAGACATCGTGTATTCTTCTCTCCCCGTACAATTATTCTACCCTCATCCCTTATCGAGTTTTCATTAAATCATTCTCCAGTATCAAGTTGTGTAACTTTAACCGAGTTTGAAGTTTCGGGTGTGCCTTTGTGGCAGAAATCTCCAGGGCGTCGTGATAGACTTTCCCTCTGTTTCTGTCGGAATATATTGACTAACAGTTGGTACGTCGAAAAACATTTTTCTCAAGATGGGTGCTAACATTTGTTGAATGAAGAGGATGAATTCTAATCTATACTTTGAAATGCGAAAGTCACATAACATTCATTTATCCTTGTTTCGATCGTACTGTTGAGTCATAATAAGCTGAAATTTAGTATAATAGATGCTTCTTACGTCTTAGATGCGTACTAAACAAGGATTGATATGCCTCAACTACAGCTTGTCTCTTTCTCTCTCTTTCTTTCTCTCTCTCTAGTTCTTTCCATGTTTTGAAAAAAAATTATCTAGTGGGTGGAACCATATCAAAATTCATAAATGTTTTCCTACTTCCTACATCAGACAATCTGAATTTGATATAGTCTTGGAAAAAAAATATAGCATTTCATTAGTTCGGACTTCCATTGTCTAATATGTTATAAATTGATTTAAAATCCCTAGAAGTATCTATAAAAATTAAAAAGATTTGCTAAAAAAGAACAATTATTTTAAGAAACTAACCAATACAGTTTATTGTATGATTTTCACTATAAAAGGGTTTTACAAAAACCGCGACACAATAGCTTCATCAAGTATAAGTATCGGCCAGTACTATTCAATTATTTCAAGCAAAAAAACTGAAATTGTAATGAAATAAAATACAAGCAATAATAAAAAATTGAAAAATTAACATGAGATGAAAATTAAAGTTATTAACAAAAAATGAAAATTGAAAATTGAAAGATTCCAAGCCAAATTACTTCACAACGTTTCGATTGTTAGTATCCATAATCATCTTCGGGTGAGACACACACTTTTTTGTGTGATTTCCAATTATCAATTAAAGTGTTAGTTGAATAAGCGACATAAAAGTAATTGTAGAATTCCGGATTTACAATTTTCTTCTCATATATCTAAAACTAAAAGAGCTTGAGTCAGTATTTTTCTATAAATCAAAAGCAATCTTTCTGATTCGATAAGTTTGTTGGCAAATCGCTGGAATTGCTAAGGCTGCTTCTCAAAACCTTGGAACACTCTTCCGAAGCAGAAAACTGTACACGCCTCAGCAACTTTTGATGCAAATAATCAATACAGTTTATTTGTATGATTTTCACTATAAGGATTTCACAAAAACCGCGACACGTGTTTCGCTATACAATAGCTTCTTCGAGCGTAAACGGTATACGCTTGAAAAAGCTATTGTATAGCGAAACACGTGTTGCGGTTTTTGTAAAATCCTTATAGTGAAAATCATACAAATAAACTGTATTGATTAGTTGTTTGATATGGATTTTCATCAAGTATCGGCCAGTTCTATTCAACTTTTGATGCTTTATAACGCTCAGATCATACCTTTTTGGAGTAATGTTCTCATGTATGGAGCTCCGCACCTAAACATACCCTGAAGCTGCTGAATTCCATCCAGAGTAGAGTCATCCGCCTGATCGAACACGAACATCACTTGCAACCTTGATAGTCTGAATCATCGAAGAAAGGTTTGAGATTTGTTTCTCTTTTATAGATACTTTCACGAGAGGTATCCAAGTGACTTGGCACATTTGATTCCACCAAGAAATACCCGACTGACTGTGGCTGCTCATCGTTTTGAAGTTCAACTCAGTACACCTCGAACTTCACTGTTCGAAAACTCGTTCTTTTGGAGAACTGTGTTTATGTGGAATAAACTTCCTGAGAACGTTTTTCCAAATGAATTCAATCAGCAGCGATTCAAATACAACATGAATCGCTACTTTCGCACAGGCACCGCTATTAGAGCGGCTTTAGCATATTTTTAGAGTGCTTCTGCTTTTTTTTTGTACTTTGGGAGCTGTCTGACTTGTCCATTTAGTCCAGGTCTCCAGAAAACACTGCAGTCTCATGATCTTATTGCGTTTATTCTCCCTTCTTCTCATGACACCCATTCCATCAGTCTCGTTCCCTGTACTAGTTTGTCTAGGTTCCGTGTTGGATGTTTGTCATATGCTTCTGGGCGTTATTTTGTACGTCCATATATTGCCTGCCTCCTGTGATTCAGTGCCTCACATTCGCATAAGATGTTTAGAGCTGTTTCTATCCCTTCGTTGCATAATCTGCAGCTGAGGTCTCCGTTGTACAGCCCCATTTCATTCAGGTGTCCTCTAAGCGGACAATGACCGGTTAGTAACCCTGTAATCATTCTGAGCCGTTCCCTACTATATTGAAGTAGTTCTTCTGTTCTTGTCTCTGACGGTTCCCTAATGAAGGTTCTAATGTGTTTGTTGCCAGGTACTTTTGTCCAATACTCTGTGTGCTTCTTATTGGCCCATGTCCTAATCTGGTTTCGTACCAATGATTTTGGTACCCGCATCAGCTTTATCATTACCTGTGATTCCTGAATGCCCTGGCACCCAGTACAAAGTTAATTTTTTCCTGTTTGCAAGTTCATTCAGTTCTTCATGGCATTCCCAGACCAGTTTTGATGTCACCTTCGGGTTTGTCAGAGCCCCTAGTGCGCTCTTGTTGTCTGTAAAAGTATTGATCCGCTCATTTCTTTGAGGTCTCAATTTAATAAGCCTTGCACACTGCAAGATAGCATACACTTCCGCCTGAAAGACGGATGTGTATAGTCCTAGCGGATAGTTGTAGTTTAGATTTCTATCCGCTTGGTGATTGCGCTTACTCCTTGAAAAAAAAATCTAAAATGGGCAAGTGTATCTTTGAAATAACAATATCGCTTTCAACAAAGTTATCGTTTCTTTCCACATTAAATGTGTTTTCCGCCGGTAAAAAATGGAATATACAAAAAAATCTCCTTAGATGCGAAATTAGTGCTAAAAGTTATTGCATGGAATGAAAACCTGTTCCATAATACTTTCCACTTCGCTTATGCGGCTTCTCGTCTTTTCCGAGACGTGCAGAGCGATGTTTTTACTTCTTCCGCTGTTGTGATTACCTCCGGTTAGATTTATTATTATTTTGTTTTCAAGATGCTGGAAGACGACGGAATAGAGGAATATGTGAAAAAGTATCGCATCAACGCACTTTCTATGGTCTTTTACGAGTATTGTAACTTACTGGAGATACTCGCAAGAAACGAAGTTTTGATGTTCCGGCTGCGGTAGATAAACAGAAATGATTCACGATTTAGTGTTCTGAATATATGAATATGGAGAGCGTATGAAAGAAGTACCGTAACAATATTTTTTTCATTAGGACCTCTCTAATCAAGAAACTAAAATGTTTCATTGGAAAATGGAGTTTAATTCAGAAATCCTCCGAAGTCGAAACCTGAGTGAGCTAAGGATTACCAAGGTCTTCACTTTCAATGTACGTTTCCCAGCACGGGAATTTTAATAGGAATGTACGGCATCACTTTCATTATGACTTAGATGTGTAGTTCAATACCTATCTAGAATTTTGAGGAAAGCAAGTTTGGGATTTCTACTACACCATCTTGATACAAAAAAATGTGGGAAACTTTTGAAGAAAGGTAGGAAGCAATGCATTTCAAATGAAGTTACTCTATATTGAAATTGGCCGCGGTGGTAGTGCGCCCGACTCACGATCGAAGATCGTGGGTTCGATTTCCGCCTCGACCAGATTTTTTTTCTCGAGAGAATTTATCTGGTTGACGCGGGGACGATTCTGCAACCGTGTCAGGAATCACACGTTGAAACGTAAGACCTCGTTAGTCCTTAGCTCGCACAAGTTTCTCAACTTCTGAGAGTTGTCGTTCGTATGGGGGCGACAACGGAAAAACAGACAGACAGACAGACATATATGTGTAGATCATGCAAAGAAGTAACTTTCAGACACAAACTGGAAGAAAAGGCCCTGCTGAAACAACTACTTTCATATATCTAGAACAGAGGTTCTCAAACTTGTTTTTTAACAAGTTTGTTGATATCAGGCTCGAAATTCCCCAAAAAACAGCCGTAAGTCACCGCGTTCGGTAATCTGCAACCGATTTCCCTTTTTAGTTAGCAATGTTGCAACAACGCTAAATCCACGTTCACACAAATACGATGATGGGAATGCTATCAAAAATCATTGAACGGTGGACCGCAATCCAGGGTACAATTGCGGGATTGGCTTTTGTAGCCAAAATTCTTGGTATCCATTTTTTAATTTCATTTTTATTTCCTCGTTCGTTATCAGTTCTATGAGTTCTTCTTCCAGCTGGGGTGATCCTGCTGTGTTGACATTTGAAAAAGGATCCAACACCCAGTCCGGTATTTCCAATTTTGAAATGTCTGGAATCGTTTTGCAAAATCACTGTGGAGGTTCTCCAAATGTTAGCAGTGAACAAGCAAGTCGTCGTTGGTGAAGGATACTGCTGAAAAAGTAGGGAATTTGCGAAACTCACGTCTGCCGATATTTTTCTTGTATGAGAGCAATTTCGCTACAAATGACTTTTTTGTTTGAAGGTGGTTGACAATGTTCCGTGGTGTATTTCATCAGTTCGGACTTCCATTGTCTGATATAATATAAATTGATTTGAAATCCCTGAAAAAAATTTAAAAAATCAACCGAAAATAACAATTTTATCCAACAAAAAACTGAAATTACAAAGAAAAAACATACAAGCAACAACCAAAAAATAAAAAATTTGAATATTAATAAAAGCTGAAAACTAAAAAATAAAAATATATTATTAACAAAAAATCAAAAAAAACAAAAGATTTCAAACCAAGTTGATAATATGTTTTTATTTTTTAGTTTTCAGCTTATATCAATATTTCAATTTTTTATTTTTTGGTTGTTGCTTGTATGTTATTTCTTTGTAATTTTAGTTTTTTGTTTAATAAAATTGTTATTTTCGGAAAATTTTTTAAATTTCTTTCAGAGATTTCAAATCAATTCATATTACATTAGACAATGGGAGTCCGAACTGACGAAATACAATGACATTTTTTGTTTCAATCAAATTCAAGTCGTCACCTTGAAGTTGAAGATTGACAGGTAGTTGTACGAACCAGGGTGCCAACTTTCAAATTCAACACTGAAGATTGTAGGGGTTGTTAAACTTCTAAATTCAAGAGAGGAGACATGCATATATCGAGTTGCCCGTTTAGGGGTATATATTTCTGGATTTTAATTGATTTGTTAATTTCCATGGCTTCCCAAAAATTCATTATCCTCCCTTCATTACATATGTGTAGGATTTTGAAGTTATCTTTTTTTATCTTGTTTTTTGATTCTTGTAGATGTTCGATATAACCGAGTTTTCAAACTTCACAATTCAGTTTTATACTTGAAAAGGGGGTTAAACCCGAAACTGGTCGTATAAATAATTAACTAGTGGTAAATAGACAAAAGTGTTTCCTTCATATTGGAGCTGATAAATTGTATAACAGTTGTAGTTGATACAGCTACAAATGAATTCTATTACCACCTTAAGGAAATAAATGCATATCCCCAGTAATCTTGTAAACGTGAAATTATTCCTTCAACAATCTAATATCTTCTCCGAGGTTCACGCTGCCGCTGTATTGAAAGGAACGACTTCGTCCAAAGGGAAATCTTCCGCACCGTCTACGATCACATCACTCAAAATAAGCAGTTTTACAGGCTACCGGTGCACTTTAACCTCTTCAGTGTATTCCGAAACGAGAAAGGTTTTTGTTATCTCACTCACTTACTTTTCTTATTTATAACTGTCAAAGGTTAGTGAAGTAGATAGCTACTGTGTTAGGTAGACATTTCATTTGTAAGGGTTATATGTAATAATCGAATATGAAAATGAAAACTTCTGTGAAGAATTGTTTTTTTAGATAACTTGATTTACAGCCAGTCTCCAAGTATTCCCACTCAATTTGTTGAGTTTTTTCCTTACACGAGGTATTGGTCAAATACGGATATGCGGTTGGTTACCTCGTTCACAGGTAAACGGGGCGATGACAAACATATTGTTTGTCGTTCGCATCTGCCTAATTCAAGAAATGAAAGGAATTCGACTTTCAATTATGTAAAATCATCGATTTCATGTCGATGATAGACAGCACCTTGCACTGACGAGTGGCCAAACAGGCTCGAAACCGGTCGGTAAATATGTTCCAATTATTAAAAATCGATTCCGGCAGTATCGCCAACAGCATATGCAGAAATAACTTCAGTAAAGAATCCTGCACTGATACCTGTCACATATAATCCAACGCCCTTCGTGGTATTAGCCAGGGAAATGGTTGTTTTCTGATAGTTGTCAGTTCATCCACCTACAATGTAGGTACTTTGAGACAGGCCTGAACGAATTGTTCTTTCAGATAATTTGATTTATAGTCAGTCTCCAAGTATGCCCACTCAATTTGTGAAATGTTTCATTCGTTTGAAAGACCTATTGTTGCCATTATGTGTGGAATATACCATCGTTTAAATGTTCGTCACGACTTCTCTGGATTGAGCGCATCCAAAACGTCCAATTTTCCATCACGCGGGCTGAATTTGACCGATGGCATGAGTTATGTTGGCTGTGAGGACCGCTGTGACTTGTGGCTTATGCGCATACACCTGCAACTTGAAAACATCTTACAAGAAAAAGTCTAACGGGGTCAAATCGCACGATCTTGGTGGCCAGTTCACATCACCTCCATGTAAGATCAATTCGATTATGCACAATATCCGATATGTCACGTAGCGCCATCCTGTTGAAACCACATGTATTTGGTGTCCAGATCATCCAATTCAGGTTAAAAGAAGTTGGTAATCATTGACTTCAGTGCTCACCGTTGACAGTGTTGGCATGGCCAACATTATTCTCGAAGAAATAGACCGATGAAGCCGCCAGCCCAAATTCCACACCAATCAGTGACTTTTTTGGGATGCATTGGACGCTTTTGGATCTCATGTGAATTGGTATTGTCCCAATTTCGACAATTCTGTTTGTTGATGTACCCATTCTTTCAAAAATGAGACTCATTGTTGAATATAATTTTTCCATTATAATTAGGGTCAGTTGCTAACTGCTCCAGATCCCATTCAGCAACGACACGTCGTTGTCTAGGGTCGTTTACCTTCATTTCCTGTTTCAGTTGAGTGGGTGCGGGTCCAAGTCACGACACCAAATTCGCCAAGTTGTGGTCTGCGAAAGGCCAAGTTATTGTGAGCGACGCGAAATGGACTGCCTCGGATTCTTCTGCTCACTATCACAGACAGCGGTGATTTTTTCAGTATATCTTGTGTTTCGTCAACGAACGGGTCGATCGTTTATTGAACGATCAAATTTATTCACCACATTGCGAATAGTCCTCTCGATAGAACGATTATGGCGATCGTAAAATAGACGAAGCGCGCGGAACTTTGTTCGAACAGAACACCTATTTTGAAAAATAATTTTATTCTTTGCACGTGTTGTCGAATGCTATATCCGTCCATGTTGATTTGACAAAACAGTCCGAATAAATGACAACTAATTTGACAGATGTAGCTTCAACAAGATCTATCTGTCTTGTTTGAAGGTGGTTGACAATGTTTCGTGGTGTATTTCATCATTTCAGACTTCCATTGTCTAATATAATATCAATAATAATAATAATATTTATTTCACTTGTTGAACAGTATGAAAGCATTACAATAAACATTTACATACCGTAACAAGGAAGGCGTCCATGTATAACTAAAAACAAATATAAGTATATAAATATAAAACAACAAAACACGCCAGATAGTAAACTGTACATATAAACCTCGTCAACGGTGTAGCAGTTTCTTTCGATAAGATACTTTTTCAATTGTCTTTTGAAAATGCAGATGTTCACTGAGTTCACTGATAGAAACATCTAGCTTGTTATACAATTTAGGTCCAAGGTATAGGTGACTGTTTTGATAGAGGGAGGTTCGGTGAGGTTTCGCTATCAACAACCATCTAGTTTTAGTTGCGTATGGGTGGTCTTGCTGGTTTGTGCTAAATTTTTCTTTATTCTTATGAACGTAGAGACACATCTCATATACAGGGTGTCCCTGGACTTCCTCTTTTCCTCTCGGGAATGTATAGATGGGGTCAAAATATCACCAGTACTTCATATAACTTTTTTTCCTAAAATCCTTCGTTACCAAGTAACGGGCCCTCGAAGTTACAAAATGAAAAATGTTTTTCTTTGATAACTTTTCAAGTGAATATTCAAAATCATCCAAATTTTGGTAATTGACTAAACAAATGAATTCCTTCGATGAGCTTTCATGCAGGAGTCAGTTGTTTTGCTACAAAGTCAGGAACGGACTACCCCCGATGGTCCACACCCCAAAACTTTGAAATGACAGATATTTTTCAATATTTTTCAACAAATTAAGGTTACTTGGACAATTTTATGAATAAAAGTACTCGTGTGGAAAGTCGATCGGAGCAACGAGTCTTGATAAAAATGTAGTTTCACTCGACGACATCAAACCCGCTCGTCCACCATTATTTGAAATGAATAATTATCAAAGCAGAAATAATAATGATAACGTTAATTCAACAACATTTATCCTGAGATGTCTACCATTATTCGAAAATATTAGTTTTTAAGGAAAATGGAAATGATAGGTAAAATGTTCATAACGAATTTTTATAATGCAAACACGTTTAACTAACGAAACTCAAGAGCCTCAAGAGCAAACAGAAATGAAAAATCCGCTACAGAAACTGCTCGATATGACCACCTTCTCTCTCTATACATTTTCTTAGTCTGCGAAGACACCCTCTCTGTACTTGAAATAGCATTCCAGGGTCGTTTCGTATGGCTTCACAATGTAATGTTATTCTATTCAACAATGCATCTCTTGTGTGAATAGGTGTAGCGTAAACAAGGCTTTTTAGATGCCCCCACAGAAAGAAATCCAATGGATTTAAATCTGGAGACCGCGATGGCCATGAATATGGCCCACCTCTACCAATCCATCTATTGTGGAAAATATGGTTCAGATGGTCACGCACAATCAAACTAAAATGAGGAGGAGCGCCATCATGCATAAACCACATATCTCTTCGGGTTTGCAATGGAACATGTTCCAAAAGTCCATTCAAATCGTTCTGAATGAACTCCAAATAACGTTCTCCATTCAATCGGTCCTGTAGAACGAATGGTCCTATAAGATGGTTTCCTATTCAGCCCAAACAGCCAAACATTCACGTTGAATTTCCGTTGGTGTTTGGTTTGCAATATCCCATGGGGATTTTCTTCGGCCCATATATGGAGATTATGAGAGTTGATAACTCCATCTCTACTGAAACCTGCTTCATCAGTGAATAAAACTCGATTAATAAAAGTCATATCCTCTCTTTGCCTATCCATGGACCAATTGGCATATTCCAGTCGTGCTGGAAAATCTTGAGGTGTCATGGCATGTACCTTCTGGATGTGAAATGGGTGGAGCAGTTGTTCCCTAATTATTCTATGAATAGTGGACTTGGATGTATGGAACTGTTCTGATAGATTTCTGATGCTCATTGAAGGATCATCAGCGACGGCTTCCAAAATATTTTCCTCCAATACAACGGTACGTACAGTCCTAGGAGCGTCCTCACCACCTCGTTTTGGCAAAACTGTACCTACAATAATATCGAAATAAAACAACGTGCTCAAATTAATTATCAATTATTACATACCTGTCTCCCTCAAGCTGCGATCGACACGCTCGAATATTTCTCTTGACGGTACCGTTCGATTGGGAAAATGCTCGGAATACAGACGACGAGCTTCTGCAGCATTACAAAATGCTCGTCCATAAAATACATGCATATCTGCATATTCATTGAATGTAAACTGTTCGGCCATATCAAAAAAATTCAAAATATCCTATAGAATATTGACAATACAATGATAGTCATATGACAACGCACCACTCAACAAAACAAAATCGCATTCCAGTTTCTCATTTTTTATCAAAACTTTCTAAAAGGTTTTTTTGTCAACATCTGTGAAAGAAATGGAACATTATTATTCCCTGGATATTTTTCACCTGATCATGTGCAGCCGTTTTTGTAGTTCATTCGTTTGCTTTTTATTAGTATAGTAAATATTTTTTCCGATGTGCGTTTTTTCAGCTAAATTTAGATTCGTGTTAAAGAATTTCTCCCATAAAATTATAATTATCAGTGAAGCTCCTCAACAGTTCAGCTGTGAAGAAGAATTTGAAACATTCGAATGTTGAGTTTCATGAGATTCAGATAACTGATCAACACGAAACGTGATTATTCCACACGTATTATGTACATACAAAATATGGAATGAATTCGATATTTCATAGTAGAGTAGCTTGTTAGTTTAAAAATACCACGAATCTACAGAACTTGATATTTCTTTTGAAAAAATATCTGCTATCACAATTGTGACTTAAACTTCCATATAGGTACTGTACTTTTTGTTTACGACTTCATTTTAGCATACTTTGTATTATTCCTGTTATAAATGTTGTTGAATTAACGTTATCATTATTATTTCTGCTTTGATAATTATTCATTTCAAATAATGGTGGACGAGCGGGTTTGATGTCGTCGAGTAGAACTACACACGAGTACTTTCATTCATAAAATTGTCCAAGTAACCTTATTTTGTTGAAAAATATTGAAAAATATCTGTCATTTCAAAGTTTTGGGGTGTGAACCATCGGGGGTAGTTCGTTCCTGACTTTGTAGCAAAACAACTGACTCCTGCATGAAAGCTCATCGACGGAATTCATTTGTTTAGTCAATTACCAAAATTTGGATGATTTTGAATATTCACTTGAAAAGTTATCAAAGAAAAACATTTTTCATTTTGTAACTTCGAGGGCCCGTAACTTGGTTACGAAGACTTTTAGGAAAAAAAGTTATATGAAGTACTGGTGATATTTTGACCCCATCTATACATTCCCGAGAGGAAAAGAGGAAGTCCAGGGACACCCTGTATATACAGACCAGCAACTGTGAGTATTTCAAGCTCTTTGAATGAGCTTCTACACGAGTGTCGCCATCCTAAACTAGCAATTATTCTGACCACGCGCTTTTGTAATATAAATACTCTTTCAGCCGAGGAGCTCATACCCCAATTCAAGATTCCATAGCGCAAGTGACAGCCAATAGTAGCATAGTACATACTTAGGAGCACCTCTCTTCCACAATGATTCGACATAAATCTCAGTGCATAACAGTTCACATAGTGAATCTATATGATGACCCCAATTCAGCTTATGATCTAGAATTAGACCTATCATTTTTGTTTCTGGTTTGTATGTCACCTCTAGTTGGCTATCTTCATATATTTTGAGAGTTTCGGTGGTGTTCTGCATTGTGAATTTGACTAATGCTGTTTTGCTGATATTTAGTGCTAAATGATTTTTTTCAGCTCATTTAATTATTTTGTCATATATGGATTCTGTTGATTCTGCAAGTGCTAATGTATTACAATCAGTGGCCAGAACATTTGTATCGTCTGCATATGCAACTATATGTACCTTCGAAAGACTATTTACTTATTGTATCAAGTCGTTCGCATAAATAGGAAAAAGCAGTGGTTCGAGTTTAGACCCTTGTGGAACTCTATGCTTGCAGGCCAAGGACTGACTGTGAACACCTTGAATTCTCACTGTTTGTGGCCTGTTCTCTAGATATGACGTCATCCAATCTTGGGCAACTCCACGAACCCCATAGCGATGCATTTTCTGGATTAGTACATAGTGATCCACACAGTCAAATGCCGGTAAATTGATTTGATAACCCTGAAAAAATCAAAAAGATTAACCGAAAATAACAATTTCATTAAACAAAAAACTGAAATTACAAAAAAATAACATACAACAACAACCAAACAAGTGAAAATTGAAATATTAATAAAAGCTGAAAAAATTGAAAAATTAAAAATATTATCAACAACCACTTGAAACTCATCGTAGCTTCCGTACTAGTCATCTGATTTTGATACGCCTCTCACTAGATCATCAATTGGGAAAAATAACCTGTACCGAAAAGTTGTGCTGGAGAAATGAAAATATATAGATTTAGATGATATGCATGGGGTTATCTCCAAACTTTCTCGGGTGGAGCTGAAATCCTAAAAATTGATATTACAGTGGTCAAAAATCTTTTGCTTTCTGTGGAAATTTGTATATATATTTAGAACAAGGGCTGGAATGTTGAATTTTGCAACTTTGAAAGGGAGTTTGAATATTTTCTCTAAACTATAATATTCTTGAGGGTATTTTACATTTTGGTCATCCACTGATGATGCTCAATTGGTTTGTGAAACAAGCGTCGGGAATCGCTACTTTTTCAGTAGTGGAAAAATGCATTCAATAAATACTTTCCTCCATCTACTGCACTGTCTGAAATACATTAGATTGATTGTATTACGTTGAACGATCGCATGATCCATGTCGTAAATCTCAGATCCTTTAAAAATCTATCACATTTTTCGTTGAACCCCATATTCCAAAATCTCTTTCGAGAACCGATCCGGGGATGCATATGTAAAGTGTAGAAAATATATTGTGTATCTCAGTTACAGCCACTTTGGTTGATTTTACAACGCGGCCATCATTCAAAGACGGAGGTGTTATGGCCCATTTTTTAAATTGAGTCTCTTTTATAGAGAGTCCAAATAGACTCCGTAGGGTCCTTATACGCTTTATGAGCGACACTGACATGCTGGGACGCCATATCGCTTTTGTACTTTTTTTCGAAGATTACATGGAGAGAAAGTTGTATCACGTTTCAGAAAAGTGGTGAAAACGTTTATGAAATATATTTTCATTCATTCAGTTTTATGTTGTTGAACACTTCGCTCAGTCGCTCTTTATGTCCTTCCTGTCAGTTTCACAAAGAAAAATGTTCCATTTATCAGTAACTTGTCGTATATAACAATTTTTGACTATCAAAAAAATTGCTAAGAAATAATATAATACTTATATTTACGTTTCGGAGATCAAAATCTGTCTCCGTCTCCAGAAATAGACAAAAAAATTCTAAGATATTTGCAGTTATTCCTATTGATTATTTATTTCTTAACTTCTTCGACAGATGTCAAAGGAGTTTTGAAATGTGTAATTATGTCAATGTTGTTGACTGACAACTGAAACATTTGATGTAATACAAGGTGCTCTCCGATATCAGTCTGTTGCCATTTCACCACTATCCAAAATTTTCTTCAAGATACGTAGCCAAGTACGGTATATTTCTAAGGAGCTGTTCGAAATACAATTCTCTTCAGATATGAGAATATACGCTGATTCTTTTAGCTTACGTCTCTTAGAGTGAGGCTCATTGGTATTCTTGTTTCTTCTTGTTTCATTCTTGTTTTGTTCCACTCCACTCGATGTTCACCGCCTGATTTTAAAATGTGTTTTGACAATTGAGATCCTGTCAATTGTCTATTTTTTATGTAATCTCGATGTTCATTCCCACACACTTTCAATGGTCTCGAGGTTTAACCAATATAACTTTTACCACAAGAACAAAGTATCTCATAAATACAATTTTTTTTTTTGTTTTTTCTTCAGCGTTGTTGGGTTTTGTATGTGTGAGTATAGATCTCAGTGTATTTTTGATTTTGAAAGTAGTCCTAACATCATACCTATTTTCAATTCGTCTTATTTTTTCAGATAGTGTTAGAATTGTATAACGTTAGTGTTGAGTTGGATGTTGTTGAATTTGTGAAGCTGTTTGTATGTTCGTTTGGTTTTTTATTGACTCTTTATTTTCTATTGCATTTGTCGTTCAATTTATGAACGAATCTGGTTAAGCGTTATCTTCCAGAACATATTCAATTAATGATGTTTCTTCATTCAAAGTTTTACTTGAATTGCATACCGTTTTACCTCGTTGTGAAGACAATGTATTATACCTTTTTTAACACTTGCATGATGATTCGATGTATAATGAAGATATTTATTTGTATGTGTTTTCTTCCGATAAACATTTGTATCAAATTGATCTGATGACTTCTCCAACATTACATCAAGGAAAGGGAGTCGACCATCTTGTTCAATCTCTATTGTGAACGTTTTTGTCGATTTCCTCTCGTTGATATAATTTAGGTCATCATGGTTTCTATTCCAAACAGCAAAGATATCGTCAACGTATATCCACCAAACTTTGGGGCCGTTCTGGTAAGCTTCAACAGAAGATTCTTCAAATTACTCCAAATATATGTTACTAAGATGGGAGATAAAGCGGAACCCATAGCCATGCCAAATTCTTGTTGATAGAAATCATCTCCGCATGTTAAAAATAGGTTTTGTCTATACATAATCTTAATAAAATTTCTAATATAGAACTGACATCCAACTTCGTTCGATGTTATAAAGTTGAGTCATTTTCCAACCTGGATCTGACAATTTGAAGAGTTTTATCGACAGGAACATTCGTGAAAAGACTTTCCTCCTCTTTATCTTTGAAATGGGTTGTATATATCTACTCGTATTAGTTGCGCTTCGCTCACAAAAATATTTGTGCATTAAAAATACTGCGATTTATTTTGAATGTTCACAAACACCGAATGAAATTTATTGTTGAAATTTTCTTCCTGAGTGTATCCCGTGTATCTCCGAGGGATTTATACCAGTGCATTTTCTACGTCGGGATGCAAATATTTGGACCTTCGAAACGTAATATAAATTTTTTCAATTTATCTATCCCATTTCTCATCGATCTGCCACAGACATATTCTTCTATTTTTTTATAGGACTGCCAATTACCATAAAAATCGAAAGACGCCGTAGAGCTTGGATCGGACGTAATATTATTTCCATTTTAAATTGAAGGATTGCAACTTAGCTCACAACTCCATTTGCATTACTCTAAACTTTGCTGGCACTTTTATTATAAATACTTTTTACAGAAAAATTACTGCTAAACTTGTCTTCATTATTTAGAAATTTGATTATTAATCGATATACAAATACCAGGGAAGTTTTGCGATTTATTTGTTAATTAATAAAGGATTGTGGAATTAAAAAAATCATCTTCTGATTGAGCTAGTACATTTTTTCAAATGTGTGTTTTTGCCAGATAAGCAAATACAATATATAAGTAAATACAATAACATACATTTTTTGGTGCCATTTTGGTTGTGAAAAGTAAAAGAATCGATGTTCTGTTTTGATGGTTGTAAAATTCAAGTCAGATGAGAAAATTGTGAATCTAGGGCGAGGAATGGAAACTATATGAAGTTTCCGTCAATTTGAATTTTTAATTGTCGAGTGTAACTCAGATTCAGATTCAACGCACGCAAAATTATCGCCTTGAGGAGTTCTGAAAACCCTAAAATTCAGGTAAGGCTATATTCAAAGAAGTCGAACACGTTTGCCATGAAAGACAAATATTTGTGGAAGAGTTGATGTTCGTTGATGATTTTTGGGTTTGTAACTTTCCACCATCTGAAAAATAAATATGTTTCAACAGGGAATCTCAAGTGTAATGAATAGCGAATTGAAAAATTTGCTGCAAAAAGTTACTGCATAATATAAATCTTCAAAAACTCCAGTTAGTCAGTAACTTGTATATATAAATTTTGCATATAAATGAGCTTGATGATTAGAAAAATAATATTTTTAATACCTAATTTTTTCAGAAGGGCTGATGTTTCTATTATTTTGCAAGCAACTTTCTTGAAATTTGGAATATTTTTTGACAATTTTCATTTCAACGGCGAAAATTCAACTGTGCCTTTTTCGAAAATATCTTTTGTAGTATCGATGAAAATTATTTGTTCTTTACTGTAGCTTTAGAGGTTTGATTATTTTATGGTGGAATAAACGATTCAGAAGGGTCGTGTGACGGAAGGAAATACCGAAGAAATTCATTTTCGACAAACATTTTGAGCCGGTTCATCCAAAAATTCTCATGAAAACATTGACAAATTCATAGCGCAAAAACTACAAAAATACAAATGATATAAATGAGGGTTATTCTAATAAACCTTGAGGTCACCTATCCAATAAAAAAATGTCCTCTCTATTTGTAACACCTGTATTCTTCTTATATTTGAATTGATAATCTTTGTTAACAGTTTTTTTCTTGTTTCAGGTAAGTTTCGAACGTCTTTATAACCAATACAATTGAAACAGCAACTGTGAGTATTTTTAAGTTACGAACGTTTTTCAAGCACGTTGAAAGTAAAATTTTCATTATATTTTCAAACTATCATGAGCTTTCATCATTCACAGGATATGTCTCATGACCATTTGATAACGAAATTTAGGCATTGAAAACATTAAAATATTCATCAAGTTTCTGTGATGTCAGAGTTTTATTTTCTTCTTCAAAACGTATGGTTATTCTCAATTTCAAACATGGATATGTGTCTCCATACTGATTTTTGGGAGTACTACTCCAAGACATCGTAATTGAATTCAGTCACAAGAGTTTTTTTCGAGGTAGAAGCAAAGAGTAGAAATCTACCAGATATGATTTTCATTGGTATCCAAGTTTTTTTCAACTCAATGTTGAAATGAGAAGAGTAGAAAATATTGGGTTAGTTGTATTTTTTATTCAATTCCTTGCTAGGTACATATTACTCATATTCAGCCAACAAACACTAAATATTTTGATAGAAAAAGTACCATCAAAGGAGTCGAATTAATGAATACGCGTTTGTCAGATTTTGAAAATGTTGTCAATAGCCAACAACTTCAGCTTAAATAGTTGCATGTCAAACTCGAGTTGTAAAATTCAATTCTGAGGGCATGTCAATTTATTACGGGATTTTCACTGAATAGTTCACCAGGTCGCAATATGTGCTTCACTATATAATAGTGCGTATCAAACACGTCTGAAGAATCAGTTGTATAGCGAAACATATGTGCTCACAAAAAGCTTCATCATGAATTTTCATGATCATCCAATTCCATCACATATCGAAACTTATGAAAAACTTCTGTTGATAGTGTACCAAGTCACCATTTCATAACACCACGTTCAGGAGAAGTATTGAGTTATATGTATCAGAAGTAACTCGATGCTTTCATTGCGCTAAAACTACCAATGATCAAAAATTGAAACGTACAGATGACTAAATTAATATGTTAATAATTATAATAATAATCGTGATGTTTTGATTATTGGAGTCCTTGGTGGAATGATGCCCTTTCTACTCTTGAATCTCAATCATGCTGGGTTGGTGCATTACGGCGTGCCGGTCAAATGCAGGCGGCTGTTACTCCTAACTCACTGAGCTTACTCAGAACAAATGATTCTCGGACCCAATGATCACTCACCCCATGATGTAAGGAGTGGTCATTGGTTGATAATGTCCTCCGGAATGTATCAGGGCTTAGGGGGTGCAGTCCGACCAGTGCAACGTTAGAGAAAAAAATTATAATACAAGGATGAGTCAATGCAAGGGGTCTTCTTCAACAGCTTTGGAGATCTGACCTTCGCTTACCTCAGGTCGAGTCGAATCGAGCCATGATATTCTTGAACTTCTTAGAACTTCTCATTCTTAGAATGGGAAGTTCAAGATGTTCAAAAATAGTAATCAGCATGACGCCAGGTAGAAAAGGGTCCACGAATTTTATTGACAATTTACCAATTTACCGTTTTAAGTACTTGTGATGCACTGTTTGGAACCTTTGGCGTAGTATTGAATATTACTGGAGGTTATTCCAACACCAAACCGTTATTTTGAAACCTCGACACGTGTTTCGATCGCCAAGTGATCATCTTCAAGAGGAAGATCAAAACGATTCAAGTAATTTACCTAAGATAAGCACAAGAAACTACCTGAGGAGTATACATAAATACACATTACGCATCCGTAATATCCAGTCATCGTAGATATAACTCAGGATGTAAGTAACCTCTGAGGAAGCGCCAGCGAAACGTCAGGAAGAAATTCCAAAAATTCACGACCTTCAAACCCGGAACATATTTGCACTCAAAACGTCGACCGCGAGAGCCTTCACCATTTTATTTGTGCTGGTATATTCATCAATGTTGTAAATTATCTTCGAAAATAATTCCAAGATGAAATAAACTTTGAGATATATAAAACCACATTGATATGATCATCACGTGTGTATATTCTTCCACTATAAATTACTAAACATCCCAGAAACGCCCATCCTAAGGAAAGTGACTTGATCTCTTCCCCACTCAATTTCTAATATTCCGTCTACCTATGCATTTTATTATCTAACATCATGACTAGTAATACTAGTAATGGGCTGTATTTCATAGAAGGAGGAAGTTGCTGACATGTATTACGGTCTTCAAGTTCAATGTTCTGAATGAATCCACAGAGTCTTCACAACTGATTATTACACATAGTTTCTATTTACGTATGGTTGCCGGTGAATTACCAAGTATTCAGAACAAATACGATGTGAATTATCCAAATGAAATAAATTGGATTATAATAAATAGTGTTTTCAAAAAGTCACTAGAACACTTCGGTTGGTATTTTTAGTCACGGTTTTTTTTTTTTCAACACAAAGTTTCATACAGGTTTTGTTATGTAACGGTGCCTAATACCACCTTTTTTATTTTCAATGCAACACTCTGTATATTATTCTAGACATATTTCTTGTACAATATCCTCTATCTATTTTGAATTGTTTCCGAAATATTGAGTGTTTTGTAAAATTTCAATGAAAAATTTCAAAATTCGTCGTCAATATCCCAAGGGACAATTAGTAAAATAGATAATATATATAAGAGACATTTAAAAACATATTTCTATCAATATCCTGATAAGATGATACGAACTCATTTTGTTGGAAGATCGTATTTTTGTGGTGCACCTTTAACCTTCATAGTCATGCAGATTTTCAAAATTGTTGGCATTGATCTGTGGCAAATCCTCACCGGAATAAAATATATGTTGCATCGGCAAGGTAAGGCATTAATTCATTACAAAATCACTGCCCGACAGTCCCTCAACCGAATATTTCCAAATCAGTAAACAGGGAGCTGAGGATAGACGAAATGATCTGCACGATCCCCTTATCTAACATCATGAGACTTCTTCTTATGGAGATAATAGCGACACGACCCGATCATTGTAGAATGATCGGGATCTAAATGATGCGGTAGTTTGCTATGCCCCTTTCAAGAAGTAGGTTTCCGTTTGGAAGTTTTGCCCTCCAAAAATATCCAGTCCAGAATATTCTAGAGTATTCGAGAGCATTCCACAATATTTCAGAACATAGCGGAATGTTATGGAAAGTTCGGGAACATCCCAAGCCACTGTGGCACATTCCAAAATAGTATCGAATGCTGTGAAATTTTTCAGAACATTTTGGACCTAAAGGTCCGAAATGTTCTGAAAAATGTTCCACTCCGCTTCATTGGTTTTGAAGGCGCTAACCGTTTGGCTGGAGTTGGTCGTGTTCCGTTCAATTATAGGTTTCTATATGTTACGTATCTCTACGCTAACTTGGCTAAATACGTTGTTGGACAACATATATGCAGCTTCTTTGAATTTTCTTCTAAACCAGTGTTCCTCCTCGTGAATGATTTCAGCTTGAGCCCACTTGATGTTAAGTTGATGAGCTATTCCTGATTTTCTGGTTTCTCCTTGCTGCGTGTGTTTCTTGTGCTCGGCAATGCGAACTTTCAATGACCTCTCAGTTTCACCGATGTATAATTCTCCGCACTCGCAGGGTATCCGGTAAATGCAATTCTTGGAATCGCAGTCAGTGTTGCCTGGTTTTCGTAAGGCTGCTACGGATAGTATTCCCATATCTGAAGTATGTTCTGATATTATACTTGGACCCAATCCTTCTTATCCTTTCCGACAATCTTCTGATGTAGGGAAGTACAAGTACTGGTTGTGGCGGCTTCTCTTCCTTATGGAGCTTTTGCTGTCTTCTAACTAAAGCCTATTCCATCACTTCGGAGTCATTTTTAATAATGCCTAGTTCCTTTTCGAGACCTTCCTTTGTATTACAGAGCCCGAAAGTACCTATCTACCTAAACACAACACAAAAAAAATGCTACCTAAACCTTTAAAATGATACTCCACATCTCGCAAAAGAAAACGAATGAAAATACAACTTTTCTTCATCACCAAGATGATGATCAAGACTTTAAAATAAGGATAGCAAGCTATCCTAAACATTATATAGTATTCAAATTATATAAAACTAATTAATATTTGTCAGGGATGACATATTTTTAACATTACAAGTGTCACTAAGAGTTTTCCGTAGTTCTTTCGGTATTCCGAATTATATTCTTGCTTTTTGGTACTTGAAGCAAATTCGAAAAACGTGTTTCACAGTTTGTTGTGTGTTCTTAGAAATAATATAATATTTTATTGTTAATTTTTGAAATAAAGGGTATTTGAAATAGGAAAGTTGGTATTGACCAAAGTTACATACGTTTTTATAGATGGAAATGCGCAACTCAAAATACCAATCGACCTGTCCGATCATGTTTTTAAACACGTCGTCATTTATTTATTTTCGAATTCATTCCATTTTTTGGTTTCGGGCACACACTGTACAAGCACGATTCCAGATGACATCGATAATTCGAAAACTTTCCTTTTTTCTCTTGTACTTCGTCGCAGACGTACACAGGTCGGATAGTTTTCTTTTGTTTCTCTCGATGTCACGCAAGATCGTGGCCGACTCGATTTATCGCTTGCTCTTCGTGTTATGATCGCCGTGACCTTAAACCTATTCGAGTTCGCTTTTGAATATTAAATTCCTTTCGATGACAATCGCAAATATACGCGATGTCAGAATGGGTTATGTGCAAGATGTACGGAAATATGCTGTAGGATATTAAATTCTGCCGAGAGAACGTAACCTGCATGCAGAAAAGGTGATGTATGGGGAGATTCAGGTTTTTGCTACCCTTCACGTAGGTATGCTCAAATTCATGTCGATGATCAAATATGTACGAATCTTTTTCGGTAAGTTAAGGGTATTTCATCAAGCGCTTCCTATCTTTATATTCAAATAAACCAAATTGTGTATGAGATATCATAGAGTTTTTGTATTCGCTTTAAATATCTATTGATGCCATTATGTGAGGAATATAACATCGTTCAAATGTTCGCGATGGCTTCTCTATGTGGAGCGTACTTGAGACTTGTGAAAACCCACAAAAAAGTCTGATGGGCTGAAATCGCACGATCTCGGTGGCCATTTCACTTCACCTCCATGTGAGATCACCATACCCTCTAATCGTTCGTGCAGAATATCCAATGTGACACGTAGCGTCGTCATTTTTTTGAACAAAACACAAGCACTACAGGAAAATCCTTAAGGCGGTCTCAGAGCAATGCCTGTGCGAAAGTAGCGATTCACATTGGATTTGAATCGCTGAAGAATTAACCCACTTGGAAAAACATTCTCAGGAAGTTTATTCCACATAAACGCAGTTCTCCAGGTGAAAGAGTTTTCAAACAGTGAAGTTCGAAGTGTACTGAGTTGAACCTCAAAACGATGAGCAGCCACAGTCCGTCGCGTCTTTGTGATATGTACCGCTCTTGGTGGAATCAAGTGTGCTGTCAATTGAATACCTTCCGTGAAATTATCTATAGAAGAGAGACAAATCTCCAACCTTTATTCGATGTTCCAGGCTATCAAGGTTGCACGTGATGTTCGCGTGAGGCAAATGGCTCTTTTCTGGATGGAATCCAGCAACTTCAGGATATGTCAGAGCTCCATACATGAGAATAATACTCCAAAGAAGGTCTGATCTGAGCTTTATAAAGCATCAAAAGGTTCTGAGGTGTGTACAGTTTTCTGGTTCAGAACAGTTCTCTGAGCTTTTGAGGAACAGCTTTTGCAATTCCAGCGACATGATTGTGCCAAGACATATTGGTGTATATTTTAATCCCCAACAAACTTATTGCAGCAGAAAGCGTTGAAACCACACCTGTTGAAACCACATTTCGTTGGTGTCCATATCATCCAAAGGCCAAAAGAAGTTGGTAATCCAGGCCAGGCCAGGCCAATACTGCCGTTGGCAGTACTGGCCTGGCCAACGTCGTTGTCAAAAGAAAATGTACTGATGACGCCACTAGCCTAAAATCCACACCAAACAGTGACTTTTTCGGAATATATTGGACGCTCTTAGATCCCATGTGGATTGGTATCGTTCCAAATTTTACAACTTTCTTTGTTCACATACCCATTTATCGTTGAAGATGATTTTTCGATGGAAATCAGGGTCAGTTGCCAATTGCTTCAGAGACCATTCAGCGAACTCACGCCGATGTTTATGGCCGTTAACCTTCAGTTCCTGGATCGGTTGAATTTTGTAAGAGTGTAGGCCCAAGTCACGACGCAAAATTCACCAAGTTGTGGTCTGCGAAAGGCAGAGTTCTTATGAGCGACACGAGATCGACTGTCTCAGATTCTCCTGCACACTCACTCTTATGGACAGTGGCGATGTTTTCGGCAGATTTTGCGTTACGTTGACGTATGGTTGTTGGTAGATCGTTTTCTGAACCAGTTGACTAAAATTCATACATCACATTCTCAATTCCTCAATAGAACTCAAAAAACTGCGTTGGTTACCGCTAATAAATTTAGGAAATGGAAGGCACCCGCTTGCTTATATAACCCTCGCGCTTGCGCCTGGAGTAGACTGCTCATGTGCCTGGAAGGATAAAAGAACCATCGAAACTGTCTGGGAACTGAGAAAACATGTTCTTATAGTTCCCCAAATAACATATGTGAATTTCAGATTCTATACTATGGCGAAAGTATAATTATTAATAATCATACTTTAGGGCTGCCTAACAGGGGGTTGCTATCGTACTAAGTGTTCGACAATGAACGAGCAGTTTCTTAACATTATTACTAATCAAAATGTATAAAATCTAAGCTTTATACTATTGAGAATCCAAAACAAAATTTTACTCACCCCTACTACGTGTTACCTGCCAAAGCCACCGCGAAAAAGTTGATCACATATATCGCGAATAGTCGTAGTGGGGTAGGAAGATTGTTAATATGATTGTGTATTATCAAAATTCCATCATGTATTTTGTTTTTCATTGGAGTCGTCCTGTGTATAAAAAACAATGAACCAATATTGTGTTTATGAAATGACATTTTCTGCTGATGGTAAGCTTCGCACATGTACGCGATGAAATCTGCTTAGAACAATGTTTCAATGCTAAATACCGTCGCCTTCTTGGAAACATTATACTGTTCGGGAAATTATCTCAGGAATTATTGCATCTGAAGCGCTTTTCACTTATTTGCGCATTGTATTATACCGCCTACTTTATAAAACACCATTATGTTTATCGTAACATTCCTTTTGTTTGGCTTATCACAGAAACTTTTCAACTGCGAACTGCGCAGCGAGAGAAAATAATAAGGAATGCTTACATTAATGTTTCCAGTCAGCGGTAACCTTACACTGCAAATGGGTTAAACATTCAAGAAATTGAGAATAGATTTTTATCGAATGAGTTTGTCGGAGACATACCAACATGAATAGGTTAAGGACTCTCCACCACAACAAAAGTTAACTGTCGTTTTTGAAACATATTGGAATAAGTTATAGTACGAAAATTAGTGTTCCTTTTTTGAAAACCGTAATTTTACTAATGAGAAGTTCTAGTACATATGAAATATAAAATTGGGATTCAGGTACCCGTAATGTAGTACCATCGAATTAGGTAACGCTAAATTGAAAGCAATTTTTCATTTTCATTATTTTATAGATTCACTTAAGTTTTCTGATCAAATCAAATTTGGGGAACAACCAAAATTTCAGAAAAATCAGACGTTGTGATTCATTTAAAGACAGAAGTAACTCATTGAGTTATGTTGAGGAAATGGCCGCAGTGGTAGTGCGCCGGAAGGCCGTTGGTTCGATTCCCGTCTCTACCAGATATTTTTCTCAAGAGAGTTTAGCTGGTTGAAGCTGGAATGATTCTACAACCGTGTTAGGAATAACACGTTAAAAGGTAAGACCTTAGCTCGCACAAGTTTTTCAACTTCTGAGAGTTGTCACTCGTATGGAAGAGACAGCTGATTAACGGAAAAACAGATTTCAAACAGATATACAGTACATTTCTTTAATGTCCCCCCCACCTTTTATTTTTTTAACGGGTCAACTCAAAAAATTGGATTTTGAAATAATGAAATTGATGCATGTATACTTTATTTTGAAGTGAAATTCTCACATGAAACTTTCAAGATGGCGACTTGGCGCCATCTGTGAAAAATAAATGGAAGGAAAGGGGGTCTTGTGACACATCATTTTGAAGCTCCTGACGAATACTTCAGAACCCTAGAATATGGAGTCAATATCTTCACCTAGTACAAAATGGCGGAATATTTAATAATTTCCTGAAGACAAACACATTAATATCCATATTTCTAAAAATATTCAATTTTATCCGCCATATGGCAATTCCAACAACCCGATAAGGTTTGTTGAGTTATTTTTTGTTTATAAAAACGACAAAAAATGTCAGTACGACAATGAACATCACTGTTCAGTTAGAATATTCACATTTAGTTTACGGTTTTACTAGTAGAAAGGTACCACATCAACAATCTCTAAAATGGTGAATTTTCGTCCATTGGAAGAAAAAGTTGAAGCGATTTTTATTTACGGTGCGACGCGTAACTTTCACGAGACCGAAAGGATTCTCAATGAACGTTTTCCGAATCGTCCTATCTGTAGAAAATATTTGAGGAAACTTGTATCCGAATCTACAACTACCGGTAGTGTACATAACAAAGAGCGCCCAAGTCATCTGTCCATTCTGAAAGAACAGCAAGTGCAAATAATTGGTGAGATGGTTCGTGATATTGATGACTTATTTATATTGTGAAAATTCATCTTCAATAAAATGATATAGATATAGAAATAAAATACTTTGTCTAATTTCCACTTACTTGATGTATTGATATTAATACACGACCAAGGTTTCGGTTTTTACACCATTCTCAAGTATTCTGACACTACTAGTGTTAAAATATTTGACCAATACTCCACCAATTTGTTGTTGGAAACGAAACCAGTCGAAAGCGAGTCCATTTGGTGAAAATCCGTCTTCAGAGCAAACATCAATGATTTTGATGTAGTTGAGAGGCAACTATACGTCCCTACAATTTGTTGAGATAAATTCAAGCTGAAACATTGAAAACTAGAATGCATCATACTACCAGGAAGTTTAGAAATCCAATATTTTTCCCAGGTCCCACTGTTTTTATAATTTTCATCAGTCGTGTTTGAAATAATCCTGCTTGAGGGAGTTTAGTATACGACAAAACACGTGTCACCTTTCATAATGAGAATCACAATATTGAATTGAATTTCATGTTTTCAGAGTTGTAGAAATCTTTTAAGGTATTTTCATAACAGATTTCTGTCTGAAGGTAATGTCGTCCTGGTCTTTTTTGTGGAATATTATTGTCATCTTGAAAGCCAAGCTTTATTAAATATAGGCAAAATCGAAGTAAATAGAACGAAATCTGTTCACTTGGATTCACTCAAATCGTATATCTCGTACTTCCAACTCTACTCGTGAAATCTTTTCCCTGGCATTACTCCCCATTATGAATGGAAATCGTATCCAGTGAAATTGATATAAACGTATCACTTAAACGAATGTTGCGAGTGCTTCTTGGGTATACAAAATATGTATGCCTGCTTTGGTTTATCCTGGTAACTTCGTAATGTGTAGTTCAGAGAAACCGTTTAGGAACATTTTTGTATTTGTGCAACTATCGATTCGAAAACATAACGCAACTATTTTATACATCGTGTTATTACTTTCATCCTTTATATAACTTTTATAAATATCATCATATCATTTTCCCATGTCTATTGAAATTTTCTAGCAAAAATATGTTTTTGTATTGAATACTTCATGCTTATTTTCAAACTTCCTTTCAGAGAGTCAATTTTGATGAGATATAATGTGAATTTCCCATCTCAGGTGCTGGTCCGTTTTGTGGGAATATGTGCTTAGTTTTATCTTAGTTTTACTACACTATTGCTCTTGTTCTTCTTGATAATCTTGATTGAATAGACTTTTCGAAATTTTACAAGTAGGTACTGAAAAACAGTGAGACGTTTGATATTGATAATGACTAGAGCTGTCAAAGTTTATATATACCAATGAAAACGATGTTTTCACACCACATTCCAAAGAAATTTTGCAAAACGGTAAGATATATTCCACCGCAGATATGAGTGTTATTCGTTACTCTTCATTTTATTGACGTGAAGTTATTCATATCCACACAAATACTCAAGAAAAGCATTATAACTCCTCAACTTTCGCCTCTTTTGAAATCATTTTTGTAAATATTGATGCTATTAAACTCCATGAAAATATGAAACTGCATAATTAGTTCTGAAGCATAAAATTAAAGGGTTTGAAATAGTAAAGTTAACTCTTTAATTAAAAAGAATCAGCAGCTATGTATGAAATAGTACCATGTTCTAATTTTGGAATATGTTTCCGTAGTAGAAAAATATCCCATCATGTATTCACCATGGTTTGTCAGGTCTCAGGAGAAAATTGGTGTGGGTTGGTTACTTCAAATAATCGAATAACTCTTTTCAATGGAATGAACAGCATTCAACAGGTCATCAATAATGCAGGAGGCCACATTTTGAAATTTCGTTCTGGAGACAAATATGGAAGCGATAAATCAGAAAAAGAGATTTTCTATTGATAAATTGATGGCTGTAGCCGTTACTACGTGATAGTAAATCATAATGAAGAAAAGAGAAATGAAACTTCTATGTTTTTACCACTTTTATTTGTAACTAACGTTACTGCAGTTTCGTCCTACACGGATATTTTCAAACTTATACAAGATTTTTTATTAATTTTTGAATCAAAATCTGATGACTGGACAATGAGAAGAAAAAAAAACTTCTGTAGCAAATGTTCAAAAACGTTCCCCAAACTTCCATACAATGGTACAAACGAGCTTCCATTGCCGCCTTCACATGGTTGAGAATCTCGGGAGTTATTTCTCTGCAATGCCTCCTGATATTCTCTCTCAAATCTTCCATTGTTGTTGATTTTATCTCATACACTTCAGAATTCAAATGACCTCATAGAAAGAAATCTACAGTAGTGAGATCCGGAGACCTTGGTGGCCATTCTGTAGGACTTCTTCTGCCAATCCAGCGATCAGAAAAATGATCATCCAAAAATGTTCAAACTGGAGCTGCATAATGAGGAGGTGCACCATCCTGCTGAAAAACTATTTCATTTTCGAATAAATTTATATCCTCCTCAATTGCCCTATTGATTCACGGTATTATTCGATTCTTCGAAATATCCAAATCTTCATCACTAGTCAAATTATCATCGATAAATTCCAGTCCAAACTTATATCTGTATATCTTCATAACAAAAAAGAATCACGATGATACATTCCCTATAGATCGTTTAGGCTTTCTCTTTTTCCAATGCCAATCTTTCTACTGATTCAAATTGAAGCGTGGTACGGATATATACCATCCTGTTAAATCTCAAATGACCTTAGTCATACTTTAATTTCAGTATGATGATTCAGATTTCATAATTCCTGAAAACAATATTGGATTTATATCTTCAGATTATCATCGAGTCATAAAATTGATTTGGCGATTCAATTTGTTATTGTAATCTCCGCTCATGGTGCTTTTCTCAAGAAATTTACCAAACTTCTATTCCTTTCCACCTTAGAAATTGAATCGTAGTTAAATGTATAATTCAAAGAATAGTATACCTTTATCTTTATTTATTTTTATCTATTTCAGCTATCTCATCAGAAATATTTGATTAAAAATGAAGTAGGCAATAAAAATCGAACGGACATCAGCGGAAAAAACAAATACACATTACTGTATTGGAAGATATGTCTGGGGAATACTTTCTCGTGTCATAAACGTCTTCGTATCTTTTTTATGTTTCATATAAGGTCCGTAGTGATACAAAAGACCTTCCGACATAATATTTCACAGATATTGCGATATGTAGGAAGGCAATGACTGCAAAACTGCCGGAAAATAAAATAGAATAAGGACAGATAGGGGAAATTACCGGCCCCGTGCGGTATTCGCTATATTGCCAATATTTCACCGAATATATAATTTATTGAGGATTTACTGTGCTAACGAGAGAACCGTTATCTCTGGGTAGGGAACGCGTTGATCCGAATGTTGAAACAAGATGTTCATCAATGTTTCGATTAAACTGCTTTCAGGACTCTTTTTCCGTTTTCTGATGATTTACCGCATATATTTTCGGTTGTCTGCGTAGAGTGAAATGATATTGAAATAGTGTGTTTTCTCATATTAGTGTTTCATCAAATCCGATACTCAATTTTCAAAATCAAACAAATCAAAGTTGCTCTACGTCCTACAAGAGAAAATACCAAACTTTGACCACGACCTAGCCGCCAGTTATAACCATAACCGTTGCCTTATACATATAAATAAAGTCATGGATCACAACAAAAAACTGTTTTACTAGCCAATAGTAAAAAAAGTTTTAGTGGTGCAGCCAGGAAACGACTGAGTCGCCTCCTCAATCCATAACCTCATGAAACCGCCTTGCACCAAATTCTTGAGCGGCGTACGCGGAATCTGTCTCAGGTGGAGGAACAAACCCCAATGAGCAGGTTTGCAAACGTTTGCGAAAAAGCCCTGCACGGTTGAATCTAAGGCATCGTCAGGTGTAGCTGAAGTGCAAAAACACTCATATGGGAAGATTGTCGCGGGTGTCAAGGTGGGAATCTTGCACCTTAATTATCCAACTACCTCATTAACGATGAAACAGCAGAGCACATATTTTGTGCCTGCCCCGCTGGGGACTGAATCAGGTTTTTAGAGTTCGGCACAGCCGTACTCTTACCATCTGACCTGAATGACTACTCACCATATAAACTAATTGGGTTCGTTAAGAAGCTGTGTTCATTTGGTCGAGTGTGAATTGGTGTGAGCCACAATAAACCCCTACGGGTTGCGGTGGAGGGTCGAACAGACCCTCACCTCACCTGGACGTGACCTCACCTAACCTACTACCCAACCATTATCAGATCGCCCAAGGACGTAACATAATCTGATATTCGCCGGTGTTTGCAGAATTGTCTGTTACTGTGGCTCAGTTTATATCGGAACTACCAAACGCAGCATCAACACCAGGATACATGAGCACAAGTGTGTATACTGCCTCAGTAACCGAAGAAATCCGCAATTACAGATCATGTCATGTCCAATCCAACACGTCGCAACGAACGACTCCATCGGAGTCGTTCGTGGCGACGTGGAGGAGAATATAACTCGACATCACATCAGCAGCATAATCATCAACAACTTGGAGTCACAACTAGGAGTAAGCATTCGCATGGATACTTCACCTTTACAAAAACGCAACACGTGTTTCGCCATACAATGGCTTCTTCGGGCGTATCTTTACTAACTATATTCTACATATTCAATGCTTTATTCACCTAATTTCACAATTTGAAGTACCTACATTTCAAATATCTGAGTTTTACCTGTGTTCGTGATGAATTAAATTACCTGATCTTATCACCCAGTTTCCATATTTCAAAAAAAATTAAGTAACTGGAAGTTATTCAATCGTAATTGATCATCCAGAAAATTACCCAAATTCTTGAATCTATTTATTTCTAAAAATCCTAGGAGTTTCAAACTTTTCTCTTCTAAATGTAACACGTCGTATTCATGATTGAACTCATGTCCTCCTGCTAAAAGGCGGTTTGCAAATGTGGAGTTGGTTTTTCTATTTACTTCTATCTATCATCTTATATACTCCTGTAAGATACGTCTACGTATACTTTATTCAGGAAACGGGCAAGTAGCACTTGTACTAACTTAGTTGAACTTCGCCTTTTGTTATATCAGCAAGTAGCTCTGTGATTTATCTAAATGTGTATATAACTACAGCAGGGAAACAATAAAGACGATTATTATTATTTAATTTTTTTTCACCGTAGTGTGCGCTGGTCAGGCCCTTTCCCCCAAGCCCCGATACATTCGGGAAGGCGCGCCAGCATTATCAACCAATAACCACTCCCCACAACGTGGGGTAAGTGGTCATTGGGTCCGAGAATCATGTGCCCTGAGCAGGCGCAGTGAGCCAAAAATGACAGCCTTCTGCATCCGTGCTTTAGTGCGGCAAGCCGGTATGAGAGTAGAGAGGGCATCATTCCACCAAGGACTCCAATAATCAGAACAACCATTTTGACAGAGTGATCTGGATAGAGTCTGCGGAGTTCGAAGAGAAAATCTCGATATTTTATCCGTTTTTCTTTCTCTTTTCTGAAGATATTCGTCTCGTCAGGAGCTGAAAACTTCACGACAAATATCGTTTTGGTCTGGTGGTCGAGAAGGACTACATCAGACTTATTAGCTTGTATGAGCCTGAGGGTTGGGAACGAATAGTTCCAATAAATTCGGCACTTCTCGTTCACCACAACGGATTCAATATCCCCCGGAGCGTAGGGCAACACCGGTGTCTCCTCAATACCGTAAGAGTGCCGTAGATGGTAAAATAGCACTCTTAGGGCCGCCTTATGTCGATGATTATAGGCCGAGACCGCATATGCTAGACATGCTGATAGCAAGTGCATTATGTTCTCGGGCGCCTCGCGGCAGGCCCTGCACCTTGTGTCAGGAACCTCTATACCCATCACGTGACTGCGGTAGACTAAGGTGTTGAAGACATCATCCTGGCAAGCCATGATGAACCCCTCAGTTTCTGACTTCAGCCCATTCGACCTGAGAAAAGCGAAAGTCAGGCGCTTTGATAAGCCAGGGTATCTAATGTTATTGAAGAAGACTCCATGCATTGGCTTGTCTTAATGTTTCCGCAGAAGTAAGGCGATCCCTGCGGCTTCTATCTGAGCTTTTTGCTGAACAGCAACTAGGTGACAGAGTTGTGGTGATCTCGTTCAGTGTCGAAAACTATACCGAGTTCATCAGCTGCTCGGGCAGCTGCCCTAGAGAGAAATGCTCCAATTTCTGCTCTCTCATGGTCACGGACCATGCAGAGAAGGAGTTCCGAACTCCTGACGACTTTACAGGCTGTATCCAGCACCATTCTGTCATGTAGACACTCCAAACTCAAAAGTCCACGGCCTCCCTGTTGTTGGGGAAGTACAACCGTGGAACGGACGATTTGGGATGCAAACTCCTATAGAGATGCATCATTTTTATTATTATTATTATTTTTTGTTCATCGTAGTGTGCGCTGGTCAGGCCCTATCCCCCGATATTTTATCATTATTAGTATAAGTATTGGTAGGGTAACCCAAATATGACAATGTCCTATAACTGACGTTATCGCATCTTGAATTTGAATAGACTTAGTCCATGGCTTGCCAGTGAATACTCAGGGTGATATTGAATTGTTTAGTTTTATTTGTTGAAGGTGTGGTGATTCAATTTTGGATAATGACTTATCAAACAACTGATATTTAATAAATTGATGGACGTAGCTGTTCTATACCACTTTGTATTTGTAAGTATCGTTGCTGCAGTTTCGTCCTATAAGAACATTTCAAACGAATAAAATAAACTGAAAATAATTGATGAAATTTGCCCTTATATATCTAAATACCACTATAGGTAATAACACAGGTACTTAACTTAATTGAGTACCTGAATTTCGTTTACTGGTGACAATGTGAGTGAGCTAACTTGAAAACCGGTGAGTAAACTAGATGGATTTGATCATTTAGCAGATTACATCCGCAATGCCTATGCTTATGTATTTCCAACGATTCGAAATAATTGAGTTTCTGTTGCTTGCATACTGCAAAATTTCCTTATCGTTTAGATTCGGGAACCTGTGGTTGCATTCCAAGGAATGGTTTGAAAACGTTGAATCATTTCAATTAAGTTAAGTACCTCTGTTATTACCTACAGTGGTGTTTAGAGATATAAGGGCTAATATTATCAATTATTATCTGTTTAGTTTATTCGTTTGAAAATGTTCTTATAGGACTAAACTGCAGTAACGTTAGTTACAAAGTAATAAAAAAAATTACAGAATATAATTAAATTCGAAACCGCTGGCAGGAAAACAATTGTTATTTTAGGAAAAAATTGATCCTGTTACCCAACCAACTGTTCTTCAGAAAAAAATTTTATTCAAAGTTTTTGTCAATTGATATTTCGTTACATTTAGGATGACTTTGCTGATCAGAGTTGTATTGAGTTTTTCTCTGAAATTTCAATGTATTTTAGTCTCAATGATGTATGCATATTCAAAATATTATTTTAGCTCTCAATACCACTTATTTCGCTAAAACTTCGGTGGTTAAATGAGCAATGGAAATAGTAATGTACCTAGAATATCATCGGTGATTCATTGGTTCAATTTTAAATTCCATTTTTATTTCGGCAAAACATTTTCAACCCAATTATAGATATCCTTTATACATTACCGTAAAATCACTTTTGAGCTCTAACACAAAAGGCAGAGCATCGTCAGCAATTGTAACCGTTTGTAACTCACAAAGTACATGTAGACATTGCCCGAAGAGAATTTGTGATTCGACATTCTATTCGATATGTCCATTAATTACGATCGTTTTAGCGCTTCGTAGGAATGTTTCCGAGCCGATGTCGCCATTGAATCTCGATGTTTGATCTCGCTTGAGTTTCTCCGTCGTTTTATTACTCTTCAAATACCACTTGAGATTTTTTTTGGACAAGGAATGCATGTGAAAGTTGATGAAGTCGTTCAGTCACAGAGAGGGATACCTTCAGTTCGAATATATTGTCGTCGATGTGGAAGTTTGCTGGTTTTATTGCGATATCTGGAAAGTTGTTCTACACTGTGATATACTAAATTTTGAAACCTTTGAGAAAAGTGAGTAATAAACGTAGGTACCATATTTTTCCGATTTCAATCCTTTGCGACAAGCGACATGATAGAAGTACTTTGATTTTTTGGTTCTTGAATGTTGTGGCATAAATTTCACTTATATGTACACACAGCGAACGGCAGCTCTTCGTCTGGCGGCATTGGGCATGGGTTCAAGTCTGAACTAAATATCGTTTGATAGCATAAAAAAAATGTTAGGCGCCACTAGAATTTGATTTTACGAAACCCAGAAAACAAAATATTGAGAATAACAGAGCCTATGAAATGAAAGTCAAAATCCACAACAATAATTTATTACTACAATAATTTTTGTTTATGGCATAGAATGGTGATAAGATACAACGAGTTATATATAAAATCTGGGACACTACCCAAGATAATAATGAACGAATATGTTTTGTCCATTACATGAATGATGAATAAAAATAATAGGATTTTTTACCTTTCAAAGAGCTTCAGAATCAGCTCTGCCTTAGATGGTATATTGGTGGTGGTGAACGTGTATGGTGGATGTGCCAAAAGGGTGCCTGGTGGATTTACTTCCAGCTGAAGTAAAGACTAGATTCAAACGTATCAGCTAATATTGGTGGAATCAAATCTGACTTGCAATGGAACCTGCATTCTTAACACTTCAATAGAGCTATACATCGGATCTGGGATACATCTATGGAGTTTGGGATACTGCTATGGTTGAAAGTACTGATACGGTTCAATTACATTAGGAAGCTGTTGAACAGGACCTCGTGGTACCTGTGCTGGACTTCTTGAAATCAGACTCGAAAAAGGAAACTCCAGGAATGGATTATTTCTTCTCAAATTATAGTGAGTAAAGATCATCAAGCCCCAACGGAAAAACCCTGTGAAATAAGTTTAGTTACAACCAATTTCAACATTCAAAAAAAGGCAAAATGGCGAAGGGAAGCTTGCAAGATTTAAATACTGAAATTACATACCTATCGGGTTCAGAGGATAAACTTGCTCTCAACAGAAACAAACTAAACACTAAAATCACAATCTGTGTGAGAATATCCTCATCGCAAAAGGAAAATTTCACAAAGAAAACCAGTGCTTATGACTCGACCCTCTGAAGTCACGCAGGCCATCCAAAAAAGGACCTTCTGTTTTCATTTGAAAAAACTTGTTAAAAATCAACCTACAGGGCAGTCTGACTGGCATACATTCTGAGTCTGTTTTTCACGTCGAAACGATGACGTCAGACAAAGTAACTTGACCTTTATTATTTTCGGACAGGTTAGGATTTTGAACTGGAAATAATAAAATTTATATATACTCATATATATGGATGTTTATAAATGACGTAAACTGCAATGCCAAGAAAATCTACCTAATATCAAAAGGACTACCAGAAGAAAAGAGTAGTTGTTTCGACCCGCCAGATGGCATGTCTAGAGATTCACGTTTCGTAGTGTTGAATAAACAACGAACGCACCGAGTGTGGAAGGATGATGAGAACAGCACACATTAACCGATCTGCTATCGGAACATGAAAGAAAATATCCTTCAGCTGATTGAAAGTTAGAGGTCGACATCCGATTGTTTATTTTCTGATGACAGATGAAAATACTCAAGTTCACATAAATTCAACGGTGAAAATATATACAGATATATCAATGCATGATGACTAAAGTGATTATACTCTTCAGTAACAGGTGAGTAAATGTAACATTATATAGTACAATTTTATAATAGAACTACTTATACACATCACGTAAAGTTGTCTCTTTCGATTTACAGGAATCCTACTAGTAGTGTAATCTGCAGAAGACAGCATTTATGAAAGTTTTGTGTGCTCTACATGATAGAGTACAATTATATGACATCTTGAAGGTAGGTAAGAAACATAATGAAAATTCTACAACACCACTAATTCCTTTTTTTCCTTTTCAGAGATTGGTGAGGCATTATTACGGTCCACATGTGAAAAACATGAACACCCGGTTATCTATATGATGTGAATTTATCCTTTGAATAAAAAAAATATTAGTATAACTCGCTTTAGTTCATGATTAGGTACTATAAGTTAAATGAGGTTCAAGTTGACCAAGTGAAACATAAGCTACACCTTGAAAGAAATAGCATTTGATAAGGATGGAATAATGCATGGTAAAAGAAAATGCTATAATGTAACTTTCAATTAATATTTTAGATTATATCATCAATTAACAGTGTAATATGGCCTATAAGATATATCGTTACAACTATTTGAGATTCTAAAATAATATTCAGGTGGTTCAGCATACTTGAGTTTCACCAGACGCACACTGAAATTTTCAGTGTGCGTATCAAGTGGAAATTCCCAATACCTTCGATTTTTCTAGACTCGATAGTTCTTAGCAATATGGAATGCACACATTCATATCTGTATTGGTAAATTGGCAATCGATAAGTTGCTCGCGATTTGAGAGATAACATTTCTTCTAGACATCGAATTATTTAAGAAGCAGTTAAATTACGCCCAGCGTTGAATGATACAAAAATAAAAGGATATGCAGATGAAAATCTAAAAGATAATGTGGTGGAAATTGTGTCAGGAGTTTGTAGAAAAATAGCATGAATTCGGAATAAAACAAAAACGTATTGACAAAATTGTCCATTCACAGGGTGTTTTCTGATTGCAAGGCCATATGCAGGAGCTAATTCACTGAATGAAGGTCACACACGCATAAGTGCGAAAATTCATTGTTTCCTAGATACAGGATGTTCAACGTTTCTAAAAAAATCCTCATTCGTATCGATGTTGTGAATATCAATTGCTACAACGTTAACTATAACTTGACAAATGGCAAACATCGCAAACAATTAGTTGTTGCATTTCAATACGTAGTTGTTTTTATGACCTTTTCGTTTTTATTTTTCTTGAAAACATAACCTAGCTACGAAAACAAATCAGACGATGAAAAATTCAATGTTTCATTTAACACAAAATTAATGGTTCGATAAACGTCAGTGGCCTACATTTTTTTTGGTCAAACTGCGTCGTCACTAGACGGCTAATATAATTATCTAATCAGGTATAACTGAACCGTTCTACACAGATTTCACCAAAATCGGATAGAGGATATTTACAAAATTGAGACGAAGAATAAATTTTTTACGAAATTCTGACACCCTGCATTTTGGAAATGATGCATTTCCAAATCTGTTTTTATGAACTTTTTTCATAAAACGAAACCATCTCCTGAATACCCTCTCACAATTTTTCACAGAAATAAGAAACACTTGTATATGAGCCTAGTGTTATTAAACGAGTAGATTTTATTGTTTTTGTATTCGTCTATTTTTCTTGAACTAAAGCATAAACGCATGCAACGTTAAGAAGTCAATTATAAGGCGGCGGTTACATTGGATACGAATTCGTACGAAAATGTAGTCGTACGAATTCGTAAGGAAACGTCGGAAGTAAACAAATGCGTTCATTGACATGGTTGTGGTTATATTATATACGACCATTTGTCACGAATTCGTAAGAATAATTTTTGTTTTAACACTACATAACTGTCTTATTTTCCAAATTGTGTTCAAGGAGTGTTGAAATATTTCATAAATTTGTTCCTAATGTCATAGGCAGTACGAGTAGCTCTGTAAAAATTTGTGTTCCAACGGTTCGATCACGTGTTTGTTGAGGGGCATTATTTTGAATGACATCTGAGCTTCCCTCCAGATCAATAATTATATTATGCAAAGATTTTCCTCTTTTTTATTTCAGTAACAAATATTTCACTAATGGTGATGATTCAAACTGATAAAACTTTGATAGCGAATCCATAATCACTACTGTTTTCGTATGAACTGATATCATCCAATGTAACCACACACGCCTATTAAATTCGTAATAATTGATTCCTACGAATTCGTAAGACTAAATTTTCGTACGAATTCGTATCCAATGTAACCGCCGCCTAAGTCGGATGTTGAACAACTATCCAGTTGTCAATTGTTGCTTGGAATAACAGTCTTCTTTCACTTAGTCAACGCACTCCTGTCACTTGTTCGCTGTCGCTTGTTTCTTGTCAACACCGAACTGATCTGTTTGACTTTCGAAACGATCTGTAAAATATATTCAAACACTCCGCTCGTGTAAATTTTCATAATTCTTCTCGTTCCTGAAAAACCATATTGACGATTCGTCTCTGCGTTTCGTTATCTATGTAAGTCCCAAGTAGTTTTGATTTCTATTGTATCGTCTGAGAAAGTATAAATAATTCAAAGGAAGTTGTATTATTCAATATAATTGGGTGTGGGTGGGGAGAAATGGATTTAATGTAATTTCAAATGATGGTTTCTTGTCTACAGACTTGAGAACTTTTTCAACCTTAATAGCTACAGGAGTTTGAAAAAAATTTATATGTAATCTAATACTCATCGGAAAATGAGATTAGTAAACAAAATCTATTAGTATCAGAGCAGTGCGGATATCTTCAGTATCTGATATTCACGAAGCATTTTTCTGTAAATAAGATTGCAGCACGATATTCTATATATCGTGCGATATTCTATATCGCATATTGCTTTAGGATTTTCGTTTAAAGGTTTTTGAGCTGAATTTCATTTAAATTACTCTTTTTTAAATTTTTCAAATATCCATATTTACGACCTTAAACTGGTTCAGGTACCCTAATTAAAAAAGTTTAGGACTTAGCTAGGTAAATGATACCTCAAACGAAAGAACAATAACTAAGCATGTTTTTAAAGGTGTCTGAACACCTGTATGTATTTTATTTATTTTTTTAATTGGCATCAATGGTCAGATTTTTTATTTTCTTTTTTTTTTTTGTAAAGTTTAAATGCAATGTACATAACTTTTTTGGACACAATGGTGCTTCAAACTACTTTAGTACGATTGGGGACACATAAGACTACTAAAATAAATTTAAAAAACCCGGATATTTCTGTTAAGATTGGAAGTTATTAGCATTTAATTGACCAATTTTGGGTTTTTGTACTAAAAATCGTAAAAGTTTCCTTAAAAATCAAAAACGCGCTAGAAAATAAAAATGTTTGTATGAATATGTTCTACATGGGCTAGTGTATCACCCCTTTAACGGTTTGCACCCAGCTACCAAACACCCTGTATATCTGAACTCAAGGCTCCAATTTTAGCGCAACACTTTTTTTGATTGCCATAAATGAATTATTGCAAACATGCCATTACACAATTGGAGCAATGCTCTACGCTTCTCAACAGAGAAGTTCCCACATGTTACATCTGTGGAACCATGAAACATGTTTTGGTGGAGTGCCATCATGAGAATGTGAAATAATGAAGCAGAATACCTAAAAATATAACTGAACCGAAATTCAAATGATAAAATATTCAAATTTCCCTTTGAATAAAACAAACACTTCAACTAAAACTTCAACTATTATTCGAATGTCTATCGCCTTACAAGATCGCTTCGCGAATCCGCACTGTAACTTTCACTGGACTGTCTCGATGAGCGAGTGGATGGCGCTTATATTTGGCAATCGAAGGCGCTGGAACATTCCTCGGAATTCCATCGAAGTCGGTGGAATATTTGCCGGAATTCCATAGAAGCCGGTGCGAAGACTGGAATAATCAAGGCTGCACGCGGCCTTGACTGCGTCACAGTTGGTTTATGGCTACCAGTGGCGTCCGGCATAATTTTCTTCAGGGCATGAGTTACAACAGTATTGTTTTGTAGGTATATAAACTTCAATTGATGAATTGGACTCTTCAGTGGTTTATATTTAAGTGAACTTAGCAGCACATTCCCTATCAATTTAAAGTTTTTACTTATTCAGATTGTGAAAGTTTACATGCCAAAAAAACAGAAGAAAACATCGCTTTCCTATATGGATTATGAGTTACATTCTATGTCTTATGGTACTCATTGTAATCAATGTAATCTAAAAACCATGTTGTGTGAATTATTGTATAGCTAATAACCCTTGGTGATGGAAACTCAATCGGATTGCAGAAAAATTAGATAGTTTTTCAATATATGATGGAATTGGCCGATACTTGATGAAAATCCATAAGTAATGTATTAAAAACACTTTTTTGTGAGATTTTCACTAAACGATTTTACAAAAACGCAACACGTATTTCACCATATAATGGCTTCTTCGGGCGTGTTTTTACACTTTTTTCGGTCAAAAACATTCTATATTATTATTAGAAGTTTCTTCATAATGACACCATGAAATTCTTCGAAGATGTTTGCTTTTTTGTGGTCACTCGGTTTTTTCCAACATTCGTCTCAGATTGAAATTTCCTTATTTGTGTAACCCCCTAAACAGAATATTTTTCGTACAGTACGTGAAACATCTCATTCCATCTATAAACCGACTATTCGAAATATTCAGCGGACACAATTTCCGTTTTCGAAAAGGGACGCCCTTTGGCTACTGAAACATAGAACGAGCTCTCCAGATATAATAACCATACTCGAGTTAAATACTAATGATGTGCAGATTGCCCGCAGTCAGCTCATATTAGAAGGGTAATTAACATCCAGAAGGATCTAACGAACGGATATGAGGGGAAACATTTCCTGTAATACTGTCCATGTCCCTTGATTCCCCATACGCTCTGGGTTATGGCAAAAAGGAACTTTTTTTGGCCATGTGGCATAAGGGTACCTATTGATTAACCGACACCCTTATATTAACGTGCCGAAGCTACTGAACCTAGAATTTCGAAATATGCAGGTAGGTTCTTTGTATAGCGTAAATAAGCATCAAGAAAGTGAATCATGAATTTTGACGCCCAAGGTGAAAAAATAGGGGTTCAAAGATTTTATTGAATTTCGTCAGTTTTGAAGTTAAAAACCTGAAGTTTTGGATTAATAAAAGATATTGACTATTTGTTAAAAATGGTCTGTCACACTAGGAACAGCTAGTAATTTATATTTCTGTATACGTATTTATATATCTGTATACGACAATTTACTGATTCAGCGATACAAAGTATACAAAACTAAAATTTGACTTTCTCAATTTGAGGATCCCCGTTCGATAAATTCAGTACTGAACATTGTGCATTCACCGAAAATTAAATTGAATAATTTTTGGTGGCAGAATATAAGGATTCATAAATAATCCCAGATATTTCAGTTTTCGTCACGATAATTTGAAATGACGTTTTCAAAAGTAGTATCAGTCATTTTAATAGTTTTTTTTACAATAACCTTTCAGGATTTTCGATCGAAGTGAGACAGACCGGCCGCTTGAATTTATTTTTTGCGCTATAACTCCTAAAATATCAATTTGAACTGAATGTGGTGTAAAGGACTCAAGGAAACTAACGTACTTGTTTGATAAGGATCAATAACGTATTCTCCTAAATATTTTTCCAATTACCACATTATATGTCACCATTATTTCAAATATGAAAATGGTTATAGTGAGTTATCCTTAAAAGTAAGACATATGCCATCGCGAACTTTTTTGTAGACCTTTGAAAGATATATAAAGTGAGTTGTTTCTTGTCTCAGTAGTATTAGGCAACTTGTTTGATGGAAGTTCGCAAGAATAGCTCCACTGTCTCGACTTCTCCTGTACGTCATTTTTGGAAAAGAAAGTTTTTGCCCTTCTACTTCTCCATCGTGATACAAAAAATGTGGAAATCTTCGAAACGAAAGAAGCAATCAATTTCAAGGATGTATAGATCATGCAAAGAAGTAACTTTCAGACTCGAACTGAAAAAAAATTCCCTATCGAAAATCTAGTTTCATACAAATATTGAATTGTAGGAAAGAAAAATACTTTCGAAACAAATACTTGTAAAGCAACGCTGAATTTTACGAAAAACACTCTTCTTTATTTCGTTTGTATTCCAAACATTCGTAATGGAATCGAATCAGACATCATTCACGAGATTCCTACACAATATCATTAATGAAAGAAGTAAAATCACGTGGAACACTGCTAGAAATCCCATCCACAAACGGTGCATGGGATGGTAGAAGAACTAGGCGACAGCTAACATGCCGTTTTTGATGCTTTAAAACGCATTGAAAACACCAAAAAGCTCGAAAAGTGATTACCTCAAGATTTGAACGATCGAAAAACATTTTATTTTTTCACGTTTCGACGTCTGCCCACTTTGCTTTTGCGCAACCAAAAAGATACTTTTTTGAATCGAATCGTCACGTGTGATGGCAAGTGGATCCTCTACGATAACAGATGTTCAGGACAGTGATTGGACACCAATGACCCACTTAGATACTTTCCAAAGGCGAAAACCCACCAGAAAAAACCATGGTCATTTCATAGTGGTCAGCGGCTGGTGTGATTCACTATAACTATCCGCAACCAAGCCTTACTATCACAGCAGGTGTGAGGAAATCGACGAAATATACCGAAATGCGTCAACAACAGCCGACATTGATCTGGAGTAGTCCGATCCTGCTTCAGGACAATGCCCGTCCACACTTTTCACGATTTCCGAAAACTAAACGAATTGAGCGTCGAAGTTCTGCCTCACCCTCCATACTCTCCAGACCTCTTGCCAACCGACACCATTTTTTCATACACTTCGATAACTTCCTCACTGGTAGAACCTTCGCCAATCGGGACCAGGCAAAAACGGCCTTCGTCGATTCATCGAATCCTGAGCACGGAATTTTCATGCTGAAGAAATAATTCTACTTGTGTTACGTTGGCCATTTATTTTATTTATTTCAATTGAACTGAATGATTATCCACTGGGATTATAGTTTGAAATTTAAAGTAAAAACGGACAAAAGTTTTGAAACCTAATTGTTTTTCCTTTTTGTCTACAAATAACTGTCACATAAAGAATACCTGGATATCAAAATAAAATCGTTGTGAAATATTTTGCAATATCTAATTAAAATATCAAACTTATCCAAATGTTCGCAAAATAGATTCATTAAACGTTCAAATATCTGCTCTCTCTTCCAGTTATTCCGCAAACATTGAAATTAATAGCTCTATTGCAGATATTAGATGGAAACTATTAGTTTCGGGGAACATTCACTGTGGCGGAGATCAAAAGGAGTATACCTGTTTGTTAGTTCTGACTGCGTAAATACCTTTTAGCTCTTGATGGGTTATGTTGGAGCGGAAATTCAAATTGACAAGTTCATAGTGGTTCATATATGGCTCGTAGTCGGTTCCTCAGTTACCTAATGATGATATATTCTGAGTTGTGCAAAGTAATTAAGTATACTTTTATTTCAAGTAATTTAAAAACAATAAAATTCTGATATTATTTTTTATTAACCTTTCACCGATCCATGGATATTTTTACCTAACCTAATCTAACTAATGATTGCCTATTTTATTTTTGAATGATAATACAGTGCGAACGTGAATAACTTAACTGTCGAACAGGGCAAGATATCAGAGTGGACAAAATGTTTGTGAACGGAAGTTGAGAGGAAGGTATGAGTTAGTGAAGATAGAAAGAGAGAGAGCGAGCAGGAGATATCAATGTTGATTTCGCGTCCAAAGATGGACAACTATTGGTAAACTTTCGATACGATAAATTAGAACTACAAATGAATAGTAACCAAAATAAGCCTACCACAAGACATGGAACAGCAATCGATGCAGTTTTCTCTAGATATCTTTCTAATTTTCATTCGAAAACATATATGTATTTTATTTCTCATACCATAAGCCTATTGTCTCTGTCTCACAATCAACAACAGTAATTACTGATATATCCGATTATGAAAATAATAAATAAAAAAAATATATTCAAAAATGTTAATTCATCAATAATAATCCATAATACATTCAAATATTAGTAGAAAATTATTATATGTTCATGTATATACATATAGATGGAACTAAAGAAGTTTTACTTCAGTCGTGTGGTCTAAAGCACACTCGTTTTTGTTTTTCAAGTCGAAAGGGAGTCTTGTGACATTTGTGATACGTATGAGAGGTATTCAACTTTCTATATAACGACCTTCACCTTTTCGATTTTGATAACGGGTTGCGGAGTTATTAATATTTGAATTTGGGAATATGAGTAGGAGATTTGAGCCGGTTCTAAGCCTCCCCCCACCACTATGACGTATTAATTGCTTTTTTATTGGTTGTTGTTTGGTGAAGTCACTGTGATGTGACCTTGAAGGGTGTGGTGTATGGATTGTTCAGAAATTTTTTCCCGGTTCTAATCCTCCCCCCACCAATATGACGTGTTATTTGCTTTTTTTTGTTGTGCAGTGAAGTCAAGGCGTTGTGACCTTGAAGTGTCTGGTGCATGGATCGTTCAGATTTTTTTTTCATATGAGATTTTGTGTGTGTATGTGTGTGTGTGTGTGTGTGTTAGAGAATGCACGGTACAGGGTTTCATCATGTGCTTGTTTGTCTATGTACAAACATACGTCTGCATACTTCGAAGATCCTCCAAGTAATGAATGCTCCATCGGTGTGAGGGCACCAAGTTAGTAGTGGAGTGACGTCACAGCAATAACCGTTCAACGGCTAGAGAGCGACATGTTCACTCCACGACGTGTGGCAGAGTAATGCGTATTCATCGGTCTGCTCTCACCTCCCTCGATGTAGTGAAGGATGTGACGTAACGCCCCAGACTCGCCATCAATGGTGACACGCAGGCGGGCGAGGACTGTGCTAACGTCTGTCCTCTCCGAGAGCGCAACGACAATTGCTTGTTCGGCTATCGCTCTCGAAGCAGTGAATGATGTGACGTAACGCATCACCCTACCCTCGCTATTGATGGTGACACGCAGGCGGGCGAGGACTGTGCAAACGTCTGCCCTCTCCGAGAGCGCAACGATCACTGCTTGCTCGTGCCGGCAACTGTTATCGCATCAAATTGGGAGATGGGCTTGGCTGTGACGTCAGGCATCTCTAGTGGATAGCAACTAGCAATGTGAACCTTTCACGGTTTCATGGTGGGGGTGACTCGCACTGTTTAATATAAAAGAAATGCTTGGCACACTATGAAATCAGTAGACGAATATATCTGCAGCAGTTAGCAATTGGTAGAGTGTTATTCAGTTCGTAATAGAAGGAAGACGGTGAGTGTATTTGTCTGTTGGAAATTGTTTATATTTTCATATATATTATCATCATGTCCGTTTCAAAAGTAGACTTGAATAAAATTAATAATTTGATTGTACAGGAGGTTGAAATACTAGAGCAAAAGGCCTTATCATCATTGCCAATTGATGAAGTGTACATAATTAAAAATATGTCAACTTATTCTACACGATTTGGTAAATCAATTTTATTAACTTTGCAAGATGTGAGCAATGATAAATTATTTAAAACATGGCTACCAAAACGTATTTCGTTGCAATTCAGTGATGACGATATATCTTGTATCAACTCATCAGGTGGTAAATATACGATGGTGTATTTAGGACAGAGCCAACAAAGTTTTGCTGGCATGAAAACGCGATCTCTAGTTAAATTCAATATGATTGAATAATAATTGTAATAATTTATAGCGAATTTCTTTAGGTCATAGCTTACAAAGTTTTTTGGTGTGAAAACGCTAACTCTAGTCAAATTCAATATGATTGAATAATAATAGTAATTATAATGAATTTCTTATTGCTTCATTAATATTCATATATTAGATGATAATTATATGGAAATATAAACATTACTAACTTAGTTGAATACACCCACTTTGTAACTACAAGTAAAATGGGAATGTGAGTATTATATCACTGAAAAATTGGAGGTTGCTTATTGTTTTTTTTTATTCGATTTCAGTTCCACCATTTAAAGATGTGGATGCAGTACGCAAGTCAAGATTGGGTCGATGTTGTAGATCTCAAATCATCGGTTCAACATTTGTCGTCTAAATTGAAGGTGTTGGGTGATGGAGCCGAACATGCAAGCAATTATGATATGAGTGTATGCTATGATGAAAAACAAATCGAATTATGCCTTCGTGATGCTGAGAACTATTGGAGTGGTGCAGAAGTTTGTAACAAATTTTTGGATAATGAATTGGAATTGTGGCAACTTTGTGAGGTTATGATTGAACTGAACCTAAGAAGATTCCTGTATAGCCTCCAACCATACTTGCCAGAATGGATTATTCATCACTTTGAATTGAATGATGAAAATCGAGAGGAAATTGAAGATGGTCGCGAAAATGATGATTATGAGGAAGAAGTTATATTTTAGATAGTCTGTATGTTCCTGTAAATCATAAATGATGTCAAATAAAAAACTTTGTATTATTTTCATGTTTTATTTATTTAAATCTCATGAAATACAATAGAAAATGATTACAAAACAATAAATATGATATAAAATACAATACGTGATATAAGTCAGTTACAAATAAAAAAAAGATCATAAAACAGTATATGATAGAGTGAAAAAAAGTGTCAATATCTGCTATGAACTGAACCATCCAATGCATTGTATGTTAAAACTGTATCATGCAAAATTAATGCATATACTTTAGTGTTGTCTGGAAACTTGGTCTTCCTCGTCTCAAACTCAATCTTTATATCAATAGTTGCTGATTTTGTTGCATTCGGTTGATGGGAACAATCGATGACGAATAGTGGATTCTCTCTAAATTGCCCAATGTCCATCAGAGGTTCACTCATATCTTTATCATAATAACTTCGCTGGAAACTCTCAAAAGCATAATAAGCAGGAGCATCAAGTTTTTTATCGAAATTCAAATTCCAACGCTCATATGGATAAACTTCAGAATTCAAGTATACTCGAATACTATTGATATCAGCAGTTGTGAATTTTGTAATATCCTGTGTTCTATCTTCAGATGTGGTAGTACTTTGGAATGCGATGATGACAAAACGAGGAGTTTCCAATGCATTAGTTGTTTTGATGGCCCATATGTCTGAAGAAGTCCCACGTAATGATGGTAGTTCATAGAGGTCCCACATACGATATGCCAATTTGATTTTGGCATTCAGACCGCTTTTGTTTATTCTACTCAAAAGTTTGAGCTTGTGTTTATCATCTGGTACAATATGTCTTATTTTCCATTCGATTTTATTTATTTCCAAATCAGCATCAACCTCACCTATATACGAGTTTTTGAATGATCGAGCGATAATCAAAATCAATTCCTGTTTGGCATTCAAGATACTTTTGTTGTAATCTTCAGCAAAACCCATCAAATATTTCAGTGGTAGTTTTCCACTAAAAACATGACTGCTTGTATCCAAGATATCTTGCTTCAATTGTGAAAGTCCCCAACCAGATGTCAATAATGTGTTAGCATGAGATTGTCCAAATGATATCATGGTTTTCATTGTAGATGTTATCCCAGGTTTTCTAACAACAGCCACTTGTTCACCACCCATTTCATAACGAATTTCGTCAAAGAGAAATGCAATTGCATTATTCGAGAGATAGCATGTTTTCGCTACATCTTTGGGGGTGAATTTACCTTCTATGTAAATGAAGCTGTCGGCAATATCTAGTATAACATCTTGATTATTGATTGCAATTCTGATTTCATCCGAATTCCTGAATAGCGGTGATCCATAGGGCTTATATGTGTGCTCATGTAAACTTATGAGAGAATGATCGAGCACTGGTTCATTGAATATATTCAACTTTTCACTGTTTGTTTCGAGCACCATTGTTATTTTCTCACTTTCAATCCAATCGATTTCAAAAATTTAAGATCACTCACAGACAGAGCGTTATGTGCTAACTGTTTAGCATACACTTGTGGAATGAGCTTCTTTTTATGCACACTTTTCTTTTTATGCACACCTTTCTTTTTAATAGTACAACTCGTTTGGGATTGTTCAATGCGATTTTGTCTATTGTAAATGAAACCCATAACAACAGTTATTCGATTTTCTTCAATTCCAAAATAATGAAAATCTCTTCTTCACTTCCAAAATCGATAAGGTTATTTTTTTCATCCAAAATACGCACTGTAATGTTGTGAATCAATTGACGACCTTCTGGACTGACAGGCATATATATAATACTGTGTGGTTCTTTAGTAAGATTGTAGCCAGGTTCAACATCAATATCGAATGAGAAAAGAATGTGAGATTCTTCACCATTTATATATGAACCAGATATTATATTGCAATCTAAGCGGATAAGTCTCACAGTTGTAATGTTTATTGGTAATGATGATTCATGTATCTGATTTGGTGGAAATATTCCATGAGCGAACCCCATCATTTCTGCTATAGAATTTGGATGTGTCAGATCAATTTCATATTTGGATCGCATTTCACATTTGAATGTATTATTATTGGCGTGTAGATAGAAAATATCATCTGCAACGACATCATTTGGTTTTTTATCATGAAACAATCTGAACATATGTTTCTGTATGACGGCATTGATCTCTTCTATTTCGTAAGCACCACATGGAATTTCAATTGTCAACTTTTGGGATATCGATGAGTTGTCATTACTGATTCTAAAACTAACTAAGTTATTAGCTTCAGTTATATTATTGATTGTATTGCATCCATAGAATCCCAAAAGTCCTAATCCATAACGACTGTTCCTATCCAATTCAATTGGTGGAAAAAAATCCGCACTCAAGACACTTGTCCCGACAGCTTGTAGCTCGAACTTTCGTGACATGACTGATGAATATTTTGAAACACATTTCAATTTATTATTGTACACAGCAACAGCACATTTGAGACAATTTACACTTTTTGGAAGGTGTTGTATTGTAATAAGTATCATTTTTATTGATACCAATATTCACATCCTCTATATTACAAATACAACACATTGATTTTCGAGGTATAGGACCATCATTAACATCCGAATCTGAATTTTGATCGTGGTGGTGCTCATAACAATATCTATGTTTCATTATATCGATGTCATCTTGCAGATGCTTAGGCAACTTTTCCCAAACATATGCAATCTCATGTGCAACACATGCAAGTATCACTTCCTTAGGCATATTTGCAAGCATCACTTTATCCATTTTTTTCAAGGTACCATATTTTGAAAACATTCTAAGTGAAAACCCCATTCCCTTGATAGCCTCCCGATCCAGTTTTGGTGTTGAATCCATTTTTATTTGGAAAATTATTTAGAGAGAAACTGCAAGCACAAGTGACCACAGAGAACTGTATTAAATTTCTGTTGTCGATCATAGTTATATTTGATTTTTACATTCGAACATTTTCGAAAGAATCGAGTCAATTCCAATGGTGGGGTAGATCTCCAAAACTATCGAAATATGTGACTTCTTTCCCACATTTTTTATATGCCACCCAATGTGTTCCTGGTCCACTTATTCCATCTAAATTAACAATAGCTGTCTCGTTTTGTTTTGGACCTGAAGATGGTAATCTATCACGCATAAAAACACCACGAAAATGTGGAATTTTCATTTTTTGTGCATAATAACTGAGATCGAGATCAGTAAGAGGCCTCTGAGGTAGGGGTTCAATCAGTTTTTTGTTTTGTTTGTGGCTTTGTATGGTTTTAAATATAGTCCTAAACCTTTACGGTATGGTTTGAGATATATTCCACTTCCGTGTTTGCCTAATGCTACAGCCTCCATGGTTTTATTGTGACGATTGGCTTCCATTAAAGCCGCTCTGCTGGCTTTTGCCGAATTCACGGCCTTGGTAATACCAGCAGCGGCTCCCGCCAAACTTCCTAGTGCGGATAGTCCAGCAAAAATTGGTATCAATGGTAAAAGTCCACCGATCTTGGGAACAGGAATTATGCGTGGTGTGCGGATTTTCTTCTTTCCACCGGCAGCTTTAAGGTATTTACGTGCCGCCTGCAATGCCACAGTGATAGCTTTTTTGCTATTATTCGTCACAAATTGATTCCCACCAGCTTTCTTCAATACATTTCGCACTTTATGGACTATCCCAGCACCAAATGCAACTTTTTTAATATTATTTTTCTTCGATTGTTTCCTCTTACATTTTTTCTTATTGGTACTACAACCCATGCCCATATGTCTTTTCGCTTTCATAATGTTGGTGACAAGTAATGCAGCTGCTCTTTCCCCAATACTCGCGTCCTTTGATTTAACCCTATCCCAAGCGCTGTATTCAAGTTCTTTGTCGGCTAAATGTCTTGCTGCAAGATCAGATGGATGCTTAGAATATTGAATATCGTGTTTTTTGCATTCAATATCTAATTTATTGATTCCAGGATCGTTACGAGCTAAACGTTGTTTCAATTTTGTACCCGGTCCACAGTATTGATATCCTCCAGGTAGATGTAATTCGAAAGGAAGTTTGTTTATTAAATCATTAACAAAACCACAACCTCTTTTAATTTTACGATCACTTTCAATACGTCCGTATCGTTTGATGGTACACATTGAAATGAATAAGCTAATAACATTTATATAGTCTCCAACCACGGCACGATGCGCATTGTAAAACAGAAAGAAAAGTTTGCTGTAGATAATCTAGATGAGAAATTTGGGTGTGGATTGAATGGACAAAGAGTATTCAGACATGGTCCACTACTTCCATCATCAGTTCGAGGACTCATTATAGGACCTTCAAATTGTGGAAAGACGAATGCAATGATATCACTATTAACACATCCACAAGGATTGAGATTTAGAAATGTGTATCTCTATTCGAAGTCACTCAATCAACCTAAATATCAGTACTTGCGAAGTGTTTTGGAACCTATAAAAGGATTAGGTTTTTATACATTCAGCAATAATGCAGAAATAGTGGAACCCTCCGACGCTAAGCCTAATTCTGTTTTCATTTTCGATGATGTGATATGTGAAAAGCAAGATATTATTAGATCATATTTCTGTATGGGACGTCATAAGGATGTTGATTGTTTTTATCTAGCACAGACATATTCACGGGTACCCAAACAGTTAGTGCGTGACAATACCAATTTCATTATAATGTTCAAACAAGATGAGACGAATTTACATCACATTTATTCAGATCATGTTTCACCCGATGTAACATTCAAACAATTCCAATTGATGTGTGTTAAATGCTGGGAGGATCAATATGGATTTCTAGTAATTGATAAGGATAGAAAAATAGATGAAGGTAGATATCGCAAAGGATTCGATAGTTTTATATACCCATGATCTTGTTTTTGAAACTTATTCGATCACTGAATATTGTAGAGGTCACTTCATCAACGAATTGAGCTATAATTTAAAAAGGGCATTATGAATACAAAAAACGATTCTGAACATAAAAACAATGAAATGAATTTGAAACGTCAACTAGTAGAGACAACAGAAGCTGTCAGACAGAAATTCAACTCTATCAAGAATGATAATATTGAAAATCGTTCGACACTTGAAAGATTGTATGAGCCCATAATGAAACCATTGAATGTTTTATCATCAAACGCTACTTCTAAATCAGCAGTGTTATCACCAAATCGTGGATCTGTTCAATCTACTTCAAATTATCCCATGAGTACTCCAATAAGAAGAAAACAATCTTTTGATGGTGTATCATCTGTGAATAGTGACACGAGCACACTTCAAGACGATATGAGAACAACTCTATTCGAAACACCATCATCGTCCCACATCGATTCCTCGGATCCTGACATCTCACCTGTTATGAATGAAAGTGGTGAAGATGTTTTGATGAAACATTTGAATAATGTAAAATCTAGAAATCCAGCATATGATGGAACATTTGGCGTACGTATGGATCCAATTACACAAAAGCTGAAAATGGGAAGTCTAGTGGTACATTTCAAAGATGGAAACATTTCATTTTGGGATGCTAATAAAGTGAAAAAATATGAATGCGCAGGTAGTCCAGAATTATATGATATGATCTTTTTGAAGAATCCACAAGATGTTGATAATGAAGAAACTCGTCAAGTATATTCCAAAATATTGAAAATAACGAATGCTCCATATAAACAATATCATCTGAAGAATGGTTTTAAAAATACAAATTCTAAAAAATTTCGTGAAGTCATCAAACCACTATTAGACTCACGACAATATCCAATTAGGAGTAGAAGTAAAATTGGTGGAGCACTCAAACGAGTGAAAATGGAGAAAACATATAATTCTAAACCTGCGAATTATGTGTACTGGAATTCACCGAAAGAGTTAGTTGCTCGCCTACGACTATTGGTAGCATCAAAGTCAGCTGGACATACCGGACATGATAATGAAATAATTTCAATAATTGAAGAATTACGTGAAGAAGGTATAATATATTAATATATATCCACAAGTAATGATCACTGTCACATCATCATTCAATGCAGTAACATTATCACTTTTTTTCTCTTTAATCATATTGAAATAGAATGACTAATGAAGTAAGTGATATCAAACGACAAGTTGTTAATGAATTACACAGACCTGCAAGACGTAATTTTCGTAGAAGAATAACTACCATCAAAGGTTTTGCAGATCTATGGCAAATAGATCTAGCTGAACTACAACCTTATGCAAAAAGTAATGAAGGATACCGATATATACTTATAGTAATTGATTGTTACTCAAAATATCTATGGACTGTGCCAGTTAAAGATAAAACAGGTAGTACAATAACTAATGCAATGAAATATGTACTGAAGAAAGCCAAATTTTCCCCTAAACATATACAAAGCGATCAAGGGAAAGAATTTTTTAATAGAAGCTTCTCATCTCTCATGCGAGAATATAATATCAATCATTATTCAACATTCAGCACAAAGAAGGCAGCTATAGCAGAAAGAGTGATTCGTACAATAAAGGCATGGCTCTACAAGGAATTTTCGATGAGAGGTCACCACAAATGGCTTGATATTCTTCCAATTATAACTAGTAGATATAATAATAAAGTTCATCGTACAATAGGTATGGCACCCATCAATGTTGATTCAACAACAAAATTGAAATTCAAGGGTATCAATGGAATTGGAGGAAGACAAAGTAAACCCAAATTCCAATTGAATGATATTGTACGTATAAGTAAATACAAAAATATTTTTTTGAAAAGTCTTACACTGCGAATTTTACCACGGAGCTATTCAAGATTGTTAAAATTAATAAAACCATCCCAACGACTTATAATCTTGAAGATATGAATGAACAGCCGATTAGAGGATGTTTTTACGAAGAAGAGTTATTACGAACCGAGAATCCTGACGTATATCTGATTGAGAAGGTGTTGAAGAGAAGAAAAAATAAAGTATATGTAAAGTGGTTAGGTCTTCCTAGCGAACAAAATTCTTGGATTGATGAATCAAATATGGTTTAAATGTATCTAATAGTGACTTTTATGAATAAAGTAATATTAAAGTTCATTATTGTTTTCATTTCAATTATAAGTATGTGAATTGAAAAATATTGCAGCGGTAAACATTGCCCCAGCCATTCGCAATGTTCTGTGTATACCAAACCAAATTAATTGTATACTCCATTCCCGCTTATATTTTTCAACTCACGATATTGAAAACACATTATCATTCCCAAAACTAATCGCCGTCACTTTGAAATGCAGTATCCAACTCTTTTTGCCAATTATCTCTCACTGATAATGCCGTCTCATAAAGCTTAGTCGACTCCTCAAGCTCAGCCTGAGCTTGCATTCTCGAACGTTGATGGAATTGCTTATCTTTACCTATTTTTGAACGGAGTTCATCAGCATCTTTAGACATTCTAGCCAATTCAACCTTCGCTAATGCAATCTTGGCATCTAATGCTTCAAGAGTTTCATTATTAGCATTAATAGCTCGCTCACTCTTTTCAAGTTCAGCAATAGTCATCTGTGCCTTTACAAGACGGTATTTTGCTTTCCTTTTCATTTCCCCAAACCGATGGAGGGGACTGAAAGAAGATAGCGGTTCAGCTTTCAAATCACTCTTCATTTCTTTAGGAGTACCTTTTGGCTTCCTCTTCGATCTGTCACTTTTCGTTGCGGGTTTTTTCTGTCGCACAACACTTTTGGATTCTTTCTTTTCTTTAAAGTCAGTGACAATCGATGAAGATGCCTTAGTAACCTTCCTCTTGATTGTTCTAGATTTCTTATCAACACCAAGAGGAAGGGTAGATGAAGAGTGTTTGAGTGATGATAATTGCGAAACGATCGGATTTTCAATAATAATTTGCTCATTTGGTTCTGGCACATCTGCAAAGTTAACGAAGTCGTTAATATCAAAATCATTTATCGAATCTTGACTCGATAAATGTAATACTGGAATATTTTCAAAATCAGTCTGATCGATATCAACAAGTGGTGAACCATCTTCAGCAATCAATAGCGGCATAGAGCTCATGATTATTAAGGTCTGAGGAATGATATGTGATAGCAATAGAATGTGGATAGGAAAGGTGATGATGTTACTGAGACCTCACCATTTATAGAAGAAAATAAACTAGCGCATGCGCTCTTTCATCAACTGGCACATGCGCTCTCTCACTGAACTATTCACGCATGTAACAATCTTTGTCATTTAAGAGGAAAACTTTGTGTTGCATGCATGTATTTTTAAATGTTAGAAAATAATACAAATAAATTCAAATATATATATATATATATATATTTATTAATAATAGAGGACAATAACGATAATAAAAAATATAAAATGAAAAATGTTAATATGTCTCTGTGGATGTGGAACGTTCTTTGACTCTATTCCTCAATAGTTGTTGCTCGTGCGTCAAACACCAACATTGAAAAAAATGGATTCTCCTATTGGGGTAGAGTTGACCAACCTTCTCACACAGATCCCAAGTACTTCTACATGCATTGCATACATGATTCCAACAATTCATGGAATATGTATCACAACGCAAACAACGTTGCAGTGGAGTTGGAACGGCAGCACAGGTACCGCAAATATTTCTACAGATACCTATATTGTTAAATATTATAGGTTCGGAACACTTCAGACACTGTAACTGTTGTTGATGATAATCCGATTTTGTTCGCTTCGGTGGATGAGAAGGAGGCGATAGTTGAATCCGCAACACGCAATCACTACACATACCAGTACATGGATTGATTGAATCCTTAGGTCTACTTATTTGACAAAAGTAGCACACAATAGCCCCTGCAATCATCATTGGGTAGACACACACTTTTGGTTTTTCATTCCACTCTTTTGGAAACGGCATTTTACTAATTCGATTAGAAATATTAAGAGATGACTTACAGAAACTCTGAATGCTCTCTCCTACACCTACGATCTCTATTTATACAAATCAACATCATGTGAAAGTATAGTGGGATAACTTCTCCTACTATTCCACTCTAAACGAGTCAAGTGGGAGTCGCATCACCTCCTATATAAGTCGACTTGCAAACCTAGAGTTCATTCATTCACTCTCTACAACTGTGAGCAAACAACAACAAGATGAATTCTGCAAAAATAAATGCTGCATTAAATAGAATATCTGCTGTTGATGAAAACAATTGGATAGACGAATCAGATGATGAGGATGTCAATGTTCCGCTAGAGGAAGTGATAGTTGAAGCAGAAGATGTTGGAGTCGATGAAGATGAGATAGACGAAGTTGAAAACGAGGCCAACCAAAGCGACGAAGATGATGACGTGATGGAGTTTGAGAGGGTCATGGATGAAGAAGGAGATGATGAAGGGATAGAAGCTGACACAACTGAAGGCGATGGTGCTTTGAGGATCGGTATGCGAACGCTCAATGTCAGTGAGACACTGGAAGATCCCTTGGATTTGTATTGTGCAATGGATGCATACGTATTGATCAGCACAATAGATGGAGAGAACAAAAAACTATGTTGGTGCTGCTTTCGGTTTTATTCGCATAGAAACAATAATGGAGGGTGGTATGCTACGCGCGGCCCCGCCGCCCCCCACCCCCACCCGCGCGCTTCGCGCGCCGTGAAACCTAACCTAACCTAACACCTATGACCCTAACCTACAGTATGTATTAATCTAATCTAACCTAACGCGGGAGTAAATTCACCATGTTGGTTCAATTAATACGTCATCTGTTGGTTTTGGTTTTGGTTCTATTATTCTAACATTTGGATCAATGTCCAGTCCTGGATATCCCAGTCCACCTGATGGCCTGACTTTATGGCTTTTCTCCAAAACTTCAACTCTCTCTTCTAGTACATCATACTTTTTCATTGTAGTCCCTGTTATGTTTGACATAGCATCAAATTTTTTATTTGTAGACGCTGTTATGTCAGACATTTTTATGTCCACATCATTTGTAAGTTTGTCAAATTTACGAGTGAAAGTTATCCGAGCCTCTGCAATTTTATCGTCAAATGCTTGACGGGCATCGCGAGCAATATTACCTATTGTGGATTGTATTGCAGCTTGTAGGGCTAGAAGTATAACCTCCTTTGTTCCGTTAATTTCCCCCTCAAGATATGATACAGTTACACAATCACTCTTGTCAATTGGTTCGCTTATATTTTTCAATATTTTTCTTTGCATGTCATAATGACCATCTTTTGTTAATTTAAAACCAATCCCGGGAGGACCTCGAATGACATTACCACCCAATTTTCTTTTTCTACCAAACTTATCGATTGTTTTAGACATTGTGCACTCTACGATGATTCTTTTCAAACTGATATTTCTTTCATTTACATTATGTTATATACTTTACAGTAATTGGTTAGGAAAATAGAAATGAAACAAATAATATTTTTATCATTTTTTATTCATCTAAGTAACTTGGTAAAAGTGATACATATACAATACATAATACAATAATCACAAATAATCACAAATAAGAATGTTCCGGTTTGAAGGAATAAGCAATAATACTTCGAATTATAATTCAATTATTCATCTCTACAGTCAACAAATTGATTAGTTGGTCTAAGGCGCTCTCTTGAGAAAAAGAATGAACGATTTCAGACACCCAACGAATGTTATCATTAGGATCATTTCGATAAAATTCTATATCGCTATGACCCCATGGAAGAGTTCGAGTGGTATTCGGAATGATGAATCTCTTGTCGTCATGATACGATAAAGCGACTTTATTTTTCAATTCAGTGTAAATATCATGCAATACGCTTCTGAACGAGTTCATCTTCCTGAATATCATACCTCCCTCTTCAATGATTTTTTCATAGTCTTCACATGTCAATTCATTCTTTATAACAGATCGTTTCACACCTTTGGCCTTCTTCAGTTCACCATCAACAGATTTCACGTAATACGCTTTAGCACCTGTACCGTAAAAGCTGATTATTGGATCATTTGGGAATTCATCTTTGAAATTACCCAGAACTGACTTTGTCACTGGAATATTGAATTGGTTTCCTATTTTATAATTAGATGTATCGAACTTATTTATATTATTTTTGATAAATTCATAGAAATTGTCTGTATTTACTTTGAGAATAAGGGAGTCGGTATCAGTGTAGAGTAAGGACGCATCTTCTCCAAACTGTTGTTTGATACATCCATAGAAAAAATCATACATAACTGTTTTAGATAATTCTAGAATGGAAAATCCTAAATATAGTGGTTTATCATAATGAACTTTTACTCTAGCCAATTGAATGGCAACAAAATTTTCTGTAAAAATAGAGCATTTTTTAAAATTTGGTCGAGATATGAGACAACTAGCACCTATAGTTCTTTTTATATTTTCCCAATGTGTAATGAGTCTAACATCAATTCTATTGTCTACGTTTTCCATTGTTTTTCCATAGACTGCATTATTCATTAGTTTGTAGAAATCTTTTTCAGATTTGTTATTAGACCTATTACGCATTTCAGTATTCAAATCTATATAAGGCTTCATCCAACATGATTGCTTAAACCTCAATACTCTTTGTGTGTTCATCACTATCAAACCATGATTGACAGCTTGCTGTAAGTTTCTATAGTGAACAATATATTTTCTTTTGTCGTTTAAATTTGGAATTAATTTGGGAACTTTCGATTTTGCATATGGAGGTATCAAACGTTCAACTAAGAATGGTAAATCGGAATGTTTATCATGAAGTTCTTGGGGATAATGTATATCCACTTCCAATACATATCCATAAGGACTATCAATATCCACATTCATTATATCAAGATTGAGAATTTCATGAGGTGCTAACCATGAAAATTCACCTGTTGGTAATGGTTGCGACATGCTATGACCATATAGATTTGTTGCATCCAAATATGAAATGAATGAAGATGGTTCATTTGGATTATAATCCGGTAAAAATTTATTGTTTGCTTTATGTTTCCTTTCACTACATTGACTTATTCCACCACGAATACCTTTTTGAAAGAAGTGAACCATATCAATATCAGTTAGTAATTCCAATTCAATATTAGTATATTTCAACATGGCATCCCACGATAATCCGGGTGCAGTGAAGTATTGTGCCGGATCCAATTTATATTTATCAACAGATATATTTCTAAAGTTTTCAAAAATGTCACATAATAGTAACACATCTGACTTTAAATATAAATCAGAGTATTCACCCAAATCCTGACATTCGAATAAATTCCAAACAAGTTGAGCTCTCCCATAATCATTATCTGATACATGTTCACAATTGAGTTTATCATAAAATTGATTTTTGGTTGGAAGTCTTGGATGATTCAGTTTTTCGATGTCATCAACAAAACTATAGGGAAATACACCTTTCTTTCTCATCAAATTGAAATTTTCAATTTGTGGGAAATGTTTGCGCATCTCGATACACTGATCAGATGTTAAATTTGCACCTAAATTCTCCAAAGAACTAGGCATGAATCTGAAACTATCAATGAATCTCATTTTCAAATAATTCTTCTTCACCCTACCATCTTTATCCGTATAGGAGTGTGTAAAGAGATGTTTTGTGAAAGATATATATTTCTCATTAGTTTGTGGGATGACATCCACTTTATCTTTGTTTTTATACAATTCCTTTATGAATAAATGACAATCATATCCACTGAGATTGTGAAAAATTATAGGAATGAAATTTGGCAATTTAAAATTCAAATTACAAGATGAATGAGCAGCAGGGGACCTTTTTTTTCCTGTGAGGTGACAATGATCCCTCACTTTGACTTCGCCATCATTAAATTGTTTGGAACAAATGCCACAATTTGTGGCAGAAGCAAACTGTTCCTCTTCCTCAGGAGTTTGTACATCCATAGGAATAGGAAACCTGAGATGATTTTCATAAATATTTTTCAAATCATCTTCGATTTTGCTAACGAATTTCTGGGCTGCATCCATACCCCTATACGAAACAAATTTTGATAAATCATCATTGTATGAACATTTAATCAAATAAGCAAATGAATAAGGCTCATGTTTGAATGTCTTGATCGAATACGAGTATTCAGGATTTGGTTTAGTGGTTTGAATCGGCTTCAGTACTGATTCAAAATCGGCATACACTACAAATGGTACCTTCATTTGTTTCTCAAAGTTTTCAAAAGTTAGTATATTTTCAGGTACCGTTTTCCCATATTTATTGACTTTGAAATTGGTTGATGGTGTTGTAGTACTCAAGTGATTACAATCATTTATCTTATGACGTAATAGTAATTGTTCATTAGAAAAATATAATAAACAGCCATCACAAAAATATTTCTTATGTTCATGAGCCGATAATTGGCTTGAAACTAATCTTGAAAGATCTTTAATCCAACAATAATGATTATTACCGAAATCATCTGTGATAAGTAACAAATTGACATGTCTTCTAAGTCTTCTCTGAGAGTAACGTAATGGTCCAATTATTTCATACATTATTTTACCCTTCTCGAATTTACTTTCTAAACCGTACACATTAACTGAAATATCATTCTTGTCTTCAAATTTCACAATATCTTTCAACTTTACCGGAAAATTCATACCTGTTACATCTATGACTGTACTGAAATGTGGATACGATGAAACTTCTGATGTTCTATCGATTGCAGGATGTAGTGCTGAAGTGATAGCCCATGCAAAACAATGCTGATCTTCATTACGGACATTAACCACGGCCTTCCTACGCTCGATACATTCAGGCAGCTTCACATATGAACATCCACTGAGCGGGCTGTATTTATTAATGTTCAACTCCAGAAACATGATTTTTTCACAAGTCCAACCTTAAATACAGAACAATATTACTAATCCATCCAATTAAAACTTGGTAGAAATGTTTACCTGAATCACGTTCCTGGAATTCTGTAGTTTGAGCGATAATCCCATTTCGAAATCCATCAAATAAGGAATTCAAATCAGTAGATTGATCAACTGTTCTATTCTGTGAATTAAATGATTTGGTTTCCTTCAGGTCTTGTGTTTGTAGAATATAACTCCCAAATACTTCCATATTCACTTTGATGATTTTGTGAACCCTGATGGCCGATTCCAATAATTCTATAACTTTCTGCCTGATTTCATTAAAGAATAACATGTAATCGGTGGAAACAATGGAACTCTGCACCCTGTATGTCGCAATCCGACGTTTGAAGGCGCTCTTTATAATTTGAACACCATCACTGAATTGAACACATGTATTATTCTTATGTTGTAGAGTTCTATTGTGAGAATTCACTTGAGTCAATGGAATCATCACATTACAACAATTACATGTGTACATAGGTGCTGCAGCGTCATCTAATCTCACTCGTTTCACTGATGGCCCTCCTTGGCAACTCTGGAGCTGATGACGACGAAGGTTGTCACTACGGGTAAAAGATTTACCACATTCACAAGAATACATTTTCTATGATATGTTCTCACTAACTCACTCGATGGAAACTGACATAACCAACACTCGCCCGCTTCTTAAATACCATAATCCACGTCGCCTGCGCATCACCGTAGAGAGTGAGGGTAGGTAAGGACACATCGATGCATCCACTAGAGATGCCTGACGTCACAGCCAAGCCCATCTCCCAATTTGATGCGAGTTGCCGGCACGAGCAAGCAGTGATCGTTGCGCTCTCGGAGAGGGCAGACGTTTGCACAGTCCTCGCCCGCCTGCGTGTCACCATCAATAGCGAGGGTAGGGTGATGCGTTACGTCACATCATTCACTGCTTCGAGAGCGATAGCCGAACAAGCAATTGTCGTTGCGCTCTCGGAGAGGACAGACGTTAGCACAGTCCTCGCCCGCCTACGTGTCACCATTGATGGCGAGTCTGGGGCGTTACGTCACATCCTTCACTACATCGAGGGAGGTGAGAGCAGACCGATGAATACGCATTACTCTGCCACACGTCGTGGAGTGAACATGTCGCTCTCTAGCCGTTGAACGGTTATTGCTGTGACGTCACTACACTACTAACTTGGTGCCCTCACACCGATGGAGCATTCATTACTTGGAGGATCTTTGAAGTATGCAGACGTATGTTTGTACATAGACAAACAAGCACATGATGAAACCCTGTACCGTGCATTCTCTAACACACACACACACACACACATACACACACAAAATCTCATATGAAAAAAAAATCTGAACGATCCATGCACCAGACACTTCAAGGTCACAACGCCTTGACTTCACTGCACAACAAAAAAAAGCAAATAACACGTCATATTGGTGGGGGGAGGATTAGAACCGGGAAAAAATTTCTGAACAATCCATACACCACACCCTTCAAGGTCACATCACCTTGACTTCACCAAACAACAACCAATAAAAAAGCAATTAATACATCATAGTGGTGGGGGGAGGCTTAGAACCGGCTCAAATCTCCTACTAATATGAACTCCGCCACCCTATGTCATATTTTTTTGAATAAATGTTTATTGGAAAAAGAAATGAATTAGTAACATATTTTGCAATAAATGAGTAATAATTCCATGAACATCAAACATTTTCACATTGTTATTTATTTTTCATCTAATACATAAAAAAATTATTTGAGTAAATTTGTTTGAAGATGGTTGACAATGTTTCGTGGTGTATTTCATCAGTTCGAACTTCCATTGTCTAATATAATATAAATTGATTTGAAATCCCTAAAAGAATATGTAAAAAATTAAAATGATCAACTAACAAAAATATCTATTTTATTAAGCAATAAACTGGAAATTACAAAGAAATAACATGCAAGCATCAATCAAACAAAAAACTTAAAAAAATTGAAATATTAATACGAGCTGAATTTTTTTTTATTTTGAGATTATTGATCATTTGATTTTTTTCTCACGAACGTTCAAGAATATTTCAAAAATCCGAGAAAAATGTGTTCTATATTTTCATTTCTTGATGGAAATCCTCTTCGTTATCGTTTCCTTATGAACAGTCACTTTCAATAAATTATTCCTTATGAACCCCCAAATGAATATTTCATAACATTTGCTGTTTCTAAACGACAATAGTTCCTTTCGAACTATTGACTATTTATAGGTCATTCGAGAGCTTTCACCTATCCCCTATCCCCCCTATCCCCTTCATCGGTTTTAGCGAAAGCTGACCGTTCGGCGGGAGTTGGTTGCCCGCCCGATTAGAGGTTTCCATATGTTGCGTGTCTCTACGCTAGCTTGGCTAAATGCGTTGTTGGACAATATATATGCGTCTTCTTCGAATTTCCTCCTGAACCAGTGTTCCTCCCTGTGTATGAATTCAGCTTGAGCCCACTTGATGTTATATTGATGAGTCCCAAAATGCTCTGCTATTCCTGATTTGCTAATTTCTCCTCGCTGTGTGTTTCTTATGATCGGAAATGCGAACATTCAATGGCTTCTTAGTTTCACCGATGCATGATTCTCCGCACCCGCAAGGTATCAGGTAAATGCAATAGCAAAGCACGTTTGGACTCATCAACATAACATCAAATGGGCTCAAGCTGAAATCATCCACAAGGAAGAGCACTGGTTTAGGAAAAATTTTAAAGAAGCCGCTTATATGTTGTCCAACAACGCATTTAGCCAAGCTAGCGTAGAGATACACAAAATATGGAAACTTCTAATCAAGCGGAACACGACCAACTCCCGCCAAACGGTCAGCTTCCGCTAAAACCAATGAAGCGTAGAGAGGGAATAGGGGATAGGTGAAAGCACTCGAATGATCTATAAATAGTCAGATCTTGGAGGAATGAGTCCAGTTATCACCCGAAGACGATTGTGGATACTAACAATCGAAACGTCGTGAAGTAACTTGGTTTGGAATCTTTCAATTTTCAATTTTTATTTCTTTTTATTTTTTTAATTTTCCACCTCGCGTTAATAGTTAATTTTTTTTATTTTTTGGTTGTTGTTTGTGTTTTATTTCAATGTTATTTAAGTTTTTTTTTCTTTATATAATTGTTATTTTTCAGCTAATCTCTTTTTTAATTTTTTACAGATTCTTTCCGGTATTTCAAATCAATTTATATCATATTAGACAATGGAAGTCCGAACTAATGAAAATTCAGGGATGCAATTTCACTCGTTGCCACCCAAACTCTGAAAAGTTGATAGTCTCTTTCTCGCTCATAATAATTCACATAACTCGGCAGACATAATCTACTGCTCAATCAAGTACCATTGTTATTTCTCGTGGTAATGTACTTTGAGCCACCGGAACCTTATCAAACGCTGTGAAAAATTAATAGCGTTCGCGTTTACGGTTTCCGCAAAGCGTCACTCTTATATTTTATAGTCCCGACTGGCATTAAGCGTAAAACGGCTTCAATAAGAATTGTTTAACCTTTAATAATCCTTTACTTTAAAGACTGACGCTGCGACAAAAGCCGTATTTACATGAGAAAGATGGGAAAATTAGCCGCCATAAGTAAGCTGTATTTAACATGCCATTTCGAATAAAAAGTGTATTCTCGTGACGAACCATTGTTGCAAAGTAGACAGTTTTCTTCTTTGAATGGATTATGGTGGTGGATAGTGTGTCGAAGGGCCGTCAAAATCATTTATTTTTCAGTTTATTTCATCAACAAGATTTATGATATTCAATTAATCTCAGTTGCTCCAAGGTGAATGTCAGGTTTGGACTTTCAGTGTCTGAAAAAGTATAAACAGATAGAAAATTTATGAGAAGAAAAATCCATCTACTGTTCTTTGGTACAGTGCATCGTAGCCCAGTTTCCAAACCAATTAGAAGCTTATATAAGCTGCGTATTGCCACACTAGCCTGACTGAACGCGGCGTTGATCCCTCTTCTCGATTTACTGGTTTCTATCAAAGTTTCAGTTGCCACTTGGTTTCACTGGTATACAACTTATAACATTTTCATGGTATCTAGTAAACGCACTTTTTCGAACTATTGTCACGTTTGCTGGCTTCTCGATTTACTGGTTTTCTTCAAAGTTTCAGTTGCCTCTTGGTTTCACTGGTATACAACTTTTAGCAATCTTATGGTATTTGATAAACGCATTTATACTGGCTTGTTTTTCATTAAGATGAGAGAGTTATCTGACATGAGTAAGAAATACCATTGTTTTAGTTGGCCCCCTTGCTTTCTTCTGGCCAATGTCTGTTTCACCAATTTTCGAAGTAACTCTTCTGTAAAAGACATTTCTGGACTTTCTGGTCAAGTTCTGAGTCTCCATAGTTTCTTAGTACGAATTTCTCTTCATCGTATTTCATTCAGACTCGGAATTTTTGTGGGTGTTTCCAATGTTTTAAGCTATGGGCCATGGTAGATTCATTTCAGATGCTTGTATGTCTCTATATGATTTGAATTACTGCTTCGACAGGAACTTTTGTTCAGGGATAAAGCTTTTTCTTTTATAGTTTGACTGATTGGAAGTAGAAATTTGGGCAAGATGTGGGTGGCTGAAACTGATGATATGAGTTACTCACTTCAAGATCGTTTCGCGAAGAAAATGTAAATTTTTATTTAATAATGATTCTGCTAGATTTCAAGGCTGACAACCTCAAATTGGGTTATTAAAGATATTGACGTATTTGACGTATCTGTAATAATAGGTTTTGGAAATAAAAGTGGGTCAATTGAAAAAAATTCGTATTAATACGCCCCGATAAAACAGTAAATGGTGAATAATATTGAAAACAAATGTCGCCCTTTGACACTTTTACAAATATGTGGCTACGAACAATTAAATCTCTCCTCGTCATGAAGATAAATCGATATGAGTGTACATTTACAAATATACTTTACGGATTTTTTCATGAACAGAAAAATTATCCTTACAAAATGGATTCAGTACCAGAATGAAACTTTCGTGAGACAAAGATAGAAATCCTCTATGAAAATCATTGCCTAATTGGAAGTATCGTCTTTTCTCAAAAAGGGTATTCAATTTCAATCATACCGGATGGTTCATAATTCACTTTGGACGATGCCTAATATCCCCAAAAGCTCAATACATGAGGTTTTCGAAATATTATACCATATATTTCTTCGATGAAAAGCTGGATACTGAATAGTGTTGGAACTTTCTCTGAAATGAAAAAAATCAATTCATAATATCAATTGTTATTGCAAAAGATCACAGAATTTCATTGCAGCAAGAACTGAGACCTATTGAATGGCCAACAAGGTCACGAAATTAAAACCCATTACATTATTTTCCCTGCTTATTCGAAAATGAAAAATGATTTGTTATTCTAACAAACCTGATATTTTGAGGAGCATTCGTCATTGAATTTCAGCGATGACTCGCCGTTAATGTACAATTTGAATCTTGATTTGTTCCTTGAATTTAATATAATGATTCTGCTCTTTTCATGTTATCATTTTGACATATCATGACATTGGAGATATCACAAAAGTTATCTTTCTCTCTCTCTGGGTGCATCTGTCCATCATTGTCGCAGCGATCCTGCTCTAAGCAATGTCGCCACTCCTTCTTTGCCGAACTTTTCTTTTATAAAAACACTCAAAATTTCTCATCAAGTTGCCTCCTGCTCGGGGGACCTTTAGATTTTTCCCACATATCTTTTGTGTAATTGATGCAATCCTATTCCCACGTGAACATCCGGTCCACCCCGGCCTCTAACCGGCGTGATTTTAATCCATTTTAGCACTTCCACGTGAACATACGGTCCACCCCGGCCTCTAACCGGCGTGAATGGGGTTAGGTGTTATTTTAATCCATTTTAGCACTTCCACGTGAACATACGGTCCACCCCGGCCTCTAACCGGCGTGAATGGGGTTAGGTGTTATGTTAATCCATTTTAGCACTTCCACGTGGACATCCGGTCCACCCCGACCTCCAAACGGCGTGAACGAGAGTGTTATATCTCTTTAAACACTTATACGACTTTTCACAAAATATTTATTTCAATGGTGGCACGTTCTTTGACGGTGGACAGTCACAGAACAAACTGAGTTCCATCTCCAACACTGGCATTCGGTACCTTCTTTGTGGACAGTCGTTATCGGCACGTCCGTCTTCCACCATATCAGAAACGAAACTGTATCACAAGGTTGTTGTATCACAAGGGTTACTCAATTATGGTTACCAGACTTTAAAAATGGAATAGACAATTATTTTTTTGAACTGCCCTACTTCTTAAATATCTTTATGGAATATATCCTTCATTGTCGTTGAACACTGTTCAAGAAATCTTTATAGGTCACAGTGCAGACACGCTGAAAAGCCATACGAACCATTGAAACTCACTGATTCGATCTACGTTACATTGAAGTTACCTCAGCAGTGTTTTCGTAGACACTCCAATTCTAAATGTTGGAGGAGCAGACGCTATTGTTCGGTTCGGAGGTAAAACGTCTCATGGACGTTAAGACGTTACTAATTGACCATCAATTTCAGTTGAACTCGCATGCCCGCATAACAGAGTAATCGTTAAACTTGTTACAAGTACTGAAGTTTGAATGATTCCAGTATAAGTTGGGTCAGATTCGCAATGACAAGAGGACAGTAGCGTAACTTTCAGAGCCATTTGGATAACTATACGATTTTTTTCAGCAAGAATAATGCAATTAAACTACTAGCAGAATATTTTTTCCAGATTCACAATTTCTAGATGAATTTGAATATATAGCAATAATAATAATGAAATATATTGAAGAAAGGCAACTTGAGACAAATGCATAAGTGCACGGTGTTAATGGAAACTAATCAGGTACACCATATTACAGTATATCAATAAAAGATAATTTCCAATTCCTGTGGACTATTTGCTTAGAAAAAAGTATTTTCGCAAATCAATCTAATCATTTTCGTCACAATAGGTTCACCATGCCCCTTGCCTCTCATGTGAACCTACGAATTTGTAGGTACGTGTGGCAGATACCCGACGGAAAACAACAACTAACCCAGCTAATATATATAGAGCGTCCAATGAATTCCGAAAAAGTTTCTATTTGGTGTGGATTTTGAGCTAGCGGCGTCATCGTTCCATATTTCCTAAAGAATGATGTTGGCAACGCCATCATTGTCATTTTCTTGCAGGTGAATGGGAATAAGCCACAAATCACGGCGGTCCTCAAAGCAAACATAACTCATGCCATCGGTCAAATTCAGTCTGATTTATACGCTGTATTAATGAAAATTATGAAGTTTCGGATGCGCTCAACCGAGAGAAGCCGTGGCGGACATTTAAACGATGTTATATTTCACACACAATGGCATTGTTACGTTTTTCTTCGTGAGTTGACCAATAATTGACTACACTGAACAATAATCAGATTAACTTTATTTCACTTTAAATACAACAAACACTTTAACTAAAACTTCAACTATTATTCGAATGTATATAGCCTTACTAGATCGCTTCGCATATCGCACCGTAACTTCCACTTGACTGTGTCGATATGCTCGTGGCTAGCGTTCATATATCGTAATCGATTGCGTTAGAAAATTCGCCGGAATTCCATCGAAGTCGGTAGCATCATTCTCATTAATTCTAGAGCGGCAGCGAACTTAGTACATTCGCGCTCTCTTAGCTACGTCACAGTTGGTTTATGGCTACCAGTGGCGGCCGGCGTTATTTTCTTCAGGGCATAATTAACTACAGCGCAGCGTCAATAGGTCTTTCAGATGAATTAAAAATGTCGATAATATAACACAGACACACATTTGAATTTAAAGATAGGAAGTGCCTAATAGAATACCCTATATATAAAAAGTTGTAATTGTATGTATGTCACAAGCGCCATCAAAGGTGCATAGTAGTACATTTTTTGGAAAAGTAGAAAGCTGTTACGGTTACAAAATTCGTAACTCCAAATATTCCTGGTTATAATCTCGAAATGCTATTTATTGTCTCTAGCATAACAGGACACACCAATCCTTTGTATTGGTCTAGTATGTGATTTCAACAAAGTCATTTTTGGAACGGTATTCGCGAAACGATACCATCTAGAAGTGTTGTTTGTAGAACGTACCTTCAATTGCAATATTATCAGCTGGCAGAACTGCGCTGTAGTCTCGAAATTAAGGTCCGGACTAACTCTTGTTAGAGTGATTTGTTATTTCATATGTGATGAAATACATATTCAATTAGTTGTTTCTTGATAGGAAATTGGTCGTAAGAAGAGGTTGTTTAGTATATTATAAATAGGAATCGAATCATAGGCTAAATGGCATGATTTGGAATTGTTTTATTAGAAAACAGGTTTTGTGATTGGTCGCTGATTACATTCCTGTAAAGTGTAAATATATTTATTTTTAGTCTTGTTGTTTTGGTAGGCACTGACGGAAAAACGTCAGGGTAAAGGATCACTTCCGGAAGGTGGAATTTGAGGTTGCGGGTAGATTTCTTTGGGGAAGATATAGGTCGCCGGTGGAAAAAAGTTTAACTGGTCCAACGTTAGGGTAATATCACTAGAGAGTGTCAGTGTCCGTTAGTAGATGCGGGATTTCACCCTTCGTGGAAATAATCCGTTCATTGTGTCTGGAAGTAGTCAATGGAAGCAGGATTGAGGAAGGTTGTTTGCATGCCTGATTCCGGTAACTAGTTCACGTGGCCATCTTCTACATAGAAAAAAAATCTCGACTCTGTCGAGGTAAGTAAATTCGGTTTTATGAATTTCACAATCATGAGAGTTTTCTCTTTTGTTTCACAGATTTTTGTTCTGATTGTAAGAATCAACCTATTAATCAAAAGTAGATTTGAGGTTCATCTAAGGGCTGTCCCCTTGAGTAGGTTAGTCAATCTTGAGATGCGGAATTCTTTCATCAACCGTATTCTCCACTGTTTGCTGGTACTGGTATTCGTCTAGAAAAAGATTGTATTACTCACCCTGGGAAAGGAAAAACAGCAGAAGGCTGAAGTGAAGTCAGAGCAATGGCATGGTATCATCAGAATGCTAGGCTAAGTATTCATTGTCAAGGTAACCTCTTCGCAGTGTTGAATATGACTATTTGGAGTTTATTATGAGCGTAATTCACAATCAAAGTGTTGATATGAAGAAAGGGTTATAATATTAGTTTTTCCCAAGAGTAACTGTACGCTTTCAGCAATTGCTTTAAGTCCCTACTCAGTATAGTATAGACATTCATTTACATTTACGTAGATACCGAATAAGTATCTCAAAATTCAGACAAAAAGATTGATAATCTAGTCAAGATTAATGTATATATGTAAAATCTAAAAATATACTTTTTCAATTATGTGTGTTGAGTTGAGTATTGAAATATTATTCAACCCAGGTTATATCAAATGTTGTTCAACATAGATAACTTCTTTTCTAACTGTTATTGTTATTTATTTTACATGTGTTTCTTTTTCAATATTTGATTATTTCGTTATATGTATTTTTATTCAGTTATAAATATTCATGTTTCTTGTAATAATGAAGACAATCCAATAAGAAACGAATTTAAAAACGTTTAAAAATGTTAACGTTGGTTGATTCACTAACCAATTTGATAACGAGTCAAAACGATTCCTCATAATTTCGTGTTTTGAAATATTCCTAATTCTACAAGGGTACAAGGTTCACAAATTTTCCTGAAATATTTGCCAATATTTATGTTCTACCGATAAACAATAGTAGATCGCTTAAAACAAAATGGTACGTGCGCTCAGAGCCCTATTAATTTTAATTAACAATGAACAAGGGATTTACACGCTTGCTGGCGAATTTCTTGACCGCAGCCCTACAGGGCTCCATAAGAACCTCAATTTATACATCGCGGTGAATGGCCAGTGGGGACCCAGATAAATTGCCCCTCATTTGTCACTGGTCAGGCCAAACTAAGATATGCGACCCGGTAAAAGCCGAATGAATAAACTGACACTAGTGATCTTTATTAGTTAGGGTTTTGTAGTATGAGCCATAATCTCTATACATTTAATATAAATCAACAAAGAAAAGTAATGAGAGATGGTTTGGAATCTGTCATATTGAATTGCTGTAAAATAAATATATGCGTACACTAACGATACGCCCGCCCTGGATTTGCACCGGTGCAATTCTGAATTAAAATATAGTTCAAGTTCATGGATCGAAGAATTTGTGTAAAGAATTTAATTAAGTGCTCAAAATCACTTGAAAATGTTGACAGTTGCATACGTTTATTGTACTCTGAGTCAGAGAAATGTTCACAAACGGTACAAACTTATTGAGAAAGTGGAGAAAATTGTTATGAAGAATTGTCGAATCACTATCAGAGAGGTTGATGAGGATGTCGGCATGTTGGTTGGCTTATGACATGCAATTTTTTCGGAAATTTTCGACATAAAACGTGTGGCAGCGAAGTTTGTTCCAAAATTGCTGAATTTTGACCAAAAAAACCGTCGTATGAGCATTATTCAGGAACTGTTGAATGCCGTCAAAGGCTATCCAGATTTGCTTAAAAGGGTCATAACTGGTGACGATGTGAAGTGAATATGGTGATGACATCGTAATCAAAGTGAAATCATCCCAGGACAGCCAAGACTTGAAAAAATGTCAAGTTAATTCAAATGTCGAGGTTTTTCTGTCTGGTTTCTTCGATTATCGTGGCATAGTGTTTTTTGCAAAATGATTTTTTTCAAATCAATATATTCCATAACTGTGATGAAAAGTTTATCGGTCAGACTGGATAGGATATTGAAACTTGTTTCAAAGAACACGCAGATATGTGATTTCGTAAACCAGAAAACTTGACTTGGCAACGGCGATATAATGAGAGTCTGGAAATAGTTGGGTGAGGTATAAAAACTTTCAATAGTGATAAAATACCTATTCGAAACGAATTATTTACTTTCTACACCATATTGTAAACTTGCACCATATTTCACGAGTGAATTTCCTGTCAATTTGTACCAAAGAAATCATTGATGTGAGTCTAAAACTGAAAGTGAAAGTGTAACTAACTGGTTAGATATATTTAGGTGGGGTTCAGAATCAGTAGGTAATCTACTTCATCTTCTAAAGATGCTAACTTGATTGTTAGCTTGTCAAAACGAGTGTAGCCATTCCGGTGTTAGTTGTATATAAACGGATCTGACTTGATTTTGAGATTTACTATTGGTCATCTTCTGATGATGCTAACTTGGTTAGCGAAACGCACTTCGAGAAATACGACACATTTATATATGCGACCTGATGAAGACCAAATTACTAAACTGACTAGTGATTTATCTATGTGAAGGTTTCGTAGTTTGAACCAGAATCTCAATAATTTTATTCATTCTTCGAAAAATATTATAAGGAAAGGTTTTGAGTCTGTCATATTGATTTGTTGAAAAGTAAAATTATGCGTATATAAAGTGTACGTGATTAACAAACTGAAAAAAGTTTCAATTTCAAAAAAAATATTTATTTGAACAGAAAATAGAACAAAACATTTATCTGGATTCATGCACAGTATGATGTTGAATCACTACATTTTCACCACCAATATTGGTGGTTAAAATGGCCCTATCCTTGAATCCATTTTCAATATTCGATATACCCTTCTGAAGATAGACATATTATCGATGTTTCGAAAGTTTTGCTAATGAGATAATTATATAAATGGCTGCTAAGATCAGTAACCAACCGTGGAGCAAAAGCAACTCGTCTTTCGAAAACTTCACTGTATGCTGCGAGTGGTAGATATAGATTTAACGATATGTGAACATAGTCACTACATATTTCTGAAAGTTCTTTATTGACAGCAAATATCGAAGCTGAAATGACATCGAAGTAACTACATAAAATATATTTCATTTGAAGGAGCATTCAATTTTGTTAATATGCAGATTATATTGATAGAGGGGTTGATGGACAACTGGAGGTTTCGAATGCATTCTTTCTTAATAGAACTGAGAACTGTAAGGTGGCTCAATTGGTAATTTGTCTTGTGAAGTCCTTTTTTGAATCTGATATCTTCATTTGAAAGCTTAGACATTGCATGCGATAAGTTTCCCTGCAAAAGTTTGAATTATGCTACTTCCTTCATCAAACACATGGTGTATGTATGATTTTCAAAGGTCTCAAATTTTTGAGACTGTCGATTATATAAGCCGTATGTCGAAAGTATTGAACTCATTTTATTGACACCATACAAGTAATCAACTACCATTTAGATTTTTAATAACAAACAAAGGAAAACCGCAATCTGTCAATACTACTCTGGTGAGATGTTCTTTGTCTTTACGTCCTGATCAAAGTTGTAGAAGTGTCTGATTGGATTTGCCAGAGTGAAAGTGAGAGATATTTCTCTGAGTCGAGTAGTTGGAGTTCATTGATTGAAATCATTCCTTTTGTGAGAGTTGTCCCCTTCTGTCCAATAATCGATAAAAAGCATCATAGAATATTGGCCTATTTGGCGAACTCACCAAAATTATTGCACTTTTTTTGTTTTTTTTTTTAAGAAAAGCTGGAGTGTTATCCATGACACATAATAATATGTCTTATTTCTTCGAGAAAAATGAAGACACGCTTCTAATTCAAGATAGATCGGAAGAATATGGGACGACTTGAAGTTCTTGGTCAAACGAGGGAGACTTTGTCCTAAAGAATAAAAAAATTGAAGTATTTTTCACGATAAAAATACGAACACATCGCTTGCAATCCATCTTTTTGCAGAGGAACCTCAGTTGATTCATAATTATGATGTACTAGTTGTTGCCCGCGGCTTCGCCCGTGTAAAATTTGGTTTGTCACATTAACTTTCGTGGCAGACCATTTTAAACAGATATTCACAATATTTTTTTAATAACCCAAGACTTCAAAACTGACGAAATTCAGTGCAATCTATTAACCCCTGTTTTCCCCCTTGGGGATGGAAATTCCTGATTCCCTTTCCCCATGTTTATTTACGCTATACTATACTACAAAGAAACTACCTGCATATTTCAAGATTTTAGGTTCAGTAGCTTCGGCTGTACTTTAATATAATGGCGAGCAACATCTAGTAATTTATATTTTTACTTCAAAAATACAGTAACTATAAAATATGCCCTGAGAATCGAGTTTGTTGCCTATGAAGAAATTCGCAAAACTAACACAACCGTCAACGACGTCTGCCCTCAAGCGTCTGCCCGCGTTCGGGTCGCGTTCTTGGCGATGGCGCTTCATTGCTTTGACCGCCCCTCTACCTCTGCGTATCGTGCCCTGTCGTCTTACAGTAGACGCGACGCGTAATGGTTTACTGTGTTGCGTCAAGTTAATCTTATCGTTATAACTTTTGAACGATTCGTCCAAATCACTTTGTGTAAAAGACGAATGTTATCTAAATTAAATACCTAGAACGACAATTGTATCATTTTTTGTAATAATTTGACAGAATATCATTGTGCATTGTGAAAAAGTATCAAATTCAATTGTATTTATGGCAAAGTATTTTGCATATAGTGGGTACCACATATGAGGTAGATATATATGCTATTGCTTACTTTCATTTAGAAATGTTTAAAGATAAGCAATATTATGGTACATTATCTGCATGTCACTCTAACGGTAATGGCAGCGCACGCCAAGACAGCTCTCACGGAGCAAGAAGTTTTTCGACTTACTTAATACTTATCGTTATATTATTACGAAAATTACACAAAACCTTTGTAAATTGTAGTCTATATGTTATTCTGATGTATAAGCTGTATGTAAAGTTTCATTTAAATCCGTTCAGTCGTTTAGGCGTGAAAGAGCCACAAACATACATACATACATACATAAATACATACATACATACATACATACATACATACATACATACATACATACATACATACATACATACATACATACATACATACATACATACATACATACATACATACATACATACATACATACATACATACATACATACATACATACATACATACATACATACTTACATCCTCACAAATTTTCACATTTATATCAGTATAAGTTATATTTTATTATATTTGAAATCCTTTTGGGATGTTTAGGAGTCAATAGATTTAAGAATTCGTAATATTTCCTTAATGAACAAATACAATTTGAATATTTATCTTCTGTTGAATGCATTTTCTGATCGAGAAATTGGAAATTAAAATCATATTTCAAATTGGGTTGAAAAGAGACTAACGCAGTAACTAACGTTACTGCAGACTGTATAAGTTTGAAAATGTCCTTATAGGACGAAACTGCAGTAACGTTAGTTACAAATGAAAGTGGTGAACAACATAGAAAGTATCAATTCTCTTTTCTTCATTATGATTTCCTACCACGACTAGCTATTCAAATAAAGTTGTTACTAGAACCAAGGTTTCAACTATAAGTTCATATCAGGGAGTTTATACCTAGTATAGCAGAATCATAATCATTGAGTAGTAGTTTTCAGTCGCAATATGGTAAAAAAGTATCAATCACGTTGATTTTTTCAGTTTATGTAGAATAATTTCTAAAGATATAGATTATTGTATTCGTTTCCAGGTGTTACGCATGACATATCTATAGTTAATTCTTACTTCGTTTTTTCTTCTGTCCATAATTCTCTCATTTTCAATCAACTTTCCAGAATTTCATGAAGAAATTAGTTTTTTCCTGGTAATGTCAAATTTCCACTCCTCATTGTTTCACATTCAACTCAATTTTGCTTGAAAACCGTACAGTGTTCCATAATGAACAGTTGAATGAAATATCAATTTTCTGCGAATGCTTTGCCACCCTTTCCAAATCATTGTGTTCAAACGTTAAAATTTAAAAAAAATTCTCGTGGCCTTTCGAAATGGAACAATTTACATGCATAATGCATAGATCTTGCTCCTAAGCTTTATTGAATTGTAGCGGACGAAGCAATATTTCCCGGAAAAGCTTTGAATTTTTCGAAAGTGCGATAATGGCGCCTCGGCGGACTTTATCTTTCATTGCAGATTCATCCCTTTCTTCCAATGAGAATCCGGCATAAGGCACTCTCTAACATTGTACCCGTAACCGTAAAACCCGATGTCTCGTATTTCTCAGGATACCGTTTTCGGTTCAACGGTTCGACGCCTTCGCCATAAGGTATTATTCATTGATTCTCTACTCGCGGCTAGGATGACCTTTGATATAGGTGCCGGTTGTGTCAGCAGTGTCATTGATAAATAGCCTGCCTGCAACGAAAGCGCGGCAGGCCAATATCGTTCAATCGATGGGAGGTACGATTTTTTTTTATAACAAAACACAAGCAATTCAGGAAAATCCTCAAGGCGCTCTAAGAGCTGTACCTGTGCGAAAGTAATGATTAATGTTGGATTCGAATCGCTGGAAAAACATTTTCAGGAAGCTTATTCCACATAAACGCAGTTCTCCAAATGAAAGCCATGAAATAATGAAGCACTACCTAGATAAAAATAAATTAATATGAAATCTACACGGCTGAAAACATTGAACTATCAACAATGGCGGCGCCACAGGGGAGTAAGTGGGGCAGTATTCCCCCCGCCCCGCCCTTTGCAAAATGTTGTTCTTAGCACCCCGATTATAAATATTTCACAAATATATTGTTAGGTACATAACACGAAAAACTAATGAACTTGGCAACATTCGTTTTCAATATCTCGACCTCGATCAGTTGTGATTCCCATATCGCTCGCTGACTGATGCGAATGTGATTATTTTCTAATAGATTGAAAATTGATTGTATCTCGGCGTGGCACTCATGGCAGTAGTAGCAGTCTGGTTTGTATTTGTTACTTTGACGAATAAACAGTTTGTCAATTTGATTGATTATGGAAAAAAAGATAAAATTGTCCAGAGCGGATTATCGAAAGTTACGTGAAAAGAATAATTTAAAATATGCTGCTACATCACATTCTCAAACAAAATAAAATTTTTGTAAAACTTTCAATTCGTAAGTTCTTAATTTTCAGTGAAAATCTGAAATCGTAGTCATTATGGAAACTTATACATGTACAGAGAAACAAATGAACAATTAATTCAAATTCAAAGTTGTGTAGAGGAATCGGTGCCAAATAAACTTGACACCCCGGCCACGGGACACTCGTCGATGCGAATATTCGCGCGGTGCGAACGGCGAAGCGTCTAGCGACTGAAACAAACGCATATCACAACACAACAAAGTTTTTGTTTCGGGGTTGAAATTAGATGAATTCAATGTATTTCCACGTGTTAAAACCGAAAGTGACCATAAAAATTATATATTAGCTCTTGTTTTCAAGATATAGTATCATTATATTATATATATGTATATTGAGTTTTCAACAAATGAAATATTTCATCACCAACAGTTGGTACACATGTTTGTTTACATAACACCCCTCTCATCAGCTGTTCTTAAGTAGTAAACATAACCTATGTGAGTTTGTCAATTGTACGCACGTGGTTGCTATTGAAATTATCGTGTGAAGTTGATTTTTAAATTAATTTAAATGCTGATCTGAAATGCCTCGAAAGTGTGTGAATTCTGTCGATAGCTTTTGCTATATATGTGGTGAAATAACATTTAAGGCTCAGAAACGTAAAATGACACCTATCGTTAAGACAGCCTATGAACATTATTTTGGTGTGAAAGTTGGGGACCAAGATAAATCATGGGCTCCTCATATATGTTGTAATTCTTGTTCCGTCATATTGCGAGAGTGGCTGAAAAATAAAAACCGGGCAATGGCTTTTACAGTACCTATGGTTTGGCGTGAGCCTACCAATCATACAGACGACTGTTATTTCTGCTTAACTCCTCCCATTAAGCAAGGTTTATCTATGAAGAAAAGAGGAGCGGTTAAATACCCTAATCTCCCATCTGCTTTTCGGCCTGTACCACACTCAGACAATTTGCCAGTCCCTTCTCCACCCCAAAACTATGAAATTTTAGAGGAAGGTGATGAAGACTGTTTAGAAGGAGCAACTCATCCTTCTACATCCTATGACCCTGATTTTGAGGTAAGCGATAGGTCTAGTGATCCGCACAGAATTAGTCAAGCAGAGTTGAGTGACCTTATAAGAGATCTTCGCTTGTCTAAGGAAAAGGCTGAGCTGTTAAGGTCAAGACTACAACAGTGGAATCTTCTAAAACATGATGTGAAAATATCTCAGTACAGACAGCGTCAAAAAGATTTGCTTCCTTTTTTTGAGAAAAAAGAAAACCTCGTAGTTTGTTCTGATGTTAATGGTTTGATGGACTGCTTGAATTTGGATCACACTCCATCTGAATGAAGACTGTTTATAGACTCTTCAAAAGTAAGCTTAAAAGCTGTACTTCTGCATAATGGAAATCAGCTACCCTCTATTCCTATAGGTCATGCAGTTCACATGAAGGAAATGTATATAAATATGAAAACACTTCTCCAATCAATCAAATATGAACAACACAAGTGGCACATCTGTGGTGATCTGAAAGTCATTGCTATACTCCTAGGAATACAATTAGGGTTCACCAAGTACTGTTGTTTTTTGTGTCTGTGGGACAGTCGGGATAGAAAATCTCACTATAAAAAAATGAACTGGCCTACACGAGACCTAAACCCTAATGAGAAAAATGTAGTTCACGAGCCTCTTGTAGATCCTAAGGATGTTCTCCTTCCCCCATTCCATATTAAGTTGGGACTAATGAAAAACTTTGTGAAGGCCATGGACCAGGAAGGACAAGCTTTTAAGTAGTTGAGAGCAAAGTTTCCCAGGTTGAGTGATGCTAAAGTCAAGGAAGGCATCTTTATTGGGCCTCAAATCCGTGAAATCGTAAATGATCCTGCTTTTGACATGATTTTAACAGGAAATGAAAAAAGAGCCTGGGAAGCCTTTAAGGGGGTTGTACATGGGTTTTTAGGTAACAAAAGAGATGATAACTTCACAGCATTGGTTAAAGAGCTTCTTCAAGCTTACCACCAACTTGGATGCAACATGTCCTTAAAAATTCATTTTTTTCACTCTCATCTTAATTTCTTCCCACAAAACTGTGGAGCTGTGAGTGACGAACATGGAGAAAGATTCCATCAAGACATTGCCTTAATGGAACAGAGATATCAGGGCCGTTGGAATGAAGCAATGCTTGCAGACTACTGCTGGTCTGTGTGTAGGGATGCTCCAGAAGTGTTTTATAAAAGACAAGCTAAACGACAGCGATCTTACAATGAATCGGATGGACTTAATTGAAATTTGGTGGTACAAACTTCTTTTATTTTGTACTTAAAATATTCTAAAAGAAACATAACAATATTGTTTTATGTACTTTCACTTTTCACGTATAGTATAACTACTCTTTAAGATTAAGTACTGTGTATCTCAAAAACCAGAGCTAATAAAAATTTTTCATTGTTATTTTCGTTTTTATCACCCCAAAATTAGTATAAATTGACTAATTTAGTGTAGGAAACATTCAAAAAATATTTTTTTGTTGTGTTGTGATATCAATGTACTTATGAAGCCACGCGCAACGGCGACCGGCGACTGGCGAAGCGACCGGCGAAATGTACCAAGCGAACCGCGTGGGCGAATTGCAGCGCGTTGGGCGAGTAAAAGAAAGACATGAATCAGTACGGCGCAAGCCACGGAGTCGAGCGGTAGTCGCGGCGAATAGTGCAGTGATCAAACGAGTTTAGTTGTTTTCGCCGCGAAAAATGAACACCGAGACTTTTATTGCTGAAATACTAGCTAGACCAGCTATTTGGAAGACTGATTAAAAAGTTAGAAATTCATTATTCATTCTACCGTCAATTACAAGTTAGAAGTTGTTTTTTGTTTTAGTTGTACGAAAAATTATTGTTATATATAATTTAGATTTTTGCAATAAATAACATAATTATCTGAAAGTGTTTTTATTTCATGAAATATTAATATACAGGGTAACATTTAATCAGCTGATAATATTTTGGGCAAAGATAGTTTCAAATAAATTTAGTTATTAAAAAAGTTCGTTTGCGACCATTACTTTCTTAGGAAAAGTTGTTCATATTGAAGGATACTATAGGTTACCGATACATAGGTATATAAATGAATAAGTAATGTAGATTAATATAGATGGATATGTATAAATAGTACATTGGTACCTTAATGTCAAAAACAATTTTTCAGCGACACTTCAAATTCTATTTGCATTAACTTTTTTCTCCAATTCTGGTTGAATATTCATAAGAATATAATCGAAAGTTTCAATATTAATTCTGGTGCACTCAAAAAATGTTTCTGGATATAATCTGTATTTCTCGTACTTCTTGTGGAATTCTCCATCTATACCCCGACTCTTATTCAAATTGTTACTCCACAATCCACAATCTCTTCCAAATATTAGGTCTTGAACCAAAAAACTATTACTTTCTAAGCAATATCGAGATAATTTCGATAAAGACATTTCGCTATCGGGACTATTGATCGCAATGGCGAACGTGACTGCCCGTGGCCTGCAAACGGTGTCGCGCGAATAGTCGCCTTGCTCTCCGCTTCGTCGTTCGCACCGCCGATCCCCGTGGCCAAGCCGTAACTCTACCCGAGAATACGGACACTACGGAGAGTACGGTCAGTACGGAGTCAACATTTCTTGATGTTCCATCTACATCAACCGATATAGTAAGAACAAAATCCGATTTATCATTAGGTTCTGCTGATTTAACATTTACTGAAGTAGATAGGATGTCTGCGGAAAATGAAGGTGGAAAAATATTTTGTTGATCCCTGAAATAGTGCATCAACTATTTCTAAAAAGACCTTGCCAACCTGGGTTATTAGATGACTTCCAAGGCTGTCCAGTTTTCAATTATAGAAAATTTAACGTTTATTTGTACAAACTTAAAAAACGACTTTTAGACAGCGCAATGTACGTTAGTTTACCCTCCAGTAAAATCCCGCTGATTTGAGTGGATCTCTGCTGTCTTTTGCTGATCTCAGATACTCCGATATTATCTGCGTTGGTTTGAAGACGGTGTTAATTTTCTCCTACTTCAGAATTTTCCCGATTCGGTTGGTGACACATTCTATGTATGACAGATAGACAGTGCCTTTGGGTTGATCTTCATGGGTGTTTCTGTTATTCTGCCTTGAACGCGTAGCGCGGGTTATGTCTTTTCTGTCATAGCGGTTCGCTTGTAACAGTTGTTAGGTGTTTTATTTCGTCATCCACGTACCTTTCTTCACATATTATCAAAGCTGTGTTCACTAGGGTGTTGATGACGGTTCGTTTCTGTTTTGGATGATGGTTGGATCCAATATGTAGGTATCGATCTGTGTGTGTTTTCTTCCTGTACACCTTACGGCTTAGTTTATTACGAACAACCAACGTTGTTAGGAGTCATGAAAAATACTTAATAAAACCGCTACAATTAGTTTTCCACTGGACATAGATTCTCTTGTCATTTTGCCCAACTTTTATTGTATAATCTGAATTTTGATGCCATCAACTCAATTCATTTAATTATACTGACTGTTTTTTTTTTCATTTTTAGGTAAGTTTGAAGATTTCTTTCCAAGGCTGCTATGAGAAATTCTCAGTTGGTAAGAAATATTATATCCATTTTCGTGGTTTCTTTATGGTTTTCAATGATTGATTTGTCCAACAAGATACATAATGAAAAGAATATATCCTCGCTCACTGTAATGTCTTCAGGTAATAAATAAGGAAGATGAAAATAGGCCAAAACACACCCTGAATAATTTGTTTTCTTTTTTTACTTTGAATTCCAGTGATGACTTCGGGAATAACTTCAATAATGTAGTTGAAGCTGTGTAATTATTAATAATATTATGTCTGACGATATCGAAGCTATAAAACCCCATATGTCATAGGAGACTGCCTATGACTGCCTCATTTTTTATTATTACCTTCAGACTGAGAATGCCATATTTCTCGAACGTAAAAACTATTATTACAATCAATATTTGTTGGAAAAACGGATTGAAAATTAATTTTATTTTTGTGATGAGGAACTTGTTTATTACTTACTCCCGAATAATAATTCATATTATAAAAACCTGTAATTATCTCACTAGTTTCATTACAGAATGTAGTGAAGAGTTCAAAAAAATTATTAATTTCCACATTTTATCTTGAATCTGTCAGTTTGTAATCTCAAAACTATGTTGCCTGTAATAATACTTTTACGACGTGAATTGAATTATAAGTAATATCAATACACTTTGGTGTCAGAGATTCTACAAAATGAAAATATATCCTAAGAAATGAATCTTTTGAAAAGAAATAAGTTATTATTCTCTAGCAATGCTTTCCAAGAATATTCCGTCACATCCATGATGAATTTTGTTACATGAAAAGTCACTTTGAAAGACTACTTTTCTAGCTATGCATTATGAGATGCAGCAAGGAAAGAATAATATTTCTTCGTAAGTTTGACTAATGAATGTTGTATAGGTGGAGTACTGTGGAAAAATATCCTTCATCATTCAAACTTTTCTACTGGAAGTCGCACTCAAGAATAGAACGTTCATTCTATCATCGGAATACATTCAAACTTTAAGCTGTTTGAGAAACAAATTGAATCATTCTTTTACTTCAATTATCAAAATACGTTAATTACCGAACTGGCCGAAATATGATGAAATTCCTGATGAAAATTTAACAGGTTTTATAAAATCCACGACACGTACGAGGTCTATTCGAAAAATGAGGTGAATTTCAATTTTTCTCCAATCAATTTCTCCAATTTCTCCAATCAATCAATTTTTATTTCTTCCCCTTCAAAGTAGCCCCCCTCAAATATAATAGACTCATGCCCGGTTTCCTGGAAGTGATTAAGATATGCAATTTTTGGTATGTCATTGAGCTCTCAGCGATTCGGTTTGTATTGTCTCAATCGTCATAAAACGCCGTCCTTTCATTGGTCTCTTCGAACTTTGGAACAGGAAAAAGTCGTAGGGGCCCAAATCTGGTGAATATGGTGGCTGAGGCATGATTGCGGTGTTGTTTTTGGACAGTGAGCGGGTGCATTAGGTTAGGTCCAAAGTGAGTCGGTCTATTCGACCCTCTACCGCAACCCGCAAGGGTTTATTGTGGCTCACAGCTATTCACACGCGACCAAATAAACCCACGAAGCTGATAAGTCTGTATGGTGAGTGGTCTTTCAGATCAGATGGTAAGAGTGCGACTCTGCCAAACTCTGAAAACCTGTTTGGATCCCCAACGGGGTGAGCACAAAGTATGTGCTCTGCTGTTTCATTTTTCAAACAGAGGCGGCACACAGCGTCTTCCGACAGTCCGAGTCTCTACACATGATGATTCAAATGACAGTGATCTGTAGGAAGGCCTGTTAGACATCGTAGTTCATCCCTACTGTAGTCCAACAACTATTTGGTATCAAGCTTCAAAGGGTGAATGAACGCCTTGCAGTGAGCCAATGCTTTAAGATTCCGCCAGAAGTCCGTAAATCTTTTTGTCATCCAGGTGTTCAATGTTTGTTTGGCAAAGCCTAAAGCGATGCCAATGACAGGTTCTGGTCCGATAAAACTGTTTGCAGCACTCTCCTTTGCAAGGGAGGCAGCAGCCTCATTGCCTTTCAGAACAGTACGGCCAGGAATCCAGACCAGAGACAATCTGTTAAGTCTTCCTAAGGTTTTCGAAGACTTGACGAGCTTTTTTGGTCTTGGCTCTCCTGGGTTCTTCCATTGAGACGATTGGACTTTGGTTTCGATATCATTGTTGTATTATGAGAAACTATTTTCATTTTAACCTGTATGTATGTATGTATGTATGTTCGTTTGTTTGTTTGCTTGTAACTGTCAAGCTCGGGGTCTGTATTTGACAGCATTATCGACATTTATTGCTTAATCTAATAGCGGGCAGATGGCGTTGTACGTAACCTCCTTGATATATCGACATTATTGCTTGATCTATTCGCGGGCAGATGGCGCTGAACGTAACCTCTTTGATATATCGACATTATTGCTTGATATACTTATTTTATTTCATTTTATTTATATGTGATCTACAGAAAATACATTCCATTAATTGATTACAATTTTAACTGTTATTAATTTAGTGAGCTACAAGACAATATAATCAATATAAACACTAATATCCAAAAAAAATTCACTCTATGAGTATAAGTTTCTAAGAGTGAATATCACCATTTTGCAATTTTTAGTGTGTGATTGATAAATGAAGGATGTCTACATACATGTATCCACATATATACCCATATACATATGTTCATCAACTGAACAGAAAAATACAAAGTAATTCTGAGTAATTCTGATTCTAGTTTATAGAGTTAACAGAGTTTATAGAGAGGTGCGTTTTTGCCTCGATTAGCATGTTTTCTTTCGTTTGATTTGTTCATTTTTAAGTTAACAAATCTGTGATAATGTGAAAATATATTGTTTCTGAAAAAAGAAGGGTTTTTTGATATTTTGATGGGATCTGAATCATTCATAACTTTGCAGAGTCTATATCGCGGGCATATGGCGCTGTACGTAAGTAACCTCCTGATTGATCCCAAAGTTTAGATAAAATAAATATAGTTTAAAAAGACTGAAAAACCCGATTTTATAGCATACGAAACTTGAAAATGAAAAATAAATATAGTTTAAAAAACTAAAAGACACGCTTTTAAAGAAAATCGAACTGAGAAGTTAAAAAACATTTTTTTAATAAGCTTAAAACAATAACGAACTAAAAATACTAGTATTGTTGTGAAAAAAGCGTGGGCGCTTTGTTCCATATTTTTTGTATATCAAGAGCCCGTCGCTTCTTTCACATTAATACTAGCATTTTTCGTTCCTTAACTTTTCAGTTCGATGTTCATCAAAAGCGTGTTTTTCAGTTTTTCAAACTATATTTATTCGCAATGACATTGGTCGAAAAATGTTTTGCTCTGAATCATTGTTCTTGTATAGATATAGTGAATTGATAATTATGGGTGTTATTCAATTGATTAGGTAATTTGAAAAAAAGGGTCTGAGAAACGTAGTAGAAGGCATTCAGAAAAAAATTGATGTTTTTTTCGATCTGAGCCCCTATTCTCGGTACACATCTTAGATCCTTGAAAACAACAAAACGTAGAAAAAAA